>NW_027641422.1:0-371000 GCF_949987615.1 Pollachius pollachius
AAACCCCTAACCCCTAACCCTAACCCCCAGGCCATCCACTACGCTGTGTGACCGCCAAACAGCTTGCTACTCCCTCACTGCGAGGGGACATGTTCATATGGTTGAGCAGAAGAGAGGGATTGTTGGCTCCATTGACATCAGAGCAGCAGGAACCCCACACATCCTCCGTCAAAGATTCACTTGCACACTGACGCTGACGAAATACTCCTGGTTGGCTGTTGATGAAGGGCTGGCCATGCTGAACCTTAATACAAACTGTGTTTTGTTTTACGTTTGTTCTAAAGCTACAAAACAGACAGTAAGCTACGTACAGTAGCATAAGATAAAACAGTCAGTAAGCTCAGTCAATCAGCATAAAGTAAGCTACTTACACAGTAGCATATCATGAAACAGACAGCTAGCTAAGTAAAGTGGCATGTCATAAAAGAGATGGTAAGCTAAGTAAAGTAGCATGTCATTAAAAAGACAGTACGCTAAGTAAAGTAGCATGTCATAAAACAGGCAATAAACTAAGTAAAGTAGTATGTCATTGAACAGACAGAAACCTAAGTAAAGTAGCATGCCATAAAACAGACAGTAATTTGAAAGGAACGACTTTCTTATTACTATGACTATAATCAAGCCTGCTATATATGAAATAAACCTGAAGATAGTTGAGCAGATGGATTCAGTCTTTATTGTATTGGCGTCGGTTTGACCCCAGATGACGCCACTGAGCTGGTATGGAGATATGCACACACACTGCTTTCACGGGAATCCCGTGAAAGACTTCTGAAAACCTCAGCCATAAATTTCCTCTGACTTTCTATCACTCAAGAGACACGGTGCACATCTGCTAAAACTGTATATAATTTGAATAGCTACAGTTCGCTGCTCACAGAATACGTTAAATGAAACACATCTTAGTGATCTTTGTTTGGTCTTTGACTCATAGATAGACATCAGAAATATGTTACTGTTTCCACCACTCACTATGCTCTGGTTCCTATGTCTTGGTGAGAGACACTCAATGTTTTTTGAGACATATTTTTACATGTTTCTTAGTTTGTATCTGCATAAATCTTTACATCTCTCTGAACTACTAAGTGACAGAAAATCAGCATGACACACATGGGTCATTTCAGCAGCAGTGGCTCTTTGACTGACCCTGGTCCACTGAATACAGTGAACACACTTTACAAGGACATCAACACAACCAACACTTTGCTCATTCAGAGATGCACACTAAAGCTTTAACCCATCTTTCATAATGGTTTTGAAGTTTGTTTAATAAAGATAACAGAGGTGTTATACACTCATTAGAAGCAACGCTAATTTGAAAATACAGAAGATAAACAATAGTAAATGATGAGAGGAAAGAATTTATTCTATAGATCTTTATTAAATATTCAGCATGTTACAACCCCAAGAAAGGGATACAAAACAGAAAGCATAATGTTAATGGATCAATATTTTTTTTTTTTTAAATCATCAATTATACTACAACAATAGCCAAAACTAATATTTTGGAAAACACATAATGAACAAGGACATATATGAAACAAATGTAGCTAATTATACCTAAAATACAAAACTCTGTACAACAGTATATATTTAAACTGTGTACTCAATTTATCTAGCGAACAAATAACAATCAATAAAAAGTATAAATAACTTGAATTAGTTTCAAATCATCCAAGCTAATTTATTCTACAACAGTTAAATATGTAAAAAAAATTGCAAATGCAAAGAAAAGTGTCCTTCTACTTACAGTCAACGATGAGTTTGGTGCCTCCACCAAAAGTGTTCCACAGTGATACAAACGCTTTGAGGGGCTGTACAAAAACCTTGCGTACATTAAAGACTCATCTTGCTGACACACAAACGTCTTGCTTTTCACCCAAATGCATGAATTAGTCGATATTTGGTTCACTGGAAATATTATTTTTTATGTATATTAATTCTTTGAATGCAAATTGATTTAATGAAATACATTTATCTTACATTTATTTTCGTAACCTTTTTTAAAGCACACTTATAAACGGTTGTATGGTTGAACAGTATTCCGATAATTTGACTAAATAAAAAACATTTAGGAAGATGTTATAATCATGCATTTATAATAAACATAACAATATGTTTTTTATCTATTATTCTAGTCTCATGTTATAATGTTATGAGAATGTTTTTCGTACAAATTAGAAATTTGAAAGATTTCATACAAACCAAGATAGAATTCATCCAGATAAAATGTTATAAACTATAAATTCCAATTGCTTACACAAAATACATTTTTGTATTTCAAAAGTGTGAATGTAGAAGAGTGGTCCCCCGAGAATGTCTGCAGTAACTCTCACCCCCAGACTGATGAGTGGAAACAGGTCATTTCCATATAGAGGAAGCTTTGCATGCTCAGCTGAAACTGGGGTTCTGAGAGGGGTTAAAGTCCTCTGAGTTCAACACTGCAGGACTCTGAGCTGTCACTCAACACCCCAGAAACCGTGGACACCATGAATCACCTCTTCCTCCTTTTCTGGACAGTGCTCTGTGGATCCTTAACAGGTTGGTTCATTCCACTCAATCAAAATGTGGACAACACTTCTTTGTTTGCGTGTGTTTTCTATTGGATAACTCATTGTTTGTTTGTTTTCTATAGGAACCAGCAGTCAGGTGACGGTGACTCAGACACCAGTAGTGTCTTTTACTTCAGGATCCACAGTCACTCTGACCTGTAAAACAAACCCAGCCATTTATAGCAATGTTCTAAACTGGTACCAACAGAAACCTGGAGAAGCCCCAACGCTCATCATAAAATATACAAATACACTTGTATCACCAACACCAGCTCGGTTTAGTGGCAGTGGAAGCAGCACTGACTTCTCTCTGACCATCAACGGCGCCCAGCGTGAAGATGCAGCAGTTTATCACTGTCAGAGTTTCCACTATCCCACCAGTGTTGATGTGTTCACATAGTGATTGAGAGCCGTCAATAACAATTAGGGCATTTAGCAGACGCTTTTATCCAAAGCGACTTAAATTGGTTAATACACACTTTTGACACACCGACGGCAGGGTCAACCATGCAAGGTTAAATTCTGATGAAACAAAAGCATACTACCCCAGATTATTTAAGTTATTGTTAAAGAGGTGAACAGAGTTGAGTTGAGGTGAACATCGGTTCTCATTCTCCTTGACTTGTCTGCAGCATTTGACACTGTGAACCACCAGATCCTCCTCGCCACTCTCGCCGAGCTTGGCATAGCTGAATCTGCCCTTTCTTGGTTCACGTCCTACCTGATGAATCGCACTTATCAGGTAACATGGAATGGCTCCTTGTCCAAACCTTGCACGCTTGATACAGGTGTCCCTCAAGGCTCGGTACTGGGGCCTCTTCTGTTCTCCCTCTACACCAGATCTCTGGGCTCTGTAATTACATCCCACAGCTTTTCCTATCACTGCTATGCTGACGACACTCAGCTATTTCTCTCGTTTCCCTCATCTGACAAAGCCCTGATTGCAACACACATATCTGAATGTCTGGCAGAAGTCAGCACCTGGACAACTGCCCATCACCTGAGGCTTAACCTCAACAAGACTGAGCTCCTCCTAATACCAGGGAAAGATTGCCCACACATGGATTTACTGGTCACTGTTGAGAACATCACTGTATCTCCTTCTCCAACTGCCAAAAACCTTGGTGTAGTGTTGGACAATCAGTTATGCTGCACCGCAAACATCACTGCGGTGGCCCGGTCCTGCAGATTTGCACTTTACAACATCCGCAGGATCCGGCCCTTCCTCACAAGGGAAGCAGCTCAGCTTCTAGTCCAATCACTGGTCATCTCCCGCCTCGACTACTGCAACTCGCTCCTGGCTGGACTCCCTGCCTCTGCGATTAAACCCTTGCAGCGGATCCAGAATGCAGCAGCGCGCCTCGTGTTCAACCTACCAAAGTTCTCACATGTAACCCCCCTCTTCCGAGACCTCCACTGGCTCCCTGTAATAGCTCGCATCAGATTCAAGATGATGGTACTGGCATGCAAGGCATTCGATGGAACTGCCCCTGCCTACCTCCAAGCATTAGTAAAGCCACACACCCCAGCTCGATCCCTCCGCTCAACTACCTCAGCTGGACGTCTGGTACCGCCATCGCTAAGAGCAAGCAAAGGTCGATCAGCGAAGTCCCAACTTTTCTCTGTTTTGGGACCTCAGTGGTGGAACGAGCTCCCTACCGATGTCAGGATCGCAGAATCGCTCACCAGCTTCCGCAAAAGAACTCACCTGTTCAGAGTTCAACTCGACTCTGTATAGAAACCAATGCACAGCCACTATTGAATGTTGTACGTCCTGGCACTTGTACATTGCACTTATTCAAGGTACTTAATTATGTAGCATCTACAGTAGCTGCTATCTTTGCTTTACATGGGGAATGGGTTAGCCTGGCGATTGTAATACTTGCACTTGGTTCTATGAACATCTTTACTGTACCGACAGCGATATATTGTTTAACTTCTTATGACAAATGTACTTATTGTAACAAATGCACTTATTGTAAGTCGCTTTGGATAAAAGTGTCTGCTAAATGCCCTTAATGTAAATGTAATGTAAATGAGAATGTTTTCCAAGCGATGGGCCAGAGCCTTAGCCAGGATCTTAGCATCCACATTTATTAACGAGAGGGGTCTATATGAACTGCAGAGCTTAGGGTCTTTGTCTTTTTTTAGAAGCAGACTTATTGAGGCTTGCCTCAAAGTGGGAGGCAGAGAGCCATTCTGTAAAGATTCAATGTAAACAGAATGCAACAGGGGGGCCAGTTTATGCTGAAATAATTAAAAAAATTCAACTGGGTATCCGTCAGGGCCAGGAGCTTTATTATTTTGCATGGTTTTCATAGCGCAAGTGATTTCCTCTACCGTTAGTGGTGAGTCGAGTTGTTTGGCAACGTCTGGATTAATTACAGGGAAGTTTATACTGTCTAAGAAAGAATTAGTTTCGGTGGGGTCAGATGATGACACTGACTTATATAGGGAAGAATAGAAAGATGAAAAAAACGAGTTAATGGAAGTAGGGTCAATATGTAAATTGTCAGACGAATCTTTTATCTGAGCGATTATACGCGAGGCTCCTTGGCAGCGTAGCTGGTGAGCCAGGAGTCGACCTGCCTAATCCCCATGTTCATAATATGTAGAGCGTGAGCATAAAAGCAGACGGTCCGCATCAGTGGTTTTGATCTAAATTACCAATATTATTGGAGAGTTCTTGAAGTTTATTTATACGGGTTTTGTTCAAATATGCAGAATAGGAAATAATTTGGCCCCGCAAGACCGCTTTTAGTGATTCCCACAACAATGACGAAGATATAGGTTCCAACTCGTTCTGATTGATCGCAATAAAATCATAAATTGTGGTCGCAATGAACTTATTGAATTTTTGGTCTGACAAAAGTAAGGTATTGAACCTCCATGAACCAGAGTACATAGGTTAAGGGGAGAACTGAATATCCAGAGAGAGAGGGGCATGGTCAGAATTAACAATAGGATGATATTCAGCAGCTTTCACTTTAGAAATCAGTTTGGCATCAATAAAATAATCTATCTGAGAAAAGGACTGATGCATTGGTGAAAATAAGGAGTATTCTTTTAAATGGGGGTTAAGGAATCTCCAAGGATCAATGCAACCCTTTTTTGACATAAAGTCAGAAATTTCCTTTGACATTGACGATGGGGTCAGGGAGCGGGGAGTAGAGCGGTCAAGTTTGGGGTCAATTACACAGTTCATGTCGCCACCAAATATAAGCAGGGTGTTCAACAAAGAGAGGCGCTCAAATAGCTTATTCATAAAGTGTGGGTCATCAAAATTGGGGGCATATATATTTACGAGTAAAATGGGAATATGAGACAGTGTACCTGAGATGATTAAATATCTGCCATTCGTATCAGAAATAATTTTGGAAGCTGAAAATTGAATTTTACTACTAATTAAAACGGCAACCCCTCTGGCTTTAGAGTTGAAATTTGAATGATATACCTCAGAAACCCAGGTGCATTTTAGTCTGACCTGGTCCTTAGTGAGTCTATATATATGAGTCTCCTGTAGAAACACTAAATCAGGTTTTAGACGTCTCAAATGAGCAAATACTTTCGACCTCTTAATGGGGCTCCCCATACCTTTAATATTCCAGCTCACAAACCTCACAGAGGAACCAAAGTGAGGGATTCCCGAAATACTAGTATTAGTAGTCATTTGTTAAATGCTAAGATATAGAAAGACAATGAGCACGGAGCCCCACACCCACCCAAAAAAAAGGGAGAAAAAAAAAAAAAGAAGCATGACAAAAGAAAAGTAAACACAAGGTAGACATAACAGCCAAAATAGCAAACAAAGTCCATTTCCCCCCCCCCCCCCCCTTCCCTCCCTCCCACCCCAAAGCACTTACAACGACCCCATCCCCAAACGATGGAGAACCCAGTGCTGACTCAGAGAGTCGAATCAGTAAGAGACATACTTACAGCTTTGACCTAACAGGAGCAGAATAGTTAAGCTTGGGCTCCTGCAAACTTGGCAGTGATGAACATTAGGGCAAATATAAACAAGTCCACTTTAACGTCATATAACTTGGTGTGAAGATCAAATAAATAGCGAGTGACCATTAAGAGGTAGATTGCAACATCAACATTATTACTCTTTTGACAGTCCTCTTACTTGCTCAGTGTTGTGATGAACGGCTTGGCACTTTCTGGTGATGTGCATTCCCTCTCAGCATCGTTGTGCGTAATAGGGAGGCGCGCCGGGTAGAACAATCCAAAACGAATCCCTGGTATCTCACGAACGTCGTTAAAAGCGGCTCGAGCCCGGGCCGTTTTCGCTGTGTGGTCAGGGAAGACAGAAATAACCATATCGCCAATCTTGATCCGCTGTTCGGCTCTGGCGCGCCACAGGATGTCAACACAGTCCGTGTGATAATGCAGACGAGCGATTATAGGGCGGGGGCGGTCTCCGGGTCACGGCTTCAGTTGAAGAGTACGATGAGAGCGGTCGAGGAGGGGCTCTTTGTGAAGTTTAAATGCCTCCTTGAGCAGAGTAGAGACGGCCGTTGTAGTGGAGGAGTTGGGCGAACCCTCGGGAATACCCAGGATCCTTATATTATTGTGCCGTGATCTAGCCTCAAGATCCTCACATTTATTATCCAACCTTGCGAGTTCGGCTGCCATTTTGTCCACTTTAGCCTGGAGTTCGGCAACGTCGCTGGTGCAAGTGGAGAGGGAAGTTTCCATTTCGCCTACGGTGCACTTTAGAGTGTTTACCTCGGACTGGATGTTGGTTATACTTTGAGATAACGCTGACTTTACTGCCTGAAGCTCCGTCTTGATAGAAGATAAATTCTCGCCCAGAGCTGTATGAAGCTCAGTCTTGAAAATAGCAGCCATCACGGAGCGAGCGGAGCAGCTCGTCCATGTGTGGCGGGGATGTGGTATTCGCGGCAGGCCATTGTGGTTGTGGAGGTAAATTGCTCCCGGGTTTCGGCTTAGGAGGCATTTTGGAAGGCAATAAATCAAAAGTAATGTGTTGGGAAATAAATTCACACCAAAAAAAAGAGTAAAAATGTGCCAAAAGTAAAGAATTTAGCAAATGTTGCAGGAGCTTCCAAAGTCACGTCTTACTCCATTGATCGCTAAGCTGGAAGTTTGTTATAATTAATATTAAAAATAATATTTATTTAGCAAATCCAAAATAACCAAAGTATCGCCACGCTATCACAAGTTTACAGACAAGCTAGGCCTTAAGTCACAACCAACACATTGTCTAGAAATACAAAACTTTGTCGAACATTATACTAGTAAAAAATGGTTATATGCAAAAACACAATGAAAGTCCAACAATAAACACAAACTAAGCAGACGGCGCTGCCATAGTGAAAACAAAAGGGCCAAAAAACGGTGTAACAGCAGTGTTTCCCCTATATGCACCTAGCAACGGCGGTACGCCGCTGCAAGGTGCATATAGGAACAATTTAGGAACAATTTCAATAGCGTCGCCATTATTGACTCTAAAGCCCCAAAACTTGTTCTATAGAGGCATGGCCTCTTTATGGTTCTACTACATCCTTTAGTTTTGAAAAATATATCTCTTCTTATTTTTGAGGATTCTTTATTTAGGAACATTCAATAGCGTTGCCATTATTGACTCTAGAGCCCAACCACGTTTTCCATTGGCATGGGCTCTTTATGGTCTTACTGCAACCAATGGTTTTGCAAAAAGAATATCTCTACTTATTTTTAAGGAATTTGTTTTTTAGCAAAATTGTCAATATGCTTCTTTTTTTAGCAACAATTTCAGTAGCGCCGCCATTATTGACTCTAGAGCCCCAAAACTTGTTCAATAGAGGCATGGCCTCTTTGTTTTTCTTATTGATTGGAGGCACAGACCTTTTCGATTGTTGTGGTATTTGTTTTATGTGATTTTAGTGTAAAGGGTGGTTGTTGATACAATTTATTTTTTGGTAAAAATATGTAAATAATTGTGTAGCAGGTTCAATAAGTGAATGGACACCGGGTTTGCTTGGAAGCACACGCAAGTCTTTTATTTGCTTCAATTACGACAGCCATTGTTGTTCAGGGGCTCCAGTCCAAGATAAAGCAGGCACGTTAATACACACTCCCTGATTGGTCTGATCGCGAGCAGGTTTCCGTAATCAGACCCAATCCCCCCAGCCGATCCGGTGTGCTCCCAACATACTCCCCCCTGCAGGCCAGACGCCGTATGTCCCCCCACAAATTGTTTTAAAGATTAAACTTGTATTATGTTCAATCTCTCCATATTTCCCTTGCTCATTACTGTGTACAAATGTACTGTATTTACACCCTTCTGGGGCCGGCAGACACATAGAAGCCTCCCGGCAGGGTGCACTTTGCGAGCAGGAAAAAAAAAACATTTCATCTCCGCTGCTGCAACTCCACCCTAGGGGAAACACTGAACAGTGTTACACTTGATGTTGCTTTTCGTTAGGCAGGGAAACAGTCACAACTGAGCAGGCAGCACTGCCATAGTAAAAAAAGGTGTGAGGGTTTGAGTGAAGGGGTGAATTGAGATTCACTGTAAGTGTGGTTATGGACCCTAGACTAGTTGACTCATCAATGAGAACTGATACTTTAACTCCTATGGCTTGAATTCTTTTGCCAGGCTTTCTTACCAACCTGCTGCTATGTGGTCTGTTATCTGCGCCGCATTGTACCGAGAGTGCAGGCCTACTCCAAAATCTACCCCTTCTCACACTGTAGATCCAGAGGTCTAAATTGGTCCAAAAACGGCCTGTTGCTCAGGGCTATCATGCACAAGTAGTGTGTTTTTTTTCCAGTGTTGTCCATAATTCTTTGTGTTGATCTTATAACGAAGAGACGTCAGCATTTTGCTCTTCTCTTCACCACACGTAGCGATTGAATAGGAGCGCCATTCATCTCCCAGTCATGGGACTTGGATTTTATTGACTGACAAGTCAGTAATATTAAAGCAAACTTTACAGCCCAACTTCCCGTTCTCCTTGCTGTCAAACCAGGGGTACACCTCCCTTTTCCTGGCCCACATCTTCTCACTCCATATTCGGAACGATGAGCTGCTGGTGCCGGTTGAGCTCCCGACCGCCTCAGCCCTAGCGCTACGGCTAGAGCAAGCCGCAGGAGTTGAGGTGATATCCTCCTTGGTGCTGCCAGCTGTGTCCTTGTGCGACACTGTTGTTCCCATGCGGTTGGTTTCTTTATGAAAATAAAACTTGGTAACTCGTCTTCTAGCCATGTTAAGATAGAGCAATAGAGAGGCACAGAGAGACCCATACAGACCCGGAAAGACCTAGAGAGTCACAGAGTCACAGAGTGCCCTACGGAGACCTACCAAGAGATCTAGACCCAGAGAGCCATAGAGATTCACAAAGAGGCCCAGACAGACCCAGAGAGACCAATAGAAAGATCCAGACCGAAGAACTAGAAAATGCATTTCCTGCAGAAAATGCGTTGAGTGATGTAGTATAAAGTGAGTTTTGAAAATATTTATTTTTTAATAAAGCCACATAGATTAAGACATGAAGAAGTGTTAAATGGCTTAAATCAAGTTAAGGGATTTGAACAAAAGTTCAGTCTAATTGGAGTAAACAATGTAAACATGCACACCATTTAATGTTATGGAACAGAACGTGGAAGGCAGCGGAACCCGGAGGAAAGGCTGGGTGTGGCCCCTAGGACCGCGCACCACACCTGAGAGGTGAACTGAGGGCCCCTGTCAGAAATGATGTCTGCAGGGATGCCATGAAGGCGGAACATGTGCCTGACCAGGAGGTCCGCGGTCTCCCTTGAGGATGGAAGCTTGGGAAGCGCGATGAAGTGTGCAGCCTTGGAAAAACGGTCGATCACCATGAGGATGGTGTTACCCTCGGACGTGGGCAGACCAGTGACGAAGTCCAGGGCGATGTGAGACCAAGGTCGGCTAGGAATGGGTAGAGGCCGAAGCAGACCGGAACGGGGGCGAGTCGAGGTCTTATTCCGGGCGCAGGTTGCGCACGCTGCAATGAACGCACGGACGTCCGCATCCATGGATGACCACCAGAATCGCCGGCGGATGAAGTCCAAGGTGCGGGTGACTCCTGGGTGGCAGGTAAGCTTGGAGGAGTGGGCCCAAACCAGTACCCTGGACCGTACCGCGTCTGGGACGAACAGGCGATTCGGAGGACCGGAACCGGGGTCTGGCTGCTGCCTCTGTGCCAGGCGTAGCGTGGCCTCAATCTCCCAGGTGAGTGTGGCGATCAGACAAGCGGGAGGCAGGATGTTTTCGGGATCAGTACAGGTGTCCTCAGGGGAGTGCAGACGGGACAGGGCATCCGGCTTACCGTTCTGGGAACCGGGACGGTAGGTGAGGGAGAAATTGAATCGACCAAAGACTAAGGCCCACTTGGCCTGTCGAGAATTCAATCTTTTAGCCGACTGAATGTAAGCCAGGTTACGGTGGTCGGCCCAGACTATAACCGGGTGGTCCACGCCCTCCAGCCAATGCCGCCACTCCTCCAAGGCGAGCATGACGGACAAGAGCTCGTGGTTACCGACGTCGTAGTTTCTCTCCAGCGGGGACAGCCAGTGGGAGAAGAAGGCACAGGGGTGGAGCTTGTGGTCAGAGGGAGAGCGCTGAGAGAGGACCGTGCCCACTCCAGTGTCAGAAGCGTCAGCCTCCACCACGAACTGGAGAGCGGGATCTGGTTGCACGAAGATGGGCGCAGATACGAAGCGCTTGAGGTCCCGAAATGCGGTCTCGGCCTCCGGAGTCCACGAGGAAGGGCTCTTGGTAGAGGTCAGGGTTGTGAGGGGTGCCGCGACTTGACTGTAGCCTCGTGTGAACCGTCGGTAGAAGTTGGCGAATCCCAAGAACTGCTGCAGTCTCTTGCGGGTTGAGGGGGAGGGCCACTCAGCCACCGCAGAGACCTTGGAGGGATCCATCCTTATCTGGCCCTGACTGATTATGTAGCCCTGGAAGGAGACGAATGGCACGTGGAACTCGCACTTCTCCGCCTTGACATAAAGTCGATTCTCCAGCAATCGCTGTAGAACCTGCCGGACGTGAACCCGGTGCTCCTCCATGGATCTCGAGAAGATCAGGATGTCGTCGATGTATACAAACACGGAGTGGTTCTACAAGTCCCGGAGGACATCGTTGACCATGGACTGGAAGACAGCGGGGGCGTTGGTGAGTCCGAAGGGCATAACCAGGTACTCGAAGTGGCCCAAAGGTGTGTTGAACGCGGTCTTCCACTCGTCTCCCTCCCGGATGCGGACCAAGTGGTATGCGTTGCGCAGATCAAGCTTGGTGAAGACCATGGCGCCGTGGAGGGGGACAAAGGCGGAACTAATGAGGGGCAAGGGATACTTGTTCTTCACAGTGATATTGTTCCATCCACGGAAGTCGATGCAGGGAGTGAGGGATTCCCCGATGTACTCCTCCATAGACTCACGCTCGGGCCGAGAAAGATTGAACAGGCGACTCCCAGGGAGAGGAGCCCCGGAAAGGTGCTCGATTGCGCAGCATAAGGACGGTGGGGGGACAAAGCGTGGGATTTGCTGAACACCTCCCCAAGGTCGTGGTACTCCTCCGGAACGGAGGATAGGTTAGGAGGTGCGGCGGCAGACTCGAGCTCTGGCGCCCGAGGTGACTGAGCGGATTGCAAACACTGGGACAGGCAGTGTGTACTCCAGGTCATTACACGACCTGTTCCCCAATCGATCTGGGGGATGTGTGTCTTAAACCAGGGGTAACCCAGAACAACCGGGGAGAAGGGGCTGGTAATCACCAGAAGAGAGATGGACTCGTGGTGATTCCCTGAAACGAGTAGGTTGACCGGAACAGTACGGTGCTCCACCCGCGTGATTGTCCTCCCGTCTAGCGCCAGGGTCTCGATTGGGGGGTCAAGCGGAACAGTGTCGATCTTCAAACGAAGAACCAACTCCCGATCAATAAAACTCTCATCAGCTCCAGAGTCCAGGAGGATAGAGAGCGGGAGGGTTTGATCCTGCCACAGGAGGACAGCTTCCAGGAGGGGACGGGAGACCGAGGGGTCACGGGAGCGGCTCGCCAGGATCCCTCGGGTTACTGGCAAGCCCGTTCTTTTCCTGAAAGAGAGGGGCAGGCTGCCCGGAGATGGCCCGGAAGACCACAGTAAAGGCAGGAACCGGAGCGCATACGGCGTTCCCTCTCCTCGGGGGAGAGATGCATGCGTCCGATCTGCATGGGCTCGGGAGAGTGTCCCCGCTCGGGGCGGGGTAGAGCGGAAAACAAAGGAGAGGGCTGAGGTGTTGCAGGCGGTCCGAACGGGTGCGCGGAGGACGAGCATAGACCTCTCTCTCTGCGGTGTTCACGCAAACGATTGTCCAACCGAATGGAGAGAGCGATCAACTGATCCAGACTTGTGGATTCCTCCCGAGAAGTTAGCTGGTCCTTGATGTCATCGGAGAGGGCACTTAGAAAAAACCCCTGCAGAGCCTCCTCGTTCCAGCCGCCCTCAGCCGCAAGGGTGCGGAACTCAACCACGAAGGAGGCGACGCCGCGGGATCCCTGGCGAAGAAGCAGAAGACGCTGAGAGGCCTCTTTCCCCCGGACCGGGTGATTGAACACCTTCCGCATTTCTTCGGTGGAGGCGGAATAGTCAGAACTCGGCCGTCGCCCAGGCGAGGACCTCACCTCGCAAGGAGCCGATCAGGTATGCGATCCATGACTTCTCGGTGGGGTAGGTCTGGGGCTGTAGCTTGAAGACCAGGGAGCACTGAAGCAGGAAGGACCGACAGGAACCCAGGTCCCCTTCGTAGCCTTCGGGAGCTGGGATGAATGGCTCCCGGGAAGAAGCCGATGGACCAGGGGCTGGGAATGGTGGTTCCGGAGAGACGGGGCGCTGGGAGTGTACTGAGATGGTCAACTCACGGAGGTTGGAGGTGATCTCCTGCAGGATCTGGTCATGCTGACCCAGGACTGTACCTTGACAGGAGATCACCTGGCGGAATGCCTCTGTGTCCGCTGGGCCCATGTTGGCCAGTTCGTACTGTTAAGGGAACAGAACGTGGGGACCCAAATGCTGGACACAGGGAGGCAGAGGCGGGGTAAGGGAAACAGGATTTATTGGTAGGCAGGCGGGTAGTCAGGCAGGCAGGTGTCCGATAACAGGCAGGCAGTCAGGCAGAAAGGGGTTCGACGACAGGCGGGTAGTCAGGCAGGCAGGGGTTCGATAGCAGGTAGGCAGTCAGGCAGGCAAGGACGAGACGGTATGCGGGTAGTCAGGCAGGCAGGGGTTCGGTGGCAGGGGGAGAACTAGAGAATAGGAGAGATGGTTACCACGGGGAGAGGTTACGATACAGATGTCTCAAGAGTGCTGGTAGGACCGATACTAACTGAGTAGAAGTAACGACGAACTGGCGCCGGCTGATAGGAGATCCCCGGCTGAAGTAGGGAATGGTGATTGGTGATTGTAAATGGTGATTGGTGTGTCGGGAGAAGGACCAATGGCCTCAAGTAGCCACTAGATGGAGGTATTGGACCGCGTAGCAGGACGCGGCGTGACAGTGTGTGTGTGTTTTAGCATGCGTGGAGGCGTTATTCGATTGCCTGGTACTAATATTCATACTGGTTTAAATGATACATTTGATAGTATTTCCCATCTTGCTGAGCAAGAGTTTTGTTCGAAAGTTCAGTGACTGAAACAAATAAAAGCCCGGGCTATTGAAGTTTTACGGTACCACTGTCATGCACCTACCCGATGTCAAGTGGACCGGGTTGAACTCACTGCGGGTCTCTCTTCTTGTATCCATCTTACAAAAGATATTTTATTACTGTCCTTCTCAACACTCCCTGATCTCACTAAAAGGCTAGCAGCATGAAACAGCAATGTCGACGAGATGCGCTATGCATAGAGAAGAAAGAATACCGACGTTGAATTTGCAACATTTTGCAACAAATTATTCTAAATCTGCCCATACATGGACACGTCAGAACTTTGCGATTTTCACTCGATACAATGTTGCACCTTTGGCTGCTGGTAATGCAACCACAAAGAAGTAAACTCTACGGGGCTATTTTCAGCATTATTATTATTAATAATAATAAAGATCCAGGGCTATAGCCTCGAATGCCCAGGTCTAACGACGCGCCTCTAGAATAATATCGGAGAAAAAAATTGTTGTTCTATTTATAATTTCTGATTAATATATTATTATTCTTAAGGCACTTATGGAAGCATTATTCACTAATAAAACAAGAAATCATCGGCTGAACATTCAGTTTGATCCACTGATTGTTTATTACAATTATGCTTCATTAACAAATACGACAGAAAAATAGTCCCTTACATATGCACAATAAATACGAGGACTAAAACAACAGAAGCAGCAGACTTCAACAGGTGTGCACGTAGCTTTAATAACTGAACATGTTCTGCGGCCGCTTGGTTCCCATGAGAACACAAAAAATCAAGATTCAGTTTAAAGTAATTTACAACATACAACATTATCCCATAGACCTCTTGGTTATTATGAATAAAATATAAAATCTGCTTTAAATCAGGTTGTAAATCAGGGTTATAACAAAAATGATGATATCAGAGCCCATAGGACCAAAACTGGTGACGTCTGAAAATATACAAACATTTACCATCAATAGGTATTTTATATACATTTCAAATAATACATGTGCTTATCTAACTATGGGAGATCTTAAAGGTCTTTTCATGGTTTATCATGCTATACTTTCTAGAAGAGGGAGAGAGGGAAAGAAAAAGAGGGAGAGAGAGAGAGAGAGATAGATAGAGAGGGGGAAAGAGAGAGAGAGGGAGAGAGAGAGAGAGATAGAGAGGGGGAGAGAGAGAGAGAGAGGGAGAGAGAGAGAGGGAGAGAGAGGGGGAGAGAGAGAGGGAGAGATAGAGAGAGAGGGAGAGAGAGAGAGAGAGAGGGAGAGAGAGAGAGGGAGAGGGAGAGAGGGGGAGAGAGAGGGGGAGAGAGAGGGAGAGAGAGCCACTGAGTCATCAGTCCTCTCAGGCCTCCAAAGAGCTTTCATCAAAAGCCTCTCATCCTCTAACTAGTGTGTGTGTGTGTGTGTGTGTGTGTGTGTGTGTGTGTGTGTGTGTGTGTGTGTGCCCGTGTTCCTCCCCTCCCGCGCCATTTTTTTTTTCTACAACCTACACAGAGTCGCTGAGCCCCCCTTCCACCCTCCCACTGGGGTCACCCACCACCCTACCCTAACCCCAGGGAGGAGGTCCTCCTGGGTGAAGGAGGACCAGAAGGTGTGGAGGTGTGTCAGTGTGTCTGAGGACCCTCCTCCACCTGGGGACACTCTGTAGAAGGACAGAGAGCCAGCAGGCCGGTCCAGATACACTCCTACTCTGGTGGAGCCAGCGGGGGGGAGAGGGAGGACTGTTACTCTACTGATGTACCGGGCAGAGTAACCATCATCAGAACAATAAAGACCCCAGGACTTGTTGTTCGCTCCAAGCAGGCTGTCATCACCCTGTCCTCTCCTTGTGATTCCTCTGTATGTCACTCCTATAACAACACCTCCTTCCCACTCTACCTCCCAGTAACAGCGGCCAGTCAGAGCCTCTCTACCCAACACCTGGGCCCAGGTGTCAAATCTCTCTGGCTGATCCGGATACGACTGGTCCTCTCTAACCAGCGTCACCTTCCTGTTGTCCTCAGACAGAGAGAGTCGTCTGTGGGCCGTGTTGGGGTCCAGTGTGAGTTCACAGGAATCTGAGGGAGAACCAGACATGATATGAATACATCAGTGCATAACACATTCAACAGTGTTATGAATACATCAACAACAGTGTTATGAATACATCAACAACAGTGTTATGAATACATCAACAACAGTGTTATGAATACATCAACAACAGTGTTATGAATACATCAACAACAGTGTTAAGAATACATCAACAACAATGTTATGAATACATCAACAACAGTGTTATGAATACATCAACAACAGTGTTATGAATACATCATCAACAGTGTTATGAATATATCAACAACAGTGTTATGAATACATCATCAACAGTGTTATGAATACATCATCAACAGTGTTATGAATACATCAACAACAGTGTTATGAATACATTAACAACAGTGTTATGAATACATCAACAACAACGTTATGAATACATCAACAACAAACATCTCTCCTTGGATGCAGGACTTACCAAAGACAAGCAGCTGAGCGCTGTGATTGGCCGTGCCAGCGCTGTTGCTCGCCATGCAGCAGACCGTGTTCACGCCATACCCCACCCCTCTGACGAAGAGGAAGCCCCTCTCCACCCAGGCCTCTGATTGGTCGTCTGTGCCGTCCCTCTCCAGGGGCCTGCCGTTGTGGAGCCACTCTACTGTGGGCTCCGGCGTGCCGCCGGCGTGGCAGGTATAGCGGGCCGTTTGGCCCACGGGCAACACGTGGGTAGAGGAGTGGAACTCTGTGATGCTGGGGGCCTCCTCCTCCGTGGGCATCACTGAACCTGAAGAAAGCAGGAGGAGAGGAGTGAACGTTTACAACACGGATCTAGAGATGCAGCGTCAGACACTCCCTTCACTCTGTCCTAACACCTGTCCACTAGAGGGCGACCCAGGGGATTCACCCCCAGTATTCTCGCCTGCCTCTTCATACATGATTGAATATCACAGCAGTGTCTACAAAGATCTCCCAGGGAGGGGAAGTCACTCCAGCGCAGAGATTAACGAGGCGGGGGCGGAGCTTGTAGAGAAGAACGCAAAACCGCTCAAAGAGAAACTTTGAGCAGCTCAAAGAGAAACTAGTGCAAGTGAACCCAGAAAGGGTTGACCCTTGTAACCTGACCTTAGTAGACTACAATAGAAACATGACCTCAATAGACCACGATAGAAACATGACCTTGGTAGACCACAATAGAAACCTGACCTCAATAGACCACAATAGAAACCTGACCTTAGTAGACCATGATAGAAACCTGACCTCAATACACCACGATAGAAACCTGACCTCAATAGACCACAATAGAAACCTGACCTGAGGAGACCGCAATAGAAACCTGACCTGAGGAGACCACAATAGAAACCTGACCTTAGTAGACCACAATAGAAACATGACCTTGGTAGACCATAATAGGAACCTGACCTTGGTAGACCATAATAGAAACATGACCTCAATAGACCACAACAGAAACCTGACCGTAGTAGACCACGATAGAAACATGACCTTGGTAGACCACACTTTCTATTGTGGTCTACTGAGGTCATGTTTCTATTGTGGTCTACCAAGGTCATGTTTCTATTGTGGTCTACTAAGTGGACCACAATAGAAACCTGACCTTAGTAGACCACAATAGAAACATGACCTTGGTAGACCACAATAGAAAAATGACCTCAGTAGACCACAATAGAAACATGACCTCAATAGACCACAATAGAACCCTTACCTTAGTAGACCTAAACACATCCAACAACCTTTCATCTCTTAAAGCGTGTATTTACTGTATCAACGGCACAGAGAACAGAAAGGAGGAACCGTTCTCCACTCATGAACACAAACAAAGTCTGCGGACCCTTTTCGTTCCGCTCAACCTCCAGATGATCCAGGTCTACGCTCTTCTCACAGATCCAGTGGTGCAGCCTGTAACATGGTTCTTCGGACCAGCCGTCCTCCCCTGCCACGACACAGTCTCTTGCTTGGCCGTCATCGCGTGGTTTGACGTGTCTCCAACTGAGAACCACGAGGAGGAGACAGAGGAGGTCACTCTGTCACTCTCAGAGAACAGATGCTGCTGAATAGAGTCTTCAGCCTTACCTTGAGGTCATGGGGGTACCATCCACCCACTTGAAGGTCCCCTCTGTCTCTCGATCACTCAGTCCAATCCAGGAAGGACCCATCAATCTGCTGACAAACCTGAAAACCTGGTTCTAAAGGTAAAAGCATCTGTTGTCATGACCACAAAGTACACACACACACACACACACACACACACACACACACACACACACACACACACACACACACACACACACACACACACACCAGTTCTTCTCTGCTGTTGATGACCACCAGGTCTGCCTTCCTCTGCAGACAGTCTTCTCTACTGGCCCTCCAGCCCTTCTTAGTAGTAGAAATAAGGTAGAAACTCTTGTCGTGAAACATCCAGCCCTGAAGTGTCATTTCATCTGTTGAATGTAAAAGAAAATCCTGAACAAACATAGAACTGCTTATCTTACGGTCTTCATTACTGACACACAACCCTGAGACCTGACCTTAACAGACCACATAGAAGCATGACCTGAATAGACTACAATAGAAAGCTGAACTTAGTAGACCCCAATATGAATCACAAAAGCAGAAGGTGTTTTTGAAATGAATGTTAATGACGCGGTTGATTTAATAACTTGGATAAAACCCTCACCGAGTTCACCCAGTAAGTGCTCTCTCCCCTCCCTCCAGGGTGACGGTGAGTCTAGGACAGGACAGAGGAATACAGAAGATATGAGCTCTAAAACAGAACGACATTGTCTCTAAACATCACAGGACCCACAGCCAACCAAACACAAAGTCCATAATATTAATACTAATTCAAATAGCAATAACTACAGTTATCAATATCATTATCGTTGCTATTGTTACAATTATTCATATTAGTAACACAAATTCTAACAAAAACAATAATGATCATTATCATTGCTATTATTACAACTAGAGGTTGAGCGTGCGCATTGCACGCTCAAGCTCTAGTTGTAATTAAACCCATAGCTATAATGTGGAAACCCCAGTCGATATTGTATTTAATTTCTGAGTGCATAATATAATAACATTTTGCCTATAATTTTACAGCGTATAACATTTCGGTTCAGCTGTTACGTAATGAAGCAAGACTAATAATTTTCTCTTTAGTTATGAAGCAAGCATCTATGGGGTCAGAACAGTCTCATTAATATTGAATCCACAGAGAAGGATTTACAAATGTATTTTGTGATTTATATATAAATGATTCTCTTCTCACAAATACATTTCAATGCACACACAAATGGATACCGGTATGTATAAATGTAAAATAAATCCATAGACAAAAATACGTTTCACAAACACATTTCTGATCCACACACAAATGTGTCTTGTTTTAAATAAATGCAATATAAATCCATAAATATATTAATAAAAAACATATTTGCAATTTTCATAAAAAATGTATTTGGATGTTGTTACATTTATATACAAACTGTTAAACTTGAATTAACAAGACGCTTTTCATTTGTTAACTTGTTTGAATTTGTGTGTGAACTGGTCTGTATTTATGTGTGGATTTTGAGACTCTCCTGACGTGACTGGATTCACAAATGCATTTTTTTCAATAAGGAACTCTCTGTAGCCAATCAGATGCCTCCCTCGTTTTCAGCCAATCACATGACTGCAGTCCCGACCTCTGAAGAATAAGTCCAGCCTCCGAGCCTCCCGGTTCCCTCTGTCAAATGTCTATGGGAAATAACGGGGCTTTTGAATGATCGTACATAACAATCTCTAGGTGGCGAAGCAGTCAAAGCTGCGTCACGTTTTCAACTACACACTTTTTCCATCTAGTTTCGACTGGGTTTGGGATTGTCGGCGCCGTTAAAGTAGTAAACGGCACCGACAATCTAAAAACCCAGTCACTGCAGCCATGTGATTGGCTGAAAACGAGGGAAGCATCTGATTGGCTACAGATAGTTCCTTGTTGAAAAAAATGCATTTGTGAATCTAGCCACGTCAGGAGAGTCTCAAAAATCCACATATAAATACTAGGGTTGGATTAAGTGATTGGTTTCAGCGATTCAGTTTGCGTCATTCAGTTCGCCAAGAGGAGTCGTTCGCAAATCGTTTGTTCGTTCGTTCAGTCGAGTTTCCGGTAGCGGTGAGTCGAATCATGGAATGAACGGCTCAGACTCAGCGCCTCCCTCGTTCTCATTCTCATACGTCAACATTAGAACTTTAACCAAACGCAGCGGGATGGGGGGTGTAGTTGATTATTGGATGTTTAACATATCAGCAAAATAATAGACTTGATTTAGCAATGATGGTGGGTGTCCCGGGTGTTTTAGGCTCCCATAAACAGAACCCTGTGCAGCCCAAGACTAAATCTAGCTGCCAAAATTAACACTGCCTTCAAAACGAGAGCTGTTTAATTGTGAAAAATGCATTAAACTGTCATCAGACAACGCGGTTATATGCTATTGTAATGACCTCGCCGGTGACATAACGATGTCCAGTCATGAGTACATGAAGGAACTTTAATGTAACAAACCAGGTCACTGAAAACCCGTAGTCAACGGCAAAAAGCCACACTAACAACAACCGGTTACCCGGGCAACCCCCCAACCCGGTCCCTTCAACGTGCAAGCCCCCACCCTCCTGTTCTCCCAAGGCCCTCCCCCAGCTGACCTGATGATTCGCCCCCCACACTGATTGACAAGAAGAACATCCAATGCATGCACAGAGAACAACTGGCATAATGGACAACGAAATACAATGCAACACATAACACACAAACTCTTTAAATGTCCCAGGGTCGCTACACTATAGACTCTAGAGTTTCTGGTATAAAGGCTGGGACGAATTTCAAATGATAAATATGTACACTTCATGTTGAAAGTATACTGTCGCGATTCCCATTGAAACGAATTGCGCGGTGGCTAGTCTTCACAACGAGAGCTGGTAGGTTGTGAAAAATGTGGTATAAAGGCTGGCACGAATTTCTAAAATTTCTAAATTATAAATATGTACAATGTATCCTTTAAATACGTCCATGCAACAGATGGCCAATGTGAATAATAGATAGCTGGCTCACTAAGCCCAATTGTTTTTTCCCCATTTAACCGGTTGATTTCTGTCTCTCATTGACTAAAATTCAACGAGAGCGTCCTAGACTCAGTCCTAGAACAGCATACGATTGGCTGGCTCTCGTGAGTCGTGACGTCTCTCAGTCGGTCCCTCCTCACCACTCACACAGTGAGTGAACGAACTGTCAGCAAGTCAGCGACAAGTGGGTCTGGGTGGAGTCGAGTCTGAGAACGAACGAGGCAAACGAGACGAACGAGAGAGAGGAACCAGGTCGGTTCGTTCGTCTTAAAGATTCGTTCATTCGAACTGATTCGTTCGCGACGAGCCAACTCTAATAAATACAGACCAGTTCACACACAAATGCAAACAAGTTCACAAATGAAAAGCGGCTTGTAAATTCAAGTTTAAAAGTTTGTATATAAATGTAACAACATCCAAATACCGTTTGATGAAAATTGCAAATATTTAATTCATATATTTATGGATTTATATTACATTGATTTAAAACAAGACACATTTGTGTGTGGATCAGAAATGTGTTTGTGAGAAGAGAGTAAAATATATATAAATCACAAAATACATTTCTGAATCCTTCTCTGTGCATTCATTATTAACGAGACTGTTCTGACCCCATAAGCATCCTTTGCCGCCAACGGAGCTTCATGCCAATTCATTGTCACCCGCGGCCGATAACCACCGTTGTGTCCTCACCTGTTGTGTAAGAGGCAGAGACGTCGAGAACGCTGATTGGCTGTTACGTTACGTCCCTCAGTGGCAACGCTGTTGAACGCTTATTGGCTGTTACGTTACGTCCCTCAGTGGCCACGCTGTTGAATGCTGATCGGCTGTTACGTTACGTCATTCAGTGGCCACGCTGTTCAATGCTGATTGGCTGTTACGTTACGTCCCTCAGTGGCCACGCTGTTGAACGCTGATTGGCTGTTACGTTACGTCACTCAGTGGCCAAGCTGTTGAACACTGATTGGCTGTCATCACCCGAATTTCGCGGCAAAGTTGAAATATTTAAACTCCAGCGAAATGAATATGAAGTACGGTCTAAGTTCGCAAGAGGCGGGATAAGTGCGGCCACTGGCACTGTATTTTGTTTTGGTTTGACCGCAGACAGCACAGAGGCAGAACGGGCAGAATTAATCGCCATCATCTTAGATGATACTGCAACAATGCATCATATATTCCGTTGCATTCACAACATCCGAAGCAACGATCTATGAAAGATTTGAGCACGAGTTAGAGACAAATTGAAGAAAAGACAAGTAAAAAAAAGGCGTCGTGAACGACTGTGTTACCGGAGAAGGAGAGCGTATTTTATTGCTTAAAGGTCCCATGGCATGAAAATCTCACTTTACGAGGTTTTCTAACATTAATATGAGTTCCCCTAGCCTGCCTATCGTCTCCCAGTGGCTAAAGCTTGTGTTTGGTGTAAAACGAGCACTAGGTATCCTGCTCGCCTTTGGAAAAATGGAAGCTCAGGCGTGCTGATTTGGAATGTGGCCCCATATGTCGTCATAAGGGGCCAAGTTACCTCCCCTTTCTCTGCCTTGCCCGCCCAGAGAATTTGGCCTGCCAATCAGACAATGAGCTATGACCATGCGAGCGCCACATGTGTGGCGCTTTGTAGTTGCGATAACCGTTCTGCTTTGATGTTATGGCGCATAAAACGTTGGTTCTTTGACGTCTCTGGTAATTCCACAACGAGACTGTAGTTGGGGTTATCTCCGCCATGGTTGAGAAGGAATTGGGGGAAAGGAACTTTGGCTTTGACTCCCTGAAGTACATGAACCACGACATGGAGGAGAAAGGGATTGTTGCCCGCAATTGTCTCCCGCTTGAGACCCGCTTCTCGCTGCCGAGGGACCACCGCCTCGGCGCTGCAGGAGGCGGTGGTGCCTAAGCGCTGACCGCTGCCGAGGCCTTTGTATAATATGATATTATTTAAAAATAGAGCTCCAAGACTCCCGCCAGAGCACCCGGAGTGTTCTAGAATATTTACATAACACGGCCAAAGGCTGCGTGCGCCTCGCCATTGCGATACATCCACTGTAAACAGGGGGCATGGTACCGTGGCCCCAAGCTGCTCAGGGCCACACCCCCACCCTCCTCCTTGACCCGCCTCTCTCCTCCTCATTTGCATTAAAGCTACAGACACAGAAACGGTGCATTTGGGGAAAGCTCAATGTGCGACTGGCTCGTAGTGGCTGTAATTCTGCACCACGGCTGAATTTCAGGAACGTCTTTAAATACTGTGTTTGGGGCCTACTAATACCTATATTAAATATCCACAAAGTAGCATGCCATGGGACCGCAGTGACTTGGTTTTTAGATTGTCGGTGCCGTTTACTACTTTAACGGCGCCGACAGCTAAGGCAGCAACCTACCTAACTATAGTGAACTAAAGCACGGGCTTGTGTGTGTGTGTGGGGGGGGGGGGGGGGGTGTGAGGGCAAGATTGCCCTCACACCCATTGGCCATTTCTGGCCAAGACAGGCAGCAGTAGCCTACAGTCACACATAGCCTACACATGAAACATAAGAAAAATAAAACAACTAAAACAGTCGGCAGGGGGGGAGGGGGGATTTCTATATCGCAAGACATTTCGGGAGGCTCAGGAGGTGGATAATGCTTAAAGAAAAATAATGTTTTGCAAAAAAGTGTCTATGATAGACATAAGGCTCAGGTGGGAGAGTGTGTCGACGGCGGGGCTGTTATCTCAATCTTGCCGTTGTCTTGAAACATCTGCATCCGCGTGTGTGCAGTGTGTGTATGCACGTGCATGTGTGAGCGTGCGTGTGTGCATGTGTGTGTGGTGTGTGTGTATGCGGTGTTCTGCGCTGCCCTTGTCTTGAAACGTCTGCATCAGCGCGCCCGTGTGTGCAGTGTGTGTCCGTGTGCGTGTGTGTTCGTGCACGTGTTTGTGGATTGTGTGTGCGTGTGTGTATGCGGTGTTTATGTGTGTGCGTGTGGTGTATGTGTGCTAACCCTATTATTATCACTGAATCTAACAAAAACAATATGTATCATTATCATTGCTGTTATTACAGTCATTAATATGATTATACTGTATTGTAATTCTATTCAGGATGATATGATTTAGACTCACTGAAGCGCAGGGAGATGAGGAGAATACTCAGCAGTCCGATGCTCACAATGACAGTGATGTGAAACCATAGAGCTGTTCAGGAGTAGGACACACACACACACACACACACACACACACACACACACGGTCACTTTGGCTAAAAAAGTTTCCTAAAGATAAATCTTAAATGTATTGTGGCATCCCGGCCCCCACCGGGGGGGTCCGGGGGCTTGTGGTGGAGGGCGTGTACCACCGCCATCCACCAGCCGGCGGCAGAGAGCAACACACCCCTCACCCCCATCAGCCGGATGAGGGACACCTGGCCGGAGGGAGGACACTCGGGGGCAGACCTCTAAAAAGGGAGCGGAGGACTGACTCGAGGAGAGCAGGGATAAGGACGACACGGAGGCCCCAGAGACTACGAGGATCGCGGAGACCCTAGCTCGCTATTACCGTTCTTGTTTTGTTGAACTGCTTTGAATAAACGCCGACAACGACTTTCACCCTTGCTTTCTGTGCTATTCTTACCGGGTACCTGACACTTGGGGAAATGGGCTGCCACAGTATTTGGAGGAAAACATACTTTTTTGGATCATTGTTTTGGACTGGATTATTTCTTTTAAATTCTCTATAAAGGACCACCTACCAAATCTTCTCTTACTGGTCTCCTCCCGGTCCAAAGTCGTGTCCTCAGGTTCCTCAGAGAGTCCAGGGTCCGATTCAGAGATGGTGACCATTGTTACTCCCTGACGGCTTCTGAACTTACCCTTCTTCTTTGCTCTATCAGCTGGAAAAACAACGTCACTTGTTTTCATTCTGACCAATTATCAGCTTGCAATCTGATACCATCAGTGTAAGGAAATGTTTTTCTTCCACTACACACAGACTCACAGACTCACTCAAGCACACACACACGGACACACAGAGTATGTAGACACAGATATATTCATACTGCGTGGCTGTCATTCACAGTCCAGACTCCCTACGGTCTGCAGAATCCCTCCCCGTCTTGAAGAAACACCTGAAGACCTCTACTGAGAACACCTCAGTAAGTGATGACTGGTACTGTGGCTCTCGTGTTTAGAACACACTTAAGCAGAGCAAGTACTGGTCTCTAGCGTACATGTTATTATTCCCTCATTATTGACATAAACGCACACATAGTTTACAGTAATACACACAGAAATACATACGTATACACACAGTAATCGAGGGGGGACCACATGTGGCCTGCGTGTCACCACGGTCTTTCACATCGGCCCACGCAGAAAATATGAGGACATGTATTGTGGGATAATTTGAGATATGTTCATATTGATGACAAACTTTATATAATTATGTTAAATTCATAAGTAAACCTGATATCACTTCAGTTAAATGAGCAGCCTTTATTAAAACACAAACTTGTTGATTAAATAAACCATTGTCACTCTAATGTCACGTTGCACTACCATTAATAATAAGTAATGAAAAAACCAAACTTGTGTTCTGCTCCCTAAAGTTACTCTGCACTCTGTTCCACATATATAAAGAACATATATCATGAAACACACAACTACTTGAGATGCCTATCAATAGTCCGTAACTCATGGGCGTAATCACAAGTCAAGCAAGGTTAATGTGAGCTTTTTGCACAGGTCACACACACATGTGGTTATTTAGGAGAATAAATCTGTCTATACGGTCGCTGGTTCATCAGGTCGGTCCCTTTGGCTAAAAATGTTTTCTAAAATTACATTTTAAATGAATGCAGATGCAAACACTTTTTTTTACTGGATAATTTATTTTAAATCCTCTCAAAAGGGCACCTACCAAATCTTCTCTTCCTGCGCTTCCTCCGGTCCAAAGACGTGTCCTCAGGTTCCTCAGAGATTCAAGGGTCCGGTTCAGAGATGGTAACCATGGTTCCTCCCTGACAGCTTCCAATACGTCTGCTCTCAGGAGTCAGCTCTGCTATATCAGCTGGAAAAACCACCTCACATGTTTTAATTCTAACCAATCATCAGCCTGCAATCATCAGTGTCAGGAAGTGACAGTGTTTTTCTTCTACGCTTATCAGATGTCTTCAGTTGACACACAGACTCACGGATGCATGCAAACACAAACAAACACACACACACACAAGATTATTTTTAATTGAATATAAAGATACAACATACATAGGTATAATATAGCAGATAGCGTAGTGGACATGTCTAGGAGTCCACTACATATTTTTATTCAAATTTGAATACAACTTAACTCACCACATTATGGGAACGGCATAATCAGTTTGTTTTGCTGACGTTATGTGTGTGTGTGTGTGTGTGTGTGTGTGTGTGAGTGTGAAAGAGAGCGAGAGAGAGAGAGAGAGAGAGAGAGAGAGAGAGTCTAAAAGCATTTAGGGTTGTTCCAGTAGTTGATGTTACGGTAACACTTTACAATAAGGTACGCATAAACGTAGGTAGTTACTGAGGAACGAATGAGTACCGATTGATTAACAACTGGGGCCCTAACTGGGGCCCTAACGGAGGCCCTGGTTGTTACTCATTCGTTACTCATTTGTTGAGTAGGACACACCTGTTGCTCGTTGACCAATCAGTGGTCAGCAGGTTAACGTATGCTCACTCTGATCCACAGTGTCGTCCAATCACAGGGAGAGGGTTGGGCTCACAGAGGGAATATTAAATTGGGAATCGGGAATTAGGAAGAGTGTGTGTGTAAGGTGTGTGCGAGAAAGACTGTGTGTGAGCGTGTTTGTCTATGTGCGATGAGCATATGAGTGAGTGAGTGAGTGAGTGGGTGAGTGAGTGAGTGAGTGAGTGAGTGAGCCATTTAGAGGTCTTTTGTGTTTAATATTTTTAAGTAAATATATTTTGAGTCCAAGGCTAAAAGTATGAGTTATAATTTATAAAGTGTATGAAATATTAATCTAATTTTCATTCATATGTATATTTATGCATTTTGTGATGATGTGGTGATTAGTCCTTTGTGTCACCTGGGGAAATAGGTGTGTCACGATCTACCTGGAGCCTATTGGAGGCCCTCATATAGGGCAGGCTAACTACTATTGTTCAGGTTTGGAAGGCAGGGAGCCAACAGTTTTCTGACCGCATTATTTACCATTATTGGATACAATATTGGACGCATTATTTCGCATTATCGGACACAATATTGGACGCATTATTTAGCATTATTGGACACAATATTGGACGCATTATTTCGCATTATTGGACACAATATTGGACGCATTATTTGACTTATTATTTTACATGGAAAAGTCCCTTTTTGTACAATACTAAGAACCCTATTTTGGCCCTAACAGTTACATTGTTTGGAGTCTTTATGTTTTGTTATTTCCTGGAAAGTCAACCAGAGTTAACGCGTAATAAATGAATCAACACAAAGTTAAACACTCTCTGTGCGTGCTTCCCAAGAAATGTGTATCGGATTATCTCTGCCTCAGGAACAAATATGGCGAAAAAAGGGTTCGCCACTTCAGGTGGTGTGATTGAGAGGAGGGATATGGCTGTTTTAGTGATATGGTTGACATGGTGTGAATTATTGCAACTGTTTGTTCGTCTGAATTCTGCATTCTCCCTTCACAAACAACATGAAAAATTATTACTTTTGTAAAAGGACGCATTTTTGCTCGGAAAAGTGACTTTTGTGTCTGGTCAAGTGAAAGGTAAATGTACTTATCCGAGGGACAAGGCCTCATGAAAAAGTTATTGTTGACACACACGCACGCACACACACACACACACACACACACACACACACACACACACACACACACACACACACCTTTGCTGTTGTGCAATCTGTGATGGACACTTGTAGACCAACACTATTCTCATTTCAGTCCAAACTAATTTATTTAAAGTAAAATACTTGCAAGCCAGGGCAACATGTTTGTGTTCAGCTGTATGGCTCTGTTGGGGGAAACTGGAGTAGATCACACCGATCTTCATTTCCTGCCTTGCACCGCTGCATCTCCAGATACGTAGAGCTACAGGACGCTACACCCTGAGTCTTATATGTGGTCTGTGTGTGTGTGTGTGTGTGTGTGTGTGTGTGTGTGTGTGTGTATGTGTGTGTCCGGTACCCGCTCCCCGTTGTGTCGTGGTCAAGGATAGATCTCACTGCGAAGTCAGGGTTTAAGCCACACACAGCGATAATTAGCAAGACGGAGAACACATGTACTCGATCTAGGGTCTCCGAGAGCCTCTAGTCCATTGGGGTTTCGAGCTGTTTCCCCATGTCATTCCTGCTGGTCCATCATGCGCTGGAAGGTGGCCGGAGCGCCATGTACTCCGAAGGGGAGGACGGTGTACTGGTACAAGCCCCCTGGAGATGAGAACGCCGTCTTCTCCCGGGCCGCCCGGGTCAACGGTACCTGCCAATATCCCTTGGTCAGGTCCAGGGTCGTGAGATAACGGGCCGGACCAAGGCATTCGATTAGCTCGTCGACGCGGGGCATGGGGTAGGCATCGAACTCGGACGCCTCGTTCAGCCTCCGGAAGTCATTACAGAAGTTATAGGTCCCATCTGGTTTTGGTACGAGGACTACCGGGCTGGACCAGGCACTGCGCGACTCCTCGATGACCCCGAGCTGCAGCATCCGGCGTACCTCGGCCTGTATGGCCTCCCTCCGGGCCTCCGGGATCCTATAGGGGTGGACTCTCACCTTCACTCCCGGCGCCGTCCGGATATCATGGTGGGCGATCGTGGTCCTCCATGGCAGCTCGGAAAACACGTCCCGGTGCTGCATGACGACCTCGTTGAGGTCGTGCTTCTGGGCCGGGCTGAGGTCCTCTCCCACCGGGACCTCCGGGATCTCGCGTCGGGCCGCCAGCGCCAGGGGAGCAGGGTCAGGGGTCCACCTCCCTCCACTGCTTCAAAATGTTAATGTGGTATATTTGGGTAGGCTTTCGCCTCCCTGGTTGTCTAACCCGGTAGTTTACCTCCCCCACACGTTGAACCACCTCATAAGGTCCCTGCTACTTCGCAAGGAACCTACATTCCGCCGTGGGGACCAGGACCAGGACCAGGTCCCCAGGCTGGAAGGTTCGCAGCTGGGCTCCCCGGTTGTAGACCCTCGCCTGGGCCTGCTGGGCTTGCCGGAGGTGTACCTGGACGATGGGCCACACCTGGGCCATGCGGTCCCTCACCTGTTCCACATGGTCCAGGGTGGTGCGGTGGGGGGATGGCTGGCTCTCCCATGCCTCCTTGGCTATTTCCAGGATGCCGCGGGGCCTTCGTCCGTACAGCAGCTCGAAGGGGGAGAATCTGGTGGACGCCTGGGGGACCTCCCATACGGCAAACAATATGTGTGGTAACAGCTGGTCCCAGTTCTTACTGTCCAGGTCCATGGCCTTTTTGAGCATCTGCTTCAGGGTCTTGTTGAACCGCTCCACCAGGCAATCCGTCTGGGGATGGTAGACTGAGGTCCGAAGCTGCTTTACCTGCAGGAGTCTGAGTAATTCTTTCATTACACAGGACATGAAGCAGGAGCCCTGATCCGTTAACACCTCCTTGGCTATCCCTACCCGGCTAAACAGTAGCATTAGCTCCCGGGCGACCGCCTCCGCGGTGCCTGCGCGCAGGGGTAGCGCCTCGGGGTACCGGGTGGCGTAGTCCACCAGTACCAGGATGTATCGTGTCCCCGGCTGGTCTTGGGAAGGGGCCCCACAATGTCCAGTGTTATTCGTTCGAAGGGAGTTTCTATGATCGGCATGGGGATAAGGGGGTTTCTGACTGTGGCCCGAGGCGCTACCCTCTGGCACTCGGGACACCCCTGACAGTGACGCTCGACATCCCTCTTTACCCCCGGCCAATAGAATCTCGCGAGGACCCGTTCCCGGGTCTTGTCCATGCCCAGATGGGCTCCGAGGAGGTGGGTGTGGGCCATGAACAGCACCTTGCTGACGTATGTGTGGGGCACCACTAACTGCTCCCTCTTTGTGCTGAAGTGTGGGTGCGGGAGGTGACTCACCGAGTCTCGGGTCTGTCCGTCGTGGACCAATACGTGCCTCCAGGCATGTTTAATGGCCTCGTCTTGGAGCTGGGCGGTGGCAAACTGGCCGGGTCGGGCTGAGCCTTCCCCCCTCCCCGGCAAGAAGTCCGAGAACTCGGTGAGGGGGGAACTCTCCGGCTCCTCCGGGGGATCTAGCTGCTCGGGTGCCGTGAGGGTTTCCGGGGTGTCGGGGGAAGGTTCCGGTGACCCGGTCCGGACGGGTCCTCTTCCCGTGTGGAGCGGGGACCCCGGTGGGGAGGGTCCGTTCCCCTCGGACTCCTGGTCCTCCGCCGTCAGCTCTCCGGGGGATGACGGGAGCCTGGTGGCCCCGTAGGCCTGCCGAGCTCTCCTCGCCCCTCCGCGGGGAGGTTCTCTCCGGCTCCGGATTTCTCGCGCCGGGTCCCACAGCCGGTGGAAGATCGGGCAGTCCCTTCTGATCAGTAGCGGCACCAGGAGGTGGGGTACGATCCCCGCCCGAGCCGTGAACACCCCGTGTGGGGTCCGGACGACCACGTGGCAGGTTTCGTAAGTTCGGCTATCCCCGTGCACGCAGGCGGGTTCCCCTTCCCTTCCGCCCGCCAAGTCGGGGCGGAGGAGGGTGACCACGCTGCCGGTGTCCAAAAGGGCCTGCGTGTCCCGATTCATAACCCGCGCCGGTATGGTCAGGCTTCCGGACGTCCCCTGCGCCCAACAGGTCGCCAGCACGCAGGGTTGGCCCGTCCCCTTGTCCGCGTAGGCCGACGGCATCGACGTGTCTCGGTCTCCCGGGCAGTAGCGGGCGAGATGGCTGGGCTGGCCGCACTCGTAGCAGCGCCTCCCCTCGCGACTCTCCTGCATCCCGCTCGGCGGGTCGGGGGAGGGTGCCGGGGCCCCGGTCGTGTGTCCCCATTGGTCTCGGCGGGTCTTGACGAGTCGTGGGGTGTTCCGGTTCTGGCGCTCAGGTGCTGGGCCACCTGCCAGTTCTCCAGCTGTCGGACCAGGTCATCCACTGTGTCGGGATGGTGGTGTGCCAGCACCCGTCGGGCGTCCGGCGGGAGCCGACGAAGGGTGTTGTCTATTATCAGCCTGTCGATAGGGCTGGGTCCTTCTCCTGTTGCCAGCCACCGCTTCACCAGTCAACTGTGCTGGGCGATCTGCGTCCGTACGGCGCCCCGGACGTCGAATCGCCAGTCATGGACGCATTGCACGCGAGCCGTGAGGTTGTGACCGTAGTACGCCAGGATCGCCTGTTTGAGGGCCGGGTACTGTCCGGCAGTCTCCGCCGGTAGGTCCTGGCTCGCCTGCTGGGCGGGCCCGGTGAGGAACGGGGCCACAATATGGGCCCACTGCTCCTCTGGCCAGCTTTCCCTCTGGGCGGTCCGCTCAAAGACCTCCAGGTACGCCTCCACGTCGTCGGCGGGCCCCAGCTTGGTGAGCCGGCTGGCAGGGGCAGCGGTCGGGGCGGGCGGACGGCGTGCTGGGTGAGCCGCACTACGGCCTCGCGGAGCAGGGCAATGCTGTCCGAGGTCTCCCGCTGCTGTTGCTGGGCGGCCGTCGCCGCGGTTCCGTCCGGGTTCTGCATGCCGGACTGGTGGTGTAGTGGGGTCCTTCAGACTGCCTGCATTCTCCACCATATGTGGTAGCCCGCTTCCCAATGTACCAGGTTTCAGGTACGAATCACACGTTGAACAAGGGTTAAGCCGCACTCTGCATTTATTCAACAAGAATCAGAAATACAGGTACTCGATCTAGGGTCTCTGTGAGCCTCTAGTCCGCGGGCGTGTCGAGTAATCCCTTTGTGTCGCTCTTCTCCCGTCTCCCGCTCTGTGGTCCTTTTTAAGATGGCTCCGGGGCTTTCTACTCCCTGCGGCCAGGTGTTCCCCATCTCGCTGATTGGGGGGAGAGACGTGGTGCTCTCTGCCACCGGTTGGTAGGTGGCGGCGGTATACCCCGTCCACCACTGATTCTCGGACCCGCCCGGGCCGAGGTTTAAGGGGCGGGATGCCACACACATGTGTGTGTGTCTATGTGAGTGTGTGTGTGTGTGTGGTGTGTGTGTGTGTGTGCGCACTATAACCAACTCAATGACTCTCTCCTTGGGGTTGGACAGTCCCAGAGAGTCCAGTCCTTGTTTACTGATGACCTGCAGAGAGAGACAGCTAGTTAGCCACAGCTAGTTAGCCACAGCCAGTTAGCAACTGCTAGTTAGCCACAGCCAGTTAGCCATAGCCAGTTAGCCACAGCTAGTTAGCCACTAGTCATCAGGTCAGGTCTCCATAGAGTCATTCAGTAGGGTTGGTTAAGTGCTCTCATACTGGGACTGGTTCTGCCTCTCCGCTGGTTTCCAGTTCCATGCCACTCATACAGATCCAGCCCCCGGCAACCTGATTGGTCGACCAAAAGTCTGTGACCTCCGATGGTCCAGCAGCTCAAAGATGGGCGGGGCCTTCCTCTGAGGTGGGCTTGGCCTCCTCTCTGAGGTGGGCGTGGTCTCCCTCTGGGGTGGGAGGAGGACAGGAAGTGCATGGGGAGGAGGACAGGGAGTACATGGGGAGAAGGACAGGAAGTACATTGGGAGGAAGACAGGAAGGGGAACATGAAGAGGAAAGAATACGTTTTCTATCTACAGTGGTTTCAGTTGGCTTGCTAAGGTGAGGCCGTCCAGTACACAACACTGGACTACACAATGCAGTGACGCTGTGCAGTACTCCCAGTACTGGAACATGGCAGCACAGCCCCAGGAGGAGCCCTGACCTGAGCGCGGCTGCAGACGGCCTCGTAGACGGGGTGGAGGGCTGTGACCTGGTAGTCCAGCAGGTTGGTGGAGACCTGGGCCAGCTGGGGCTCCTCCAGGAACCAGCCCAGAGCCTGCACCTTCTGGGGGGGGTCAGGGGGGCTCCCACCGCACACACGCCCCGGGTCGGACCCCAAGGGGGCCCTAACCCCCAGATGAAGACTATCTAACCCCCCTGTATCTGGTCCTGGTACCTCCCCCCTCCCAGATGAAGACTATCTAACCCCCCTGTATCTGGTCCTGGTACCTCCCCCCCCCAGATGAAGACTATCTAACCCCCCTGTATCCGGTCCTGGTACCTCCCCCCAGATGAAGACTATCTAACCCCCCTGTATCTGGTCCTGGTACCTCCCCCCCCCAGATGAAGACTATCTAACCCCCCTGTATCTGGTCCTGGTACCTCCCTCCAGATGAAGACTATCTAACCCCCCTGTATCTGGTCCTGGTACCTCCCCCCCCCAGATGAAGACTATCTAACCCCCCTGTATCTGGTCCTGGTACCCCCCCCAGATGAAGACTATCTAACCCCCCTGTATCTGGTCCTGGTACCTCCCCCCCCCCCCAGATGAAGACTATCTAACCCCCCTGTATCTGGTCCTGGTACCTCCCCCCCCCCCCCAGATGAAGACTATCTAACCCCCCTGTATCTGGTCCTGGTACCTCCCCTCCCAGATGAAGACTATCTAACCCCCCTGTATCTGGTCCTGGTACCTCCCCCCCCCAGATGAAGACTATCTAACCCCCCTGTATCTGGCCCTGGTACCTCCCCCCCCAGATGAAGACTATCTAACCCCCCTGTATCTGGTCCTGGTACCCCCCCCCCCCCCCAGATGAAGACTATCTAACCCCCCTGTATCTGGTCCTGGTACCTCCCCCCCCCCAGATGAAGACTATCTAACCCCCCTGTATCTGGTCCTGGTACCTCCCTCCAGATGAAGACTATCTAACCCCCCTGTATCTGGTCCTGGTACCCCCCCCCCCCAGATGAAGACTATCTAACCCCCCTGTATCTGGTCCTGGTACCTCCCCCCCCCAGATGAAGACTATCTAACCCCCCTGTATCTGGTCCTGGTACCTCCCCCCCCCCAGATGAAGACTATCTAACCCCCCTGTATCTGGTCCTGGTACCTCCCCCCAGATGAAGACTATCTAACCCCCCTGTATCTGGTCCTGGTACCTCCCCCCCCCCAGATGAAGACTATCTAACCCCCCTGTATCTGGTCCTGGTACCTCCCCCCCCCAGATGAAGACTATCTAACCCCCCTGTATCTGGTCCTGGTACCTCCCCCAGATGAAGACTATCTAACCCCCCTGTATCTGGTCCTGGTACCTCCCCCCCCCCCCAGATGAAGACTATCTAACCCCCCTGTATCTGGTCCTGGTACCTCCCCCCAGATGAAGACTATCTAACCCCCCTGTATCTGGTCCTGGTACCTCCCCCCCCCCAGATGAAGACTATCTAACCCCCCTGTATCTGGTCCTGGTACCTCCCCCCCCCCAGATGAAGACTATCTAACCCCCCTGTATCTGGTCCTGGTACCTCCCCCCCCCAGATGAAGACTATCTAACCCCCCTGTATCTGGTCCTGGTACCTCCTCCCCCCCAGATGAAGACTATCTAACCCCCCTGTATCTGGTCCTGGTACCTCCCCCCCCCAGATGAAGACTATCTAATCCCCCTGTATCTGGTCCTGGTCCTGGGGGGTCTCCCCAGCTCCCTGAGGTTCAGCCCGGTGCAGTCCTCCTGCTCCTTGGTGATGATTGGTTTACGTTGAAGGTGAACAGGAAGTGACACGCCCCCGTTACCATGGCGCCCCATGAGGGCACGAAGGAGGCGGGGCCAAAGTCAGGGCCCCCATTCATCCTGCTCCAGCTGGGAGGATGAGAGAGAGAGAGAGAGAGAGAGAGAGAGAGAGAGAGAGAGAGACCGGGTCAGAGCAGGTAGAGGGGAAATAGAAAATATCAACTCATCAGGTTCAAATGTGCTCATGGCTCTTAAAGGGGATGGGAGACGGCGCTCTCATTGGTTTATTGCACGTTACGCCCAAACCACACCTACGGGAAATTAGGCTACTTCAGGGCAACCCTTTTTAGATTTGCGTCGGGCGGAAGACTAATGTATCCACCATTATAATAGCAACAGAGGCAGAGCCCCGCCCACAAAGCTACTTCCGTTTTGCGCTTCTCACTTGCGTTTCAAACCGCTAAAATAGGGCTCTAGGAGTCTATCAGCGGTGTTCTGAACAAGCAGGAAGCTTTTCTGACAGTTTTTCTCAATTGTTTAAACACGTTTTCTGAAACTATAGCTCAATTTCTCAAAACGCTAAGGACAAATCTGAAAAGAGTTAACCATTTTGTCAAAACTCCACAAATCTCTTTCAAAATGAACCACAGCACTCAATACCATGTTTTCTCATCTCAAAACAGATTTTATTCCACCAAAACAAGAAACACAATGATCATATGAATATCTATTAGAGAGCATCAATTAAACACTTGTGTGATACATTTAAAACACTTCCATCAAAATACTGTTTACCTTTGTTTTGACTTTATGAGGCCATGTTACATATTCAAATGTATACAATTGTTTAGATAAAACGTCTTTTTCAAAGTTGCAATTATGTGGTACATACAGTATAAATATTCTTGCCATATTTTAATACAATACTGTGAATATATCACATCAATATTGCATTGACACAATTGTATCTCGATAGGATACAATGCATATTTGTCTATCCAATGAGCTTCAATGGGCTAAACTCACAATCAGAGTCACAGAGTCATGCTGTACACCTATAGTTGATACTGCAACATTGTTGGAGTTCTGAAAATACACCAATGTTACCAATTTTGGCAAAACTCACAGTACAGTAATTGCACTGATAAGTAAAATGAAAAACACTACAGTAAGAGAATGTTTTTTCAGGGGATTTAATGATTAAATCAGTGCACAAGTTCAAAAATGTAACTTATTTGTTACTGTAATACAGTTAAATGTTCAGATGAACTGACTGCAAAAAAAGCTTCCCTTAGGCCAAAAAAAATAGAAAGATTATAAATGAGGTGAAGGTGAAACAGATCTATATGTGTTCGATTTCTGCTCATTTCTAAACTGTTTGTAAAGACTGCGTTGTGTATTTCTCCCTCGTAGTAGTAATTCTTGAAGTGGAAATCAAATCAACTTGCCAGGTTGGGTCAGAGGGTTGAATAGCAGGTTTATTGGAGGATGTAATACAGCACAGGTACAAATTTAGGTGGGATAGTCTCAGTGTAGGAGGTGAGGAACAGTCTCCAGACGTGCTCCTTGGCTGTCGATCCCTCTTCTCACCGAACCAAAGGTTTGAGGCCAGTATTATAGGAAAGAAAGCGTGAATAACAAAATAACAGTGTCTCCCTTGATAAGGTATATGGCGGCCCTGGCTATGTCCCAGGCGACCGGGTTGGTTCGTCCTTGTTGGGACATCACAAATGATGGAATGGAATGTTGGAAATAACACCTCGTACAGTAGGAGAGGCACTGGCCTGGTCCTAGACTAAGAGATGTGAACACAGAGAGGCATTAAAATACACCAACATTCTACATTCCTCCCTCTCCATCAAATTAAACGTAGTTTAAAGATCACCCTTTAAAATGACAATTCAGTGGATCTACTGGTAAGAAATTAACAATTATCTAAATCAACAAAATGAAGCATAAAAGGCAATAGCAAACATAAAAAAGTATACTCATCAACCACAAGTAAACCAGGTGTAGGCTAATTAAAAAATAAAAAACTCATTAGGTTACTCATGATTAAACCAAAACAGATTTTAAATTGTAAAATAAAGGAAATGGACTGTCCAGACACCTCCCTCTGCTGGGCGGTGAAGCTCCACCTTTCTCTGACAGCTCTCTCTGTCCCCAGCAGAAAAGTGGTTCTGTTAGTCTAACAACATTAAAGGGCCCAGAGGAAGGCTTAGCCTTAGAAACGTTGGGGAGTTTGGGGCACCAGACCTTGGGACGGGGTGGGCTCTCTAACACAGCTACCCTGAGGGGGGGCAACAAGATCGGGTCAGTCCCCGGGGGGGTCGGTTGGGGGGTCGGTCATCCGGTGAAACACACAGGGAGATAACTCGATGACCACATAGAGCATAATAACGGAAAGGACAAACGGCAGAGCCATTTGGACTATCTGAGAAAACATAGAGCCACCCAACCCGCTGAGCCATCCCACACATGTAAATCAGTCTGTATCCCACCTCCATCCTGATCAGGCCAGAGCAGCTCATCTCCAACACAGCAGAGCTCACCTGAGGCCTCTTCTATGCTCTCACACATGACTCAAGGGTTCTGCCAGTTGAGTTTGAACAGGAGAGAAGTGAGCGAGACCAGTTGGTAATTGGGTGTCTCACCCTCCCCCCCTCCCCAAGCCCCCCTCACACACCCTTCATGTGTGTGTGTGTGTGTGTGGGCGCATGGTTGTGTCATGTATGCATTATGTAATGCATACATACATGTACTGCATTAAGTGTTATGTATGTGCACGCGTGTGTGGTAATATATGAGAGAGAGAGAGAGAGAGAGAGAGAGAGAGACTATAACTGACACAGAGACACTGAGGCCCCTAACCCAGAACACAGGGACCCTCAGAACCCCACTGTGTGTGTGTGTGTGTGTGTGTGTGTGTGTGTGTGTGTGTGTGTGTGTGTGTGTGTGTGTGTCTGTCTACACCCTCAACCCCCCCCAACTCCCACTCAGAGACACTGAGGCCCCGCCGACCCCCGAGGACCCTACCCAGCACCCTTCGTGTGTGTGTGTGTGTGTGTGTGTGTGTGTGTGTGTGTGTGTGTGTGTGTGTGTGTGTGTGTGTGCATGCGTGCGTGCGTGCGTGTGTCTACAACCGACAGAGAGACGCTGAGGACCCCCATACCCAGACCCCCGGGAGGAGGTCCTCCTGGGTGAAGGAGGACCAGAAGGTGTGGAGGTGTGTCAGTGTGTCTGAGGACCCTCCTCCACCTGGGGACACTCTGTAGAAGGACAGAGAGCCAGCAGGCCGGTCCAGATACACTCCTACTCTGGTGGAGCCAGCGGGGCGGAGAGGGAGGACTGTTACTGTACCGTTGTACTGGGCATAGTAACCATCATCATCACAATAAAGACACCAGGACTTGTTGTTCCCTCCAAGCCTGCTGTCACCACCCTCTCCTCTCCTTGTGATTCCTCTGTATGTCACTCCTATAACAACACCTCCTTCCCTCTCTACCTCCCAGTAACAGCGGCCAGTCAGAGCCTCTCTACCCAACACCTGGTCCCAGTAGTCAAATCTCTCTGGGTGATCCGGATACGACTGGTCCTCTCCAACCCCCGTCACCTTCCTGTTGTCCTCAGACAGAGAGAGGAGTCTGTGGGCCGTGTTGGGGTCCAGTGTGAGTTCACAGACATCTGAGGGAGAACCAGACATGATGAGCTGCTGAACCGCTCTTCATCCTCATCATCATCACTGGTACTGTTCTCCTGAACATGACATGTGAGGGGGGGGGGGGGGTCATGTGATGTTATAGTAACGCTATTGCTTCAGACTCCGCCTTCACCCCCCCCCCCCCTCCCCCGAGCCCAGATGTTATCTTCATGATGATTGGACAGTATTAATATATGGAAGATACATGATGTCAGCCATCATCCTCATTCCCAGTAGGATCTGATCTCACTTCCTGCTGTGTGGATGGACTTTCCATCTCAGTAGTGAGTGTGTGATGTGATGAATCAAACAGACACTTACACTTCTTTAGAGCTGGTTTCAGCCTCCACACTCCACCGTGCTCCACACTGGGGGGGAAACAAAGTGAGAGCAGCACGTTGACACATTCACCTTCATCATCTGCCGTCTCATCACGTTCTACACAACGTGAGTGACAGCTGCCTCTTCAAACCACTTCATCTAGCAGCGGCTTGAATCCTCGTAGGAGACTTTGTCCCTGAGTGGTGAGCTGTCCTCTCCATACCTGAGAGTGTCCAGTCTCCAGCGTGGATCCTCCAGTCCAGCAGAGAGCAGCGCAGCTCCAGAGTCTCCTGGGTGATTGTAGCTCAGGTCCAGCTTTCTCAGATGGGAGGGGTTGGAGCTCAGAGCTGAGGCCAGAGAAGAACAGCCTTCCTGTGTGACCAGGCAGCCAGACAAGCTACACACACACACACACACACACACACACACACACACACACACACATACACACACACTTTATTATATTTATTCTGGTTGAGAGCAGTTCATACTAAAGTAACCACATTTATAAAGTGTATTCATTCCATTTGGAGGACAAGGAGACAGGAAGAGGAAGTTGGGAGATGACATCATCACAGACATCAGAACTTCCTTCACTTGGATGTGAAACAGGATCATACACAAATGCTCCTTTCTCAATAGCTACAACTCAATGAGATATTGTTTGGTTAGAGTCAGGAGAAGTCCGCTGTGTTTGGTACGCTGAGACCGTTTCTTCACAGGTTCTAACATTGTGTAGAACCAGGGAGAGTTTTGTCAGCAGGCAAAAGAGCAACAGAAAGGCATCGTACATGAGCAGCACTACACCAAACTAATGTGAAGTTAATAAAGTCCATCTTTAATGTTCAATATGATTCACTTTACCACGGCCAGTGATGTTCTATGGTGAGGTGTACATTATATTCAGATCACAGCACAGCTAAAGCCTCATCCCCATGTCTACACTAATGACAACCCCTAACCCTCACATCAGCTGGCCAGAGCTACATAACATATAACATACATAACATACTAGTAGTTAACAGGTCAACCCCAACCCTCACATCAGTGGTCCAGACTTACATAACATATAACAAACATAACATACGAGTAGTTAACAGGTCAACCCCTAACCCTCACATCAGCTGGCCAGAGCTACGTAACATATAACAAACATAACATACTAGTAGTTAACAGGTCAACCCCTAACCCTCACATCAGCTGGCCAGAGCTACATAACATATAGCATGCATACCGTCTTGTGTGTTCTTTTCGATAACGGTCCAACTAGTCGTGGACCATCCCTTACATATTAAACAACCCCAAGACCCAGTTTGAAGAGGCTGAAAACTGACCTGAGAGTTTCCAGTGTACAGTGTGGACTCCCCAGTCCAGCAGAGAGCAGCTTCACTCCTGAATCCTGCAGATCATTGGTACTCAGGTCCAGCTCTCTCAGACTAGAGGAGTTGGAGCTGAGAACTGAGGCCAGAGCTTCACAGCATCTCTCTGACAGATTGCAGCCCTTCAGCCTTCACACAAAATAAAGAGAACAGGTTAGGAACTGTGATTAAAATAACTTACATCTTCAACTTATTACATAATGAAGAAATTGTGGTTATTCAAATTGGGTGTAAAATGTATAACAATAAGATAGTTGTTTTGCAGCATTTGAAAAGTCGTTTGTATATTAAAATTACTTTTTGTTGCAGTATTATGTATATTATGTATTGTAATGTTATCAGTTAATCTAAAGCAATGTTTTGTATATAATTAGAAGTTTTATTCCAATATTTTGTATATTGCGTTGTGAGGAGAATAAACATCACAGCGTTCAGGAAAAGACTTTGCTAGCACGAGAACTAAGACAGCATTTGTGCGCTTGGCGTTGTCAGTTTCGTGCTGCTTCACATTATGTGTGCAATTTTATGGTGTTAAATCTGTTAAATTTCTTCTGATATTGAACCTTGTGGTGTAACTGTTTGACAATTGGGTAAAACGGACCTGAGAGTTTCCAGTGTACAGTGTGGACTCCCCAGTCCAGCAGAGAGCAGCTTCACTCCTGAATCCTGCAGATCATTGGTACTCAGGTCCAGCTCTCTCAGACTAGAGGAGTTTGAGCTGAGAACTGAGGCCAGAGCTTCACAGCATCTCTCTGACAGATCACAGCCCTTCAGCCTTCACACAAAATAAAGAGAACAGGTTAGGAACTGTGATTAAAATAAAATACATCTTCAACTTATTACATAATGAAGAAATTGTGGTTATTCAACTTGGGTGAAAAATGCATAACAATAAGATAGTTGTTTTGCAGTGTTTGAAAAGTCGTTTTGTATATTAATATTACTTTTAGTTACAATATTATGTATATTATGCATTGTATTGTAATACATGTTATCAGTTAACCTAATGCGATATTTTGTATGTAATTAGAAGTTTTATACCTATATTATGTATAGTGTGTTGGGATGAGAATAAACATCATAGCGATCAGGAAAACACCTTGCGAGCACGAGAACTAAAGGTACGGCCACACTGAACGCGTTACGCGAGTTTGATTAGGCCTAACCTGCCGCTTCATCATTGTGTGTCACAAAAATGGTTCAACACGCCTACGGAGCTAGATGAGCCGGCCCAAAACTTATTTTACCCCGCTACTTTTCATTTGCTCCACAAACATGGCTGAGATCACCACCATCGCTGCGCTGTATATGTTGTGGGAGTTCGAGGAGAGCAGTCAACCCAAACGCCGTCGTGTTTGGGTGCATGACATCCTCCGTAGGCGCTCACAGCTGGGTGAGTTTCACCACCTCCTCCAGGAACTCCGCCTGGATGACGGCCGGTTCCAGCGGTATTTTGGGTTGACTGGGGCCATGTTCGATGACCTGCTAGCCCGGGTTGGTGCCAGGATCTCCCGTCAGGACACCAACTACAGGCGCTCCATATTAGCTGCGGAGCGCCTGTCCTCCGTCACTCTGCCAGTGACGTCGGGTCAAGCTCAACGCTGATTGGCTATCGCGGCTAAGCGTCACGCGTAGGAGCGTAAAAAGTTCAGTTTTTTGAACTCCGCACATAGGTGCGTTGGGCACGTAGGTGCGCTGGGCGCGTTATTTAGGTGCGTAAAACGCGTCTAACACGCCTAAAGCGCTACTTTTAGCGCGTGTAACGCATCTACGCCCCAAAAACCAATGGTTCCCAATGCAAAAATGCGGATTTTCTACGCCTTTAACGAGCATGAAGCGTTCAGTGTGGCCGTACCTTTAGACAGCATTTGTGCGCTTGGGGATGTCAGTTTCGTGCTGCTTCACTTTACGTGCACACTTTTATGGATGTAAATCTGTTAAATGTCTTCTGATATTGCACCTTGTGGTGTATCTGTTTAACCATTGGGTGAAACTGACCTGAGGGTTTCCAGTGTACAGTGTGGACTCCCCAGTCCAGCAGAGAGCAGCTTCACTCCTGAATCCTGCAGATCATTGGTACTCAGGTCCAGCTCTCTCAGACTAGAGGAGTTGGAGCTGAGAACTGAGGCCAGAGCTTCACAGCATCTCTCTGACAGATCACAGCCCTTCAGCCTTCACACAAAACAAAGAGAACAGGTTAGGAACTGTGATTAAAATAACTTACATCTTAAACTTATTACATATTGAAGAAATTGTGGTTATTCAATATTGGGTGTAAAATGTATAACTATATGAAATTTGTTGTGAAGAGGCGGCAGTAGCTCAGGAGGTATAGCGGGTTGGCTGGTAACCTGGAGGTTGCTGGTTCAATCCCCTCTCCTCCTAGCTGAGTGTTGAGGTGTGCTTGAGCAAGGCACCTGACCCTAACTGCTACCGACGAGCTGGCTGTCGCCTTGCATGGCTGACTCCGCGGTTGGTGTGTGAATGTGTGCGTGAATGTGAGGCAATATTGTAAAGTGCTTTGGGTGGCCAATCGTTAGAAAAGAGCTATATTAATGCAGTCCATTTACATTTGTTTTGCAGTGTTTGGAAATCGTTTTGTCTATTAATATTACTTTTTGTTGAAGTATTATGTATATTATGTAATGTATTGTAATACATGTTGTTAGTTAATGTAAAGCAATGTCTTGTGTATAATTAGAAATTTTATTCCACTATTACGCATATTGTGTTTAGAGGAGAATAAATATCATAGCGATCAGGAAAACACTTTGAGAGCATGAGAACTAAGAAAGCATTTGTGCGCTTAGGGATGTCAGTTGCTTGCTGCTTCACTTTATGTGTGCACTTTTATAGATGTAAATCTGTTAAATGTCTTCTGATATTGCACCTTGTTGTGTAACTGTTTGATCATTGGGTAAAACTGACCTGAGAGTTTCCAGTGTACAGTGTGGACTCCCTAGTCCAGCAGAGAGCAGCTTCACTCCTGAATCCTTCAGCCGATTGGTACTCAGGTCCAGCTCTCTCAGACTAGAGGAGTTGGAGCTGATAACTGAGGCCAGAGCTTCACAGCATCTCTCTGACAGATCACAGCCCTTCAGCCTTTACCCAAAATGAAGAGAACAGGAACTGTGATTAAAATAACATACATCTTTAAGTTATTCAATAATGAAGGAATGATATTAGTTTAACAAAAAAACCTAAATAATTAGATGTATAAATAAATAATCCTATATTCTATTGTTCTGAATGTTCTCTTATGTGTACTATAATACACTACCCATTAATAGGACACCTACAGAGATGTTTTGTATATTATTATGACTAGTATGTTTATTCTGTTATGAGCAGAATAGTAATACATGTTGTAATGAACCTACAGAAACCTACCTTATATTTCAGTTGTATTTATATTGTGTAGTGTGTATTGTAATACATGTTATCAGTGAACCTACAGAGATGTTTTGGAGGCTTTGACCACTGGCAGCAGCCTCAGAAGACCATCTTCTGAAGCAGAGTATTTTTTCAGGTCAAACACGTCCAGCTCCTCTTCTGATGTCAGTAAGATGAAAACCAGAGCTGACCACTGAGCAGGGGAGAGAGATTCTCCGGAGAGACTTCCTGATGTCAGGTACTGTTGGATCTCCTTCACTAGAGAACAGTCGTTTAGCTCATTCAGACAGTGGAACAGATTGATGCTTCTCTCTGGAGATAGGTCTCCTTTTATCTTCTCCTTGATGTAAGACACTGTTCCCTTATTGGTCTGTGAGCTACTTCCTGTCAGTCGCAGCAGACCTGTTTTAATCTGAGTGGTCAGTGATCTTTTTTTCTGTCCCAGCAGACCTCGTAGGACAATCTGATTGGTCTCCAGAGAGAGGCCCAAGAGGAAGCGGAGGAACAAGTCCAGGTGTCCGTTCTCACTCTGTAAGGCCTTGTCCACAGCACTCTGGTAGAGGAGGAGTTTATCTTTCCTGGAGTTTGAGAGCAGATTGACACCAGTATCGATGAAGGACAAAAATACATAAAGGGCAGCCAGAAACTCCTGGATGCTCAGATGGACAAAACAGAACACCTTGTCCTGGTACAGACAACCCTCCTCTTTAAAGATCTGGGTGAACACTCCTGAGTACACTGAGGCTGCTCTGATATTGATGTCACACTCTGTCATATCTGCCTCGTAGAAGATCAGGTTCCCTTTCTCCAGCTGGTTAAAAGCAAGTTTTCCAAGAGAAAGAATGATCTCCTTGCTCTCTGAACTCCAGTCTGGATCTGTTTCAGCCCTCCCATGGTACTTCCTGTCCCCCTGTATGGACTGAACCCTCAGGAAGTTGCTGTACATCTGAGTCACGGTCTTGGGCATCTCTTCGATCTGGGATTTTTTGAAGATATCTTCCAGAACTGAAGTAGTGATCCAACAGAATACTGGGATGTGACACATGATGTAGAGGCTTCGTGATTTCTTGACGTGGGAGATGATTGTGCTGGCCAGCGTCTCCTCTCTGAATCTCTTCCTGAAGTACTCCTCCTTCTGTTGGTCGGAGAACCCCCTCACCTCTGTCACCATGTCAACACACTCAGCAGGGATCTGATTGGCTGCCGCAGGGCGTGTTGTTATCCAGATGCGAGCAGAGGGAAGCAGTTCACCCCTGATGAGGTTTGTCAGCAGCACGTCCACCGAGGTGGACTTTGTGGCATCATTCCATATCGGGTTGTTCTGGAAGTCCAGAGGAAGTCGACACTCATCCAGACCATCCAAGATGAAGACTACTTGGAACCGGTCGAATCTGCAGATTCCTGCTTCTTTGGTCTCAATAAAGAGGTGATGAAGAAGTTCCACCAAGCTTAACTCTTTCCCTTTCAGTAAATTCAGCTCTCTGAAAGTGAGGGGAAATGTGAAGTGTATGTCCTGGTTGGTTTTGCCTTCAGCCCAGTCCAGAGTGAACTTGTGTGTTAAGACGGTTTTACCAATGCCGGCCACTCCAGTTGTCATCATTGTTCTTATTGGTTGATTGTGTCCAGGTAATGGTTTAAAGATGTCTTCACATCTGATTGGTGTTTCTTCCTTGGCTGGTTTCCTGGAAGCTGTTTCAATCAGTCTGACCTCATGATCCTTGTTGACCCCACTGCCTCTCTCTGTGATGAAGATCTCTGTGTAGAAGTCGTTCAGATTTGTTCGCTCTCCTGCTTTAGCGATTCCCTCAATCACAAACCTGAACTTCTTCTTCAAATGAGACTTGATTTTATTTTGGCAATCGACAGCATCAGATCCTAAATGAGAAATCAACAGATGATATCAGTTAGTGGATGGTGATCAGTGGAGCCAGGTCAATATTTCCTGTTAAATGACCAACTTCATGATATTTAGTGGCTTCATTACTTGTGGTCGGAAGAGCTGGTTGTGAAGGACTGCATGTTACAGATACAAAATGATAAGGACTATTGTTTCAACAGCAATATGATTGGTCTAATAATAGTAATAATGATAGTGAATCAGTGTAAAGTGATTTGCTATGCTGATACAACAAGACAGGGTTTCATCACTTCCACTGAGTTGTTCTGCTGTTGGTCTGCAGTATTATGTTTAATGTTAATGTGGCTTCATAACTTGTGGTCGGAGAAGCTGGTCGTGACAAAGACTGCATGTTACATATTCAAAATGTTCAGGACTGTTTTTTCCACAACAATATGATTGGTCTAATGATAATAATAATGACAGTGAATTGGTGTACAATGACATGCTGATATAATAAGACAGTGTTGCATCTCTTCCACAGAGTTATTCTGCTGTTGATCTGCAGTTTATGTTTAATTTTATTAATAATAATAATAATAATAATAATAATAATAATAATAATAATTACAATTGAATAAGTTTTCTTTCAAGGCGCCTTTCATGACACTCAAGGTCGCCTTACAATTCATGAAACAATCTAGGGTCAAAAACAGCAAGAGCTGCATCGCCAACAGCATGATCAAAACAAGACACAAGACCCAAGTAGGAGGGGGTAAGAACAGTGAGGAGACCCAGGTAGGAGGGGGTAAGAACAGTGAGGAGACCCAGGTAGGAGGGGGTAAGAACAGCAGTGAGGAGACCCAGGTAGGAGGGGGTAAGAACAGTGAGGAGACCCAGGTAGGAGGGGGTAAGAACAGTGAGGAGACCCAGGTAGGAGGGGGTAAGAACAGTGAATAGACACAGGTAGGAGGGGGTAAGAACAGTGAGGAGACCCAGGTAGGAGGGGGTAAGAACAGTGAGGAGACCCAGGTAGGAGGGGGTAAGAACAGTGAGGAGACCCAGGTAGGAGGGGGTAAGAACAGCAGTGAGGAGACCCAGGTAGGAGGGGGTAAGAACAGCAGTGAGGAGACCCAGGTAGGAGGGGGTAAGAACAGTGAGGAGACCCAGGTAGGAGGGGGTAAGAACAGTGAGGAGACCCAGGTAGGAGGGGGTAAGAACAGTGAGGAGACCCAGGTAGGAGGGGGTAAGAACAGCAGCACAACGGGGATACGAGGGGAACCCACGGTAGGGGGTCATTACAGCGAGCAGGCCAGTGGGAACACATGTGTTTTGAGGAGGGATTTCAATGTTGTCAGGGCGTCTCTTTCAGTTCAGCTGAGAGCCCTAGCACCCACGGTGCTGAGAGCCCTAGCACCCACGGTGCTCAGAGCCCTAGCACCCACGGTGCTGAGAGCCCTAGCACCCACGGTGCTGAGAGCCCTATCACCCACGGTGCTGAGAGCCCTTGCACCCACGGTGCTGAGGCGGGAGGTCGGGACGGTGAAGACCAGCTGAGGATGACGAAGGGAGCGGCAGGGCCTGTCCTCCTGGAGGAGGTCGGGGAGATAAGTGGGGGCCACGTTGTGGAGGGCTTTGTCGGTGAGCAGAAGGGTTTTAAGGTCAATCCGGTGTTGGACACTGAGCCAGTGTAGTTGGACGAGAATGGGGGTGATGTGGTCGGGGGAATTGGTGCTGGTAATGATGATGTTTAACATTCTTTAAGCTGAGACCCCCACTATTACCCTTTATATCTGGATCAAACCATTTAACCTGATACCCAACAACAACCATACATACTGGATCAAACCATTTAACCCCAAAGAGGAAAGATTGTCTCCACATGGAAGTGTGAAATGTGTAAGTCTCACATTATGTCATTTAGTCTGAAGAGAACAAATAATAATATCCTACTGCTCATCAAAATGTGTATTTCTTCTCTGTTTTCAAGATAAGAGTCTCTTACCGCCCCCCAGTGTGTCGGCCAGTTCCTCCTGGTTCATCTCCATCAGGCAGAGCTTTGTGATGTCCACCACTCCCTCTATGGCGCGCCTCCTCTGCTCCTCATTCTTACCATCCACCTCCTCCTCCTCCACTCTCTGACCCTCTGAGCATTGTGGGTAATCTGAGAAGAGATCCCTCCAGAGCTTCTTCAGCTCCTTGTCTAGAAAAGCGTGTGCGTTCTCCTCAGCCCTCTGGAAGAGAACAAACATCAAGGAGAACTTTACTCTGAACTAACTGAGACATCAGAGGCATCTGTCCTGGATCCATGTCCCGCTGGACAAGAGATGCTTTCTAATGTCCATGGAGAGCTGAAGTCAAACGTCTTGGTGGACATTTACACACCTTGATCAGCTCTGTTTGATGCTGCTGTAGAGACTGAGCAATGGTAACCTTTGACATCTTCTGGTGTCTGTGGGGAACACAGACACGCACACACACACACACACCAACACACACACACACACACACACACACACACAATTATATTTCGCCAGACTTGTAGACATCAGTATCAGTAGAGTCTGATAACAACCAACTGGTCCGTTTTCCTCGTCTGTTTGAATGTCCTACCTCTCCTCTCTGGAGGGACGTCCATCTTTAAAGTTCGATGGTATACCCATAGAGCGGTCACTCTTCATGGAGACACAGCTGGGTCCAGGGGAGTCTGCTCTCTCCTTCTTGGCTCTTCTACAAAAACAAAAACCAGGATTTATGGACTTTTGGTAGAAGTTGTGTCTTTATGATCTCTGATAAATCCTCACCTCCTCTCAATAGACTGGTTTCCATCTTTAAAGTTATCACAATGTTCCATAGGGGGGGCACTCTCAAAGGAGTCACAGCTGGAGCTGGATTCAGGGGAGTCTGCTCTCTGCTGCTTCTCTGGGCTTCAACACCCACACACACACACACACACACACACACACACACACACACACACACACACACACACAATTATGTTTCCCCAGACATGTAGATATCAGTATCAGTAGAGTCTGATAACAACAGACTGGTCTGTTTTCATCGTCTGTTTGAAACCCCTACCTCTCCTCTCTGGAGGGGCGTCCATCTTTAAAGTTCGATGGTATACCCATGGAGCAGTAACTCTTCATGGAGACACAGCTGGGTCCAGGGGAGTCTGCTCTCTGCTGCTGCTCTTGGCTTCAACACACACACACACACACACACACACACACACACACACACACACAGCTTTTACTCAGACTAATGATGTCATGATGTATCACTGCTGAGCTCTAAGATGGACAACAGTCACAGACAGAGAGATCCTCTTCTTACCTCTTAGCTTTGCTCCGGCGGCCATGTTCCCCAGACAGAGTGGTCTTAGAGGCAGGACCCCCCTCCTCTCTCTCCTCATCCATAGTAGACTGGAGACCTGGACACAAACACAACTCCATTCTGTTTCTACTGCCACTCGCCGTTGGTTTACTCTCTACTTTTATATGAGCTGTGTATTCTGCTCACAGGGGGCCGTTGTCTCTGTTAACTTTGGACAAGACGCAGACGCAGATTCATAGACGCAGATTCATAGACCTTCTCAATCCCAGACATTTCTCATATACTCTTTAAAAAAGTATCATCATTCAACACAGAAGGTCTCTAAAGGCTACAAAATGTGTCTGATAAGATCAAGTTCACCGAGCGGATATCATACCAACTGCTCCCTGTGCTGGTTAAACCGCTCTGAAGGCAGGACCATACATGGACTTCCTCATGTGGTGACATCACAACCAGATCTGGGAGGCAGGCCCACAGAGAACAAGACCCGGTAAGAGAGGACGTTTAAACACCTTCACAAAGCAAGATGGCCGTCTTCCTGTCTAAATAATGATATCATAATACTGCACCACAAATATAACAGCTGTACATTCTGTCCTAAGTACCTTTAGAGTCACCCAAGGAAACAAGGAGACACAAGAAGGAAAAGTCATTATTAACGTCAACCTGACACCTGACTCCATCATGCGCGGAGCTTGGGGGTGGCTTTCGGGACTGAAGCCCCGAATCTCACGTCAAAAGCCCCGGATCTTTTTTAAGCTTTTGAAGGTATGACAACCCTGACATGTTCCCTCATGTTTCGACTGGTAGTGATTTTCACCTCTTGAATTTGATTTATTTTAATTTTGAAAGAAACAACACATGGAAGCAATGGAAAATGCCATCTCTCGTTCGGTTGTTTAGAACGGTTGCCAGGACAACGTGACGTTTTCTAAACATTCACGTCTCTCAGCAGTCTTGTTAAAGTAGCCTCAGGGTGTGGAACAAACATTACCATGGACATTAGAAATTATTGTTCTAAACCAACATCCAGTGATACCGTAGCAGCAGCAGCAGCCCCAGCCAATGACCTGTCAAATGTTTCAGCTCAGTGAGATTACCTTGATGCGGGCTGGTGCTAGTGCTAACTAGCCTGCCTCGGCTAGCTAGGCTGCTATGATAATTACTCCTTTCACACAAAATAGATTACCAGCGTTGTTTAAAATGTCAGAAATCTGTTTTTCTGATTGCGATTCTGTCTCAGGCAATATTGTACAGTGTTGTGTGTTACCAAATGTTACCTTAAATTAAATGTTGAGGTGCACTGAATATCATGAAGAGGTAAAAAATATCCATGTCTGACTTATCGGTTATTTTAAACCCAAACTTTATTAACGATTTAGATAAGAAATGTACAGATAGCTCGTTGCTGCATTCGCTGTTCGACCAGCAGCCAACATGTTACCGATGTTACCGATGCGTGGCGGGTGCTAGACCGTCTTGTTGACTTTCAGCTTGCGTCCATATCCACGTTCATTGAACTTTGACCCCTTTTTAAATGAGTTCTACCAGAGTGATAAATGCGGACAAACCTCTGAAACAATGTAGTACTTATTTGTCTGCATATGTATAATACTTCAGAGCATTATCATTATTATTTTAAATTAAAATAAAATTAAATAGATAATGATAATGCACTGATATTTCAGTCAGTGAGTAGGCCTAATGATGTTGTTAATCTAGATGGATTCATGTAAAAAAATATATATTTATTTTGACCTACTTTTAGCCCTAGTTGTATTAATTATATTATCTGATATTATATTATATATTTAAATTAGATTGTATCATATCATATTATATAGTCCAAATTTTTATGAGTCTACTTTGTTACACAGATGAGTCAGGTGAAATCAGGGACGAGGCAGAAGAGACGTCACAGCAAGAAACAGCCAGTGGAATTGCTAGGTGTTTGATCCCAGAAGGAGACCAAAACAGGGCAGTGGAAGAACAGGCCGAGCGAGGGCCAGCAGGTGGAATGGCAGGGTGTGACCTAGGATCTCCAGAAAGTGGTCCGGAGCAGGTGCGCCTGTCACTATATCCCTTCAGCCAGTTTGGATCTCAGAAAAGAGCTTTCAACAAAAATTGGTTTGAGAAATTCAAATGGCTTGAGTATTCTGCGGAGGGCAATTCTGCATTCTGCTTTTCCTGCCGTGTATTCGGAAAGCAGAATACACGCATTAATAAAGATTCACTCAGTGGATCTGGTTTTTCCAACTGGAAAAGGGCTTTGGATACATTCCGGGAGCATGAAAAGAGTACCTTCCATGTCTCAACCATGTCCTGCTGGCATGGCTTCAAAACCACAAAGAGCAAAGGAGATGTGATAACCCAGCTTCATGCTACAAATGCAGCTGAAATTTTAGAAAGAAGAGAATACCTTCGGCGAATTGCAGCCATCACCACCTTCCTTGGCAAACAAGGAATTCCATTTAGAGGCCATGATGAGCAAGAGTCTAGCCTTAATCAAGGCAACTTCTTGGAATGCTTCAAGTTCCTTAACGAATTCAATCTTTTTTTACATAATTACACTCCGAGTTCAGCTGCCACCTATCTTTCTCATTTTTCCCAAAATGAGGTGATCACAGGTGTTTCAAGAGAGGTTACAGGGAACATAGTGAAGCAGATCAAGGCGGCAGGAATGTACTCTGTAATGGCAGAGGAGGCCAGAGACGGACACACTGAGCAGCTTGCTGTGTGGGCGTTTCGTGACCAAAGAGGGCCAAGTCACAGAAGGTTTTCATGGGCTATGGAAACTGAAGGGATTTGATGCCAAGTCCATTACAGATGCAATTGAGGAACTGCTGCAGTCACACACGTTGGGAGGTCTGCTGTGTGTTGCCCAAGCTTATGACGGTGCATCCGTCATGAGTGGAGAAGTGGGGGGTGTGCAGGCCTGCTTCAGGGAGCTACACCCTGAAGCAGTATATGTGCACTGCTATGCACACCAATTGAATCTTGTTTTGTGCTTTACATGCAAAGCAGTACCAACAGCTTCCAAGTTCTTTGAGCTGTTGGAAAATCTGTACACCACTTTCAGTACTTCCCTAGTGAACCACAACAAGTTCCTAGAAGTACAGAATGAACTTGGATTAACACCATCTGAACTGGTGCAGCTCTCCACCACACGATGGGCATGCAAGCTGAGGTCTATCAAAGCTGAGCTGAGAAACCTTCCTGCCATCCTGTCCTGCCTCAGCTCAACGAAGACCTCCATGAACAAGGGGATCCTATCAAACCTCTGCAGGCCAAAGACGATGTACATGCTGCTCATGTTTTCCAAACTCCTTGGAATAACGGAAGGATTACACAGGTATCTTCAGGGGGAAAGTGTGGACTTGGGCAAAGCTGCCCAGTACAAAATGGCAGTACATCAGACTTTGAAACGACTCTGCACAGATACATCATATTCAGCTTCCAGCTGGTCCCAGACAAAAGCAAAAACGCTTTGATGATTTTGTGGTGGAGTCAGCCTGTGGATCAACCTCAAGCATGACCAGCTCAGATGATTTCAAATGTCAGCTTTTTTATCCATGCCTGGACAGGATGTTGGAGGAGCTCACCTGTCGGTTTTCAAGTGTGGGAGAAGAGGTTATGTCAGGTATTCAAGCCTGCAACCCAACATCTGAGGTCTTTCTCTCTGAAGATTTCCTCAAAAACCTTGCCCGCCATTACAAGATTGAGCTGAGGTCAGAAGAAGTTCTGGTGACTACAACATTCATCTGGAGAAAGATGGAAACCCAGACCATCCCTGACACTGCTAGTGTCTTCCAAATGCTGGATGCTGACATGTTTCCCACTCTCAGAGCTGTAGTTCAAGTTGCTTTGACTATTCCAGTCAGCAGCTGTAGCTGTGAGCGTTCCTTCGGTGCCTTGCGGCACCTTCACACTTGGCTTAGGAGCACTATGGGCCAAGAAATGCTCAACGACCTGGCCGTTATGATGATTAAAAGAGAAAACGTGTCCGTCATAAGCAGGGATAGCGTAATTGACAGGTTTGCTAATCTCAAACCACGCAGGTATAGCCTTATGTTGCCACCACACAACTAGGATAATCACTGGGGTAGGGGTAGACAATAGTTGGAATGGAGTGTGAAGAAGAAATTAAATGAGAAGTGTAAGAATCCATAGAAGAACAGACATATAAGAGAAAAAGAAATGGGGTCAGAATAAAGATGAATCATTTTTAGACTTGATTCCTTCAGTTAAAACATTTTGGCTCAGCTTTAATACAGTTAATTGAATCAGTCTCTCACCATAATTCATTCAATATTTTATTCATTCATTCAGTCATTCAATTTGTTCTCATTTACAATAAAGAGATGTACCAACTAAGGAATGAGAATCTTGTTTCACAATACTTTGCATTTGTAATATGTTTTCTTTCCATTAATAAAGTTGCCTTATAGGAGAAACCTTTCAGTCTCTTCCTTTTTTAAATAAAAAATAAAAATGGCATTTAACATGACAAGGCACTTTGAATCTACTGAAAGTTAGTCTCAAATTATAATTCTCAATTTTCCCATTGTAGTTTACATAAAAATCTCTAGAAGTCAATAGTTAAGTGGTTATTGTTTCTTTCCATTAAATAGTATTGTCTTGAGCAGGCCCTGCAACTGAAAATGTAGGCTATGAAATAGAAGAGACTTAGGATTTGCCAATGTCCAGCAGGTCACCCTAAAATGGAATAGAATGCAGGAAATCGCATTTTAGAAATTCAAATTTTTCAGGGGGAGGACTCCCAAACCCCCCTCAGGGCTAAGCCCCGGATGTACACAAAGTCTGGCTCCGCCTCTGGACTCCATGCTGGAAGGTTCTGGGTTCGATCCCCAAAGCCCACAGTCTAACATGTATCATTCTACAGAGCAGAAATCTTAAAAATGTTCAACCTACTAATAAGATTAAAAGTTATTCATATTTATGATCTATCACAGATAATAGTGTACTACAGTATCTTACTCTTCTTCCTACAGTGATAAAGTCAGCCAAACCAAACCATCCGACTCTTAACAAGGAAATGGTGAACCAACCAGTTGGACCAGCTCCCCTCCCAGTTCATACTCCTCCCAGACTAACCTCTTATAGGCGGCTGATCCATGACCTCATTCAGTGATGAATAGTAATCACTGTTTTAAATATGAAGAATGGACAGAGAGCTCTGAGCTCTGTCCACTCTGAGTACAGAATACTCAGTGGACAGAGTACTCAGAGTGCACAGAGTACTCAGAGTTCACACACACACACGCAAGAAAAAAATTCACAAATGGTCTACTCTTCTGCAGTCTGTGATTCATTCAACTCCAGCGGTAGTAAATTGGATCATTTTGCTAGGTCCGTTTTGAAACCCTCGAAAAGGTGCACTGCAGCACCACCTGCTGGTGAGAGGATGTCAGTGGGATTGGCTGAGCTGAAGAACACTAACCAGTTGTCACCAGTGACTTCTGTGTTGAGGCGGTCGCGGCAGTGTTAATTCACCTTGAAGGTCATGTCCCTCTCATACGAGTGATGCTCTCAGATATAGAGTAGGCCTATACTACTGCAGAATGATGCAGGCCCACAGAGAACAACACCCAGTACAAGATGACGTTTAAACACCTTCACTAACCAAGATGGCTATCTTCCTGTTGAAATAATGTAATAATAATACCGCACTACACTAACAACTGTCCATTCTATCCTCAGTACCTTTAAAGGTAACACAGGACTTTTGACTAAGAACTAATACTGAATCTGACAGTCATTATTAACCTCAACCTGACGCTTGAGTCAAGGCTGAAAGTTCCTGGGTTCGATCCCCAAAGCCCACTGTCTAACACATAGCATTCTACAGAGCAGGAATCTTCAAAATTATTCAATAGTAATTTTGACAAATAGCAATGCATCCATACATTGACTAATGTTTTTAACCATGTGGTTTACAGGAAACTAACTATCAACCTATTGATAAGACTAAAAGTTATTCATATTTATGATCTATCATGGATCAGAGTGGACTACAGTACCTTAGTCGTCTTCCTGCTGTGATGAAGTGAGCCACAACAAACCGTCTGACTCATATCAAGGAAATGATGTCCAACCAGTTGGACCAGTTCCCCTCCCAGTTCATACTCCTCCCAGACTCTGCTTTAATATGAGCTGCGTTTTTCCGCTCACAGGGGGCTGTTGTGTCTGTTAACTTTGGACAAGAGGCAGGGTGGTCTTTCCTGGACGCAGATTCATAGACCCTCTCATCGAGTACAAGACCCAGTACGAGATGACGTTTAAATGTCTCCACTAACCAAGATTCCTGTCCGAATAATGTTATCATAATACCGGACTGCAAATATAACAACAGTTCATTCTGTCCCAAGTACCTTTAAAGTCACCCAAGGCCGCAAAAAGGCACAAGAAGAAAAAGTAATTCTTAACTTCAACCTGACAGCTGACTCCATAGCTGCATCTTATAGAGCAGGAATCTTAAAAATGATCAACCTACTGATTCAAAGTAATTCATATTTATGATCTATCACGGATAATAGTGGACTACAGTATCTTAGTCTTCTTCCTGATGGACCAGTTCCCCTCCCAGTTCAAACTCCTCCCAGACCAACCCTGAATAGGCGGCTGATCCATGACCTCACTCAGTGATAAATTATAATCAGCTTAATGAAGCATGGACAGAGAGCTCTGAGCTCTGTCCACTCTGAGTACAGAATACTCAGAGTGGACAGAGTACTCAGCGTACACAGTACTCAGAGTACACAGAGTACTCAGAGTGAACACACACACAGACACACACACGGATGCCACCGTGGACGGTGAGGCTCTCGTACCTCTGGAATCTCCCGACACCATTACAGGTCTTACTTCACTGGACGCCATTGTATTGGCAGTTTAGGTGTCATGAGGCTGGTGACGGTGTTGTCTCTTCACCCTGCTCCACCTAGGGAACACAACACAATGATAACCTCACTTTAGTACACAATACAACACAACGATGATCTCACTTTAGTACACAATAGAACACAACCATGATCTCACTTTAGTACACAATACAATGATGATCTCACTTTAGTACACAATACAACACAATGATGATCTCACTTTAGTACACAATACAACAGAATGATGATCTCACTTTAGTACACAATACAACACAATGATGATCTCACTTTAGTACACAACACAATGATGATCTCACTTTAGTACACAATACAATGATGATCTCATTTTAGTACACAATACAACACAATGATGATCTCACTTTAGTACACAACACAATGATGATCTCACTTTAGTAGACAATACAATGATGATCTCACTTTAGTACACAACACAATGATGATCTCACTTTAGTACACAACACAATGATGATCTCACTTTAGTACACAATACAATGATGATCTCATTTTAGTACACAAAACAACACAATGATGATCTCACTTTAGTACACAACACAATGATGATCTCACTTTAGTAGACAACACAATGATGATCTCACTTTAGTACACAACACAATGACGATCTCACTTTAGTACACAACACAATGATGATCTCACTTTAGTACACAACACAATGATGATCTCACTTTAGTAGACAATACAATGATGATCTCACTTTAGTACACAACACAATGATGATCTCACTTTAGTACACAACACAATGATGATCTCACTTTAGTACACAAAACAACACAATGATGATCTCACTTTAGTACACAACACAATGATGATCTCACTTTAGTAGACAATACAATGATGATCTCACTTTAGTACACAACACAATGATGATCTCACTTTAGTACACAACACAATGATGATCTCACTTTAGTACACAACACAATTATGATCTCACTTGAGTCCACTCTTTTGACGTCAGGAGACAAGATGGAGGCCGGTGTTGTGGCAGTTTGTACAGTTGGTGTTGTGGTGCTCCTGGTCTCTGGCGGGAACCCAGGCTGCAGCTACTGGGGCTTTCCACAGCCAACACTCAGCACACCATGTGACCCAGGCAGCCAATCAGGTCACCCAGGCTGACTGTCTCCAAACCAGTCAGATCAGTCCTGGGCCAGCAGCCATCTTGGTTCTACACGCTAGCTGGGTGGGGAACTGAATAAGGATTCATACATTCTATTATTTGATATGCAGAAAGATTATATCTCTGTTTTCTTGATGTTAAACAATACATATTATGGTGTTTTCCCACAAGTAAACAAAGTATTTGACTTCCAGAAAACATGTTTTTGAAGCTCTTTGCCTGAAATAGCTTTTAGGAAAAAACAATTCTCCTATTAGTATTCCTCTCTGTTTCAGTCCCTTCAGAATGCACTGTTTCTGGTGTCTGTAGCTTTAATGCAAATGAGCTGCTGCCCATTGACCAATGAGCTGTCAGACTGAACCACCGCATGGAGGAGAAGGGATTGTTGACGTTTGCGGACTCCTGGAGCTCTATATCTATATAATATAATATAATAATAATATTATACATGGGTATTTATATAATATTATATCTAATATCAAGGCCAAAAGCTATGTGCACCTCGGATGATATTATGAATCATAAAGACTGCGTCTGACGTCTCTGGTACTTCCACAACAAGTTAAGACTCGTAGTGGGGGATATCTCGGCCATGGTTGAGAAGAATTCGGCGAAAGGAACTTTGGCCTTGACTCTCTGAAGTCCATGAACCGCGACATGGAGGAGAAAGGGATTGTCAGCCAAGCTCACACACACATACACACACACACACACACACACACACCTATACACACACACAGATCTGACTGGGGATAGGAGAGGTTAATTCACTTGAGGTGGCATAACCTGTTTAAAAACAGGTTATGTTTTTAAACTGCTTATTCTCTTGACAGAAGGACTATCTAGACTAGGCTACTTATAAATATTTGTGAATATTTTTACTTTTATTTAATTTATTTTACCCAAAAATTATATTCAGGGATAATTAAATAAAATCCGGGGCTTTAGCCCCGAATAAAACAGCATGGTGACGCCCCTGGGTTCAGGGTCTGTGTTTAGGATGTCTGGGTTTAGGTTCTGGGTTCAGGGCCTTATAGACCAGGTTAACACGCGTCCTGCCATCCTCTGAGCTCCAGGAAACGCACCAAGTTCCAGGTGGTTATTATTTAACTCACTCGTTCCCTCAATACATTCATGATCCAAAATGTGACGGCAGCTGACCTCAGATCTGGTGAATTGGGCTTTTATTTCTTTCACTTCATACGGTTTGACCAATCCGGTTGCTGGAGGCAGAGTTATTTGCAGAAACTAGACCAGCACATGAACATTTTAAAATGTAAATACACGCACACATTCCTGTACAATTAATTGAGGTGTATGACAGCTCCCTCTGCTGGACAGTTTGGACAACAGTCTCACACCAAACTACATTTTCCGTTTGAACCAACGTAGCTATAGTACATTGACAGTGTTGAGAAGGATACTTTTAAAATGTATCCAGTTACAGAATACAGAATACATGCCGAAAAATGTAATATGCAACGTGTTCCTTATCATCACTCAATCTGAGTCTTGCATTCTGAATACTTGGATTACTTCCACATTGAATTGCATTGTATAATGGTAGGAATGCGGCATCAAATCCTGCTGACTAAACAGGCCTATTCTGGTGTGTTCTTCTGTTCAAACTGGCCGAATGTGTCCCTGAAAGTGCACTATTTTATATAATTTGCTGTAGTGGAACAAAGACTATAAGGGTATGTTCATGCGAAAGATATTTGCTATTACATCTAACATTTTTTTCACTGAACTAAGTGCATAGGTGTTGCCTATAAAATCGCCTTAATATAGAGAGAGAGAGAGAGGAGAGAGAGGAGAGAGAGAGAGAGAGAGAGAGAATCGTTCAATCATTGGACAAAAAGGTCTAGGGCGGTAGTGGACCGGTCGAACTCCTTCTGCCTCATCCTGATGCTGAATGTGTTAAATGCATCCGCATTTTTATGTGTTTTTTCCAGCATACGTTTTATGTGGGTGTCTGTCCAAATTCCCAGACGGTCCGACAATTTGCTGCTAGTCTTGGAGTTACCTGTTGCGTCCAAAGATGCATGTACTTTGTAGAACTGGATCGGACCGAGGTGCGTTCGCTTTCACATCTCAAGCGAACCGTACCAGGGTTCGTTTGGAGGCGAACCGAGACCAGCTGTTTAGGGAGGTCTCGGTCGGCTGATTTGGTTCACATCAAAGTGAGGTGGTTGCATTCAGACCAACGCACCGAACCAAGGGACCAAACTCGTTTAGTGCGCACCAAATGCTGTTGGTGTGAAAGCACGAAAAAACTGCTGAAACGGAAGTATCGTCATGTTAGCCATTGATTTCAATGTAACTGTATTCTAAATAGCAACTATTAAAATTGTAACTAACGGAATACAGTTAGCTATAATTTGTATTCTGAATACGTAACGCCGGTACATGTATTCCGTTACTCCCCAACACTGTACATTGATGTGAGACCGGGTTGGTGGTTTGAACATGTTGTAGCAGAGAATAGCCTGCGGGGGCAGTATGTACATTGTTAAATACATTAATAGGCTTGAATTTAGTAGAAATATGGATGTTTTATATTTTTACAAAATGGATTGTGAACATTGCTGAATAACATTCATCATGTATATTAAATGTATTGCAAGAGTTTAGCTTAACATTAACCAAGTTAAAAGACAATTAATGAACCGCACCAAACATGCAGAAGTCAATGTAGGATTTTTATATACAGTATAATCAAAAACACTTGACTGAAGTTTAATACACCCTTTTGTAAAGGAAAGCAGAGGAAAACATTTTCCCAAATTAATCATTTCAAAATGTCCCCACCATTCAGAAAGCAACTGAAGAGGTTAGTGTAAAAGCAGTCCTTCCTGACCAGCTCTGTCCCTCACTCTAAACCCTGACTCTCAACCCTAACGCTGAACCCTCTGAGGGCAGGAAGACGCTCCTTCAGTGTAAAGGTTCAAGAAGACACTCCTTCAGAGTAAAGGTTCAAACAATGGAGAAGGAAGAAGAAGGGGAAGGAGTAGAGAGTAGTGAGGTTAGTGACAGACGTGAGGGAAAGGCGTGTGGAAGCACACGGGTACATGTGGGGTCAAGAAGATCACTCCCACTGGAGGTCATTGATCCATCAGCCTCAGACCGCTGAGCTCAGCAGGTCTTCTGGAGGATGAGGCTCAGGTGAACTGAGGAGACGGGACCAGCAGGATGTCAGGATCAGGTGGGGTTCAGCTCAGGTGAGTCTGCCCCCGACCAAACCGGATCATGTGGGGTTCAGCTCAGGTGAGTCTGCCCCCGACCAAACAGCATCAGGTGAGGTTCAGCTCAGGTGTGTCTGCCCGGACCAAACAAGGACATGGATTAGGTTCAATATTCAAAAGATGCAACATTATCTGAACCAAAGAGACATCATTAAGGAGGAGGCAGGCTTTAGGGCGCCTTGAGAATTGAACCCCCAACCCCCTACCTAGTCTACCATGTCCAGATAATGCAAACTTACGAGGAATCCTTGATGGTAGAGCCCTGGTCGTCCTCAGGATTTGCCTTCCAGATGTATGGCTTCTCCGTCAGTCCTCCAGATTCCTGGTCTGGTTACAAACATAATTGGTCTCTAATGTAAGGTCACAAACACAGTAGTAGTTGGGCTCTAAAGCCGCGTAATAAATTAGCAGCTGTAGTTTGTGTGGTAACCAAGCTCAGTAGTATGCCTTAACTTGTACTGGACAAAGTAATCCTGCGTTACATCAAGTCCTCTGTTTACTTTATGCAAACTTATGAGGATCCTTGTTGGTAGAGTGATGTCATCCTCCAGAGTCTTGGCTCCTCCATCAGCGGTCCTCAGAGTCCTGGTCTGGAACAAGCAGCGCAAGTCTGGCCCCAACATCGAGTAACAAACATGTAGTTTGTCTTATTTTTAAGCCCTTTATTTCCACTTTGTTACGTTAATACAAACTTACAATCCTTGTTGGTAGAGTGATGGTCATACTCCAGATTCATGCCTCCCCTACCAGCTTGCCTCCGCTCCAGAAACGCTTTCCAGTAAGAAAACACAGCGGTAGTTTGTTAACACATGTCAAAGGAACAGCAGTATTTTGCCCTTTAAGTCAAACATGTTAAGTAAATACAAACTCACGAGGAATCCTTGTTGGTCGATTCCTAGTCGTCCTCCAGCGTCTCAGCTCCTCCACCAGCTCTCCTCAGACAGAGGCCTGGTCTGGAACAAACAGCGGAAGTCTTGTGTCACCGTGTGGTAAAACAGATGTAATTGTCTGGTATATTAACCAACGCCGGTAGTTTGTGGTAGCAGTATTCTACGAGAAGTGGCAGTGAGTGTGATGATCACTTCAGAGTCAGGCTCCATCTACCCCAAGACAGACATCAGCTCCTCCACCAGGCAGGGCCTCCATCAGCTCCACCACCAGGGAGGGCCTTCAGCACGGCTCCTCCATCAGCTCCTCCACCTAGCAGGGCCTCCATCAGCTCCTCCACCAGCCTCCATCAGCTCCTCTACCAGGCAGGGCCTCCATCAGCTCCTCCACCAGCCTCCATCATGGCCTCCACCAGCTCCTCCACCAGGCAGGGCCTTCAGCAGGGCTCCTCCATCAGCTCCTTCAGCCATGGATTCCTGGTCTGGTTACAAACACCGTTGGTCCCAGCAGTAAATCACCTGGGGACGCAACACACCCCACCTCCTGCATCTTAATCTCTTAAATAAGACAATGTCTACAGATTGACGCGTTCAGCAATTCATCCACTACGGTCGTAGCAGCACTATTAACAATAATGGCTCATATGACTCCTACATAACCCCGGTATGAATTAACTCAAATCACAGCTTGGCACAGATTTAAAGTCATAAGATGTTCAAAACCAGACGTAAACTACCAAGGATTTTAGTGTTTCAGATGAGCTTGGTGATGGTTACCCTCTGGTCCGGTGCTGCAGGCCCCTGGTCTCCAGCCTCAGTCTCCGGTCCATCCTGGCACCACAAGCCTCCGGTCCCCATCCTCTCAGCTACAGCAGCAGGTTTATATCAGCATTTGCCCAACAATAAACTTATTTGACTCTTCCGAAACCGAGTTATACAATTAATTTAACTATTTAATAACTCAAGGCTAGAAAAGACTGGAGAGACCAGACATGAGCATCCCGTTTTGGGAATGAAGACAGAGCAGTCCAAAAGTTTAAAGAAGTGGTTCAGCCCATGCATTGAAACTGACCTGAGAAGACTCTACTCACACACCAGAGCACTGACCTGTTCTGGAGGACTTCTGACAGGAGGTGGAGGTCTGGCTCTGGGTGAGGAGGTGGAGGTCTGGCTCTGGGTGAGGAGGTGGAGGTCTGGCTCTGGGTGAGGAGGTGGAGGTCTGGCTCTGGGTGAGGAGGTGGAGGTCTGGCTCTGGGTGAGGAGGTGGAGGTCTGGCTCTGGGTGAGGAGGTGGAGGTCTGGCTCTGGGTGAGGAGGTGGAGGTCTGGCTCTGGGTGAGGAGGTGGAGGTCTGGCTCTGGGTGAGGAGGTGGAGGTCTGGCTCTGGGTGAGGAGGTGGAGGTCTGGCTCTGGGTAAAGAGGTGGAGGTCTGGCTCTGGGTGAGGAGGCAGACACCTCGGGACAAAGTACATGTTACCTTTTTGACCTTGTACAGTTCTAGAGTGTCTTCTACTGTAACATGTGGGAAAGACGGCCATTATTTTAGCTTTGATATTATCTGGTTGGTAACTCAGCACCAAAGTCATTGTTTGAAGTCATTCTATTGGGTAGGGTTTAACTTCTGTGGCAATTAATGACAGATATTTAGAACGTACAAAAGCTGAAGTAAAAGAACACTAAGTAGAATCGATATAAAGTCAAATATACTCAGCCATATTCAGGTGCAGGGTTCCGTTGAAGAAATGCCAAATCGTCTTCCACCTTGAAATGATTTTCAGCCTTCACTGATGGTCAGAAATGCAAGCAGAACGCTGTTTTGTACGCAGCGAGTCCCGTCAACGTGGTTAAAAGTACGGCGCAACCATCGGAAATTATCAACATATTGTACGATGTACGTGTCAGTATGTATTTAATATCAAATTTAAGTTGTTTAAGATAAGGGGCAACAATTCCCAATGGAAACCGACTGAAATATAGTTTCCATTGGCAACGGCTCGAGGTTACGCAAATAAAATCCAGAACGTTCGGCCAGATACCCAGATTCACGTCCAACTAACTGCCACGTGGGTTCTTATGGTTGTCAAGACTACAACGTTCTATGCTAACCATTGAGGCTAAATCAAGTGACCGCACTCAGAACCTTCCACGGCGGGAAGCACAAGCCATCCGACTGGAATCCGAACATTCCGGCCAGAACCAACCAAAGAAAAAAAAACAGAACCAGCGCCTCACCTTGAGCTGAACAGAGGAAGATCCTGAAGTCCAGCGATGGTCTTCATTAAAACACAGCCAACAGACTTACCTTGATGTGATCTGTTTGTTGCTGTTGGTCATTACTACTATTCAGTGTACCTTTACATTATTATGCACCCAGTGTGTACAAGTTATATCACTCAAAACCGTATGAAGAACTACCATGTACTTCCCACAACAACTTTTAACCTCAAATCCTTGCCTAAAAACAATGGAATCATTCAATACAAAACCGTGTCTACATTTTAGAATAAACAATCATCTAGATTATTCAGGGTAGAAACTATAGAGAGCAAATCTAAATGTTGAGCTCACAGAGAGCCGACCATAGCCCTGCAACGTCACCCTGACCGCCTCATCACCAACAGCAAATCATGCCAGCCAGCCAACACATGTACAGGTCCAGTGAGAAGTGGACATTTGAGCGAAAGGACTGCCCATAACATGAAGACCAATTCCTGAACTATCCAACCATCTTCATGGATTAAAGATTTACAGATTGACATGCCATTGTGTTCTAATCACCTTTGTCTGCTCCCTCGTTACTTATAAAACTCTACATCTCCATTGTCAGTGTTGCATCCTACTCATGAGGGTGTGGTCTGAGTGAGCAGAGATGCATGCTGGGATACAGTGCTGTCTGAAGTCTTCAGTTCTATAGACACGCCCCTCAGGAGAAACCAAGTGTTTGAGAATCTGTCGTGACATCAGTTACATGAGCTGGAATATCCTTCAAGATGGCACCAGGATTCTCAGAGGAGAAAGGCCAAGAGAAAGATGTGAGGGTTCTTCCTCTCAGCCAGTGGAACACAACGGTCATCAGAGTACCATGGAACACTTTGAAATGTTCTCCTCCATACACCGTGAAGCCCCGGTGAAGGTTTCTTTACCTCCTCATCTGAAGAATAAAACTTCAGCTTGAAGAGTGCACTACTTGGAGTTCCCACATTGGTTCTGATTTAAGGGAACCAATCGTTCAGCTAGTCCTGTACGAAACAAACAGTTCAGCCTGAGAAGACGTGCAACTGAGAGCCAGACAAGATCCACAGGGCTCTCCATCAATCCAGCCAGGTAGGAAGAGCCGCCTCACTACAGGTCATCTTGAATATCCATTGAGGTCCCTTTCCAACTTCAGACTCCTTGTGGAATGCCTTTAGGTGTCCATCCTCCATTGATCCTGATTGGTGTAGTCCTAGTTTGAAGTCACTGATCTGAACACGCCGCCCACATCCTTTTACACTTGATTTGGATCCTCTCCTTCCTGCCCAGTGTGTTGGACGTCGCTCCGGGCTCTTCATGTCTACTGGAGGCCTCAAGCAAACGTGTGGCCGTCCATCAGGTATGATTTAGTTGACCATTCCAATATCCCAAGCCAACCACATAGACCCCCGTATGAACATTATCACTGTCAAAGCAAGCAGGACGCACACACGTAGAACCCAGGACACACATAGAACCGCATGGAGACACACGAGTAGAACCCAGGACACACACATAGAACCGCATGGAGACACACGAGTAGAACCCAGGACATACACATAGAACCGCATGGAGACACACGAGTAGAACCCAGGACACACACATAGAACCGCATGCCAGGTGTGAGTGGGACACACACACACACACACACACACACACACACACACACACACACACACACACACACAAACCCTAGTGATGCTCAAATATCATCCATCTCATGTCAAACCCACACACTGAGCCATAAAAGGCCAAACACTCATGCAGGGTAAAAACCTCATGCCGAATAACATTCCATCATCCACCCCAGCTCTCCTGCCAGTACACCCAGAACAGAACAATCATTGTCTCCAGAGACGTAAATTATGTACAACATTCTTCAGTGGCGTCCCACATTGGTGATGGATTATGCTTGGTGTCTCCAAAATGTGTCCCAGGTTGATTCAACGTCTCTGAAGTCATGTCTTTGTAGTCCAGTGGTTTCCTGAATGAGGGGCCTTCACAGATGCAAACGGTGCAGCTTCAGTCAGCCTGAGGACAGGAAGGAGGTCATCTGTTCAGAATACCACCCAGTGGAGGGGGGTGGCTCTTGAGGAGCAGGATCCTTCTTGGAATGGCCCCGAATAAGACCTTCTTGGAAATTAAACTGTTCCTGAGGAGTCACGATGCCTGGAGGGGACTGTTGAATGTGTTCCATGGTTCTCTGTGTCAGACTGAAGTTGTGTTTTAGTCGTTGAGATGAGGAGCCCCCTCATCTCCACCTGGTGTTTCTCCTTCTGAATCCCTGTCACCATCTTAAAGAACATTCTAGTTCATGGAACTGACGCCACGACAGTTTCTCAAACACTCGGTTTCCCCTGAGGGGGCGTGTCTACAGACCTGTAGACTTCAGACAGCTCTGTATCCCAGTATGCACCTCTGCTCACTCAGACCACACCCTCATCAGTAAACCAACACTCATATGATGAAGATGCAGAGCTCAGGAGAGTAGCTGGAAAGAAGACTGAAGACGTCAGAACCAAAACCATTACCTCGGCTTACAACAATAACTTAGTACCTGTAACCATTTTAACAAACCATTACAACCAACATAAACCAAACGCCTAAGTAACCCATGATCCAAATAAACATCCTTACTCCTCAGATCAACCTTCAGCTAAAGGGTTAACTCACCAGGAAGCCAAAATACATCAATGTGCCCAAGAGTAATAAGATACTAATGACTTACAGTTCACAGTCCATCTTCATGTTTAAGTTGGGATACTCACAGAACTGCAGGTAAATATCCATGATAGACCTTTGAAGGAACGAACAGTTTACTCATTATTGTCCCCAAACTTGGCCACTGTCCCACAGTTCAACATCTGCCATCTCCATTAAATCAGATAAATTAATGACGGTATAAAGTCAGGGCTTTTGGGATAATCCAACATTTAAATAATGATTAAGATAATTAACTAATCCAGCTTTTTAATATAAATTATACAAATTATTTGACTGTCATTAGTCAAGAGTGATTTTCCTCTTTAACAAGTTTGAATGTATAGTCTCTAAAATGTTACTTTCAGGTAGAATCATTATTTAAATTTGAAATGAGAGTTATACCACCACAATCCCCGATTTCCTTCACACATTATCAGTGATTTATATTCAACATACAAGTCAACACAGTTGTGCTTTTCTACACATTTCTACTCACATCAGGTCCAGATGAGATGCTCCTCTTTACTTCAAAAAGTGTTTAACCTGTGAAACAGGAAGAGATGACAAATAAGTCACAACAAAGCTCAACAGAACATTACACACACGTTCTGGTTTCTGGGAAAACAACAACATACCGCGTTTGGGAGACGCTACACTGCCAAACAGTGGAGGACACCAACGTACTGTCCGGTTCCCTTTTAAGTGAAACGCACCAGATGCAACCAATTAACGAATTAAGAAAACCACTTGCCGCGCGAGCTGCGGCAGGTGAGCTAATTAGTAAAACTCAACGCAGGTTCGGCGCCCTCTGGTCACCTTGGTAACAGTGAGAGTCTATTTCAGCTCGGTGTTTGATCTTAAACGACCTCTCTCATTTTAATTAAAGGGATGAGTCTGATTTGACTGATTTAGATTCATACTTCAAAACAAAGAAAGTCTTCATTCAATTCACCTTACTGTGTGCATGAGTGTGCGTGAGTGTGTGTGTGTGTGTGTGTGTGTGTGTGTGTGTGTGTGTGTGTGTGTGTGTGTGTGTGTTACTACTGTTTGATGTCAAGTTGGTGAAAAGGAAGTCATGTGTGATCTTGCGTCCCTGTGTGTGTAGTGAGCGGATGTGGACAGCAGAGGGCGATGTTTCCACACGAGAACATCTGCTCTCTGCAAGCTCTGCGAGATACCGTCTCCATAGCAACCGTAACTTGGCAGCATCCTGAACAGCCCTTTGAGGAGCGAGAAGGAAGCCTTCATCAAAGAGACCAGAGAGACTCATTCACTGGTTAAACTGGAGTCATTGCCAACCACCACACATGTCACATGGGGCTCCAGGTGGGATGTCAGAGGTCAGAACATGTCCTTCCTGTATCTGTGGATCAGCTCTGAGACGTCCTCCTTACACACCTTCAACCAGCCGTCCGACTTCATGTGGTACACTACACACACACACACACACACACACACACACACACACAGAACATACAGACACACACATATAGATTCACACACAATATCGATACGCACAACATATAGATACAAACCATATGCACACACACACGATAGATACAAACCATATATATACACACACAGACAATAGGTAGACACCATACAGATACACACACACCATGAATACACACCATATAGATACACACCATAAAGATAAACACACTAAATAGCCACACACAAAAGATGAACTTAATATAGATAAAAACTATATAGATACACACAAACGCACGCACGCACGCACGCACAGACAGACAGACAGACAGACAGACAGACACACTCCATACAGTTCTGGTCACTAAATACTACTCCTCCTCTCTTCTCCTTCTCCCCTCTAATCCTTTTCTCTCCGTCTCTCTGTCTCGCATATCGTTCTGTATTTTTATTGCCTCTATTCAAGGGGGTAGATTTGGGTGGGGATTTCTAGGTTTCATAAACATCTGGGGCTTAGCCCAGAAGGAAAAATAAAATGCGTGCACATAGCTCGCTCCAAATTTATTTGTATGCTTCATTGTGCAATTTGTTTCGTATTGCTTTACCTAAATAAACAAAATATGCGGTATATGATAGCTTTAAATAGCTACCTGACTGCTGTGCTGCTTATCCCCAAACATCTAGTTCCATTAAAGTTATTTCAGAGACACACACACACACACACACACACACACACACACACACACACACACACACAGATCTGACTGCGGATAGGATAGGTTAATTCACTTGAGGTGGTAAACAGGGTATGTTTTTAAACTGTTTATTTTCTTGCCAGAAGGACTATCTAGACTAGGCTACTTATAAATATTTATAAATATATTTACATTTACATTTAGGGCATTTAGCAGACGCTTTTATCCAAAGCGACTTACAATAAGTGCATTTGTTACAATAAGTACATTTGTCATAAGAAGTGAAACAATATATCGCTGTCGGTACGGTAAAGACATTCATAGAACCAAGTGCAAGTATTACAATCGCTAGGCTAACCCATTCCCCGTGTAAAGCAGCGATAGCAGCTACTGTAGATGCTACACAATTAAGCACCTTGAATAAGTGCAATGTACAAGTGCCAGGACGTACAACATTCAATGGTGGCTGTGCATTGGTTTCTATGCAGAGTCGAGATGAACTCTGAACAGGTGAGTTTTGAGTCTTTTGCGGAAGCTGGTGAGCGACTTTGCGGTCCTGACATTGGTAGGGAGCTCGTTCCACCACTGAGGTCCCAAAACAGAGAAAAGTTGTAACTTTGCTGATCGACCTTTGCTTGCTCTTAGCGATGGCGGTACCAGACGTCCAGCTGAGGTAGTTGAGCGGAGGGATCGAGCTGGGGTGTGTGGCTTTACTAATGCTTGGAGGTAGGCAGGGGCAGTTCCATCGACTGCCTTGTATGCCAGTACCATCATCTTGAATCTGATGCGAGCTATTACAGGGAGCCAGTGGAGGTCTCGGAAGAGGGGGGTTATTACATGTGAGATCTTTGGTAGGTTGAACACGAGGCGCGCTGCCGCATTCTGGATGCGCTGCAAGGGTTTAATCGCAGAGGCAGGGAGTCCAGCCAGGAGCGAGTTGCAGTAGTCGAGGCGGGAGATGACCAGTGATTGGACTAGAAGCTGAGCTGCTTCCCTTGTGAGGAAGAGCCGGATCCTGCGGATGTTGTAAAGTGCAAATCTGCAGGACCGGGCCACCGCAGTGATGTTTGCGGTGCAGCACAACTGATTGTCCAACACTACACCAAGGTTTTTGGCAGTTGGAGAAGGAGATACAGTGATGTTCTCAACAGTGACCAGTAAGTCCATGTGTGGGCAATCTTTCCCTGGTATTAGGAGGAGCTCAGTCTTGTTGAGGTTAAGCCTCAGGTGATGGGCAGTTGTCCAGGTGTTGACTTCTGCCAGACATTCTGATATGCGTGTTGCAATCAGGGCTTTGTCAGATGAGGGAAAGGAGACAAATAGAGTGTCGTCAGCATAGCAGTGATAGGAAAAGCCGTGGGATGTAATTACACAGCCCAGAGATCTGGTGTAGAGGGAGAACAGAAGAGGCCCCAGCACCGAGCCTTGAGGGACACCTGTATCAAGCGTGCAAGGTTTGGACAAGGAGCCATTCCATGTTACCTGATAAGTGTGATTCATCAGGTAGGACGTGAACCAGGAAAGGGCAGATTCAGCTATGCCAAGCTCGGCGAGAGTGGCGAGGAGGATCTGGTGGTTCACAGTGTCAAATGCTGCAGACAAGTCAAGGAGAATGAGAACCGATGAGAGGGACGAGGCTCTGGCCGCCCGGAGGGACTCAGTCACCGCGAGGAGAGCCGTCTCAGTGGAGTGTGCTTTTTTGAAGCCTGACTGGTGAGGGTCAAGCAGGTTGCTAGATGAGAGATAGGAGGACAGTTGGTTAGCGACGGCACGTTCCAATGTTTTAGAGAGGAATGAAAGAAGAGATACCGGTCTGTAATTCAGGATGTCAGTGGTATCAAGCGTTGGTTTTTTGAGGAGAGGCTTTATTCTGGCAGTCTTGAAAGACGTTGGAACAACGCCAGAAGTGAGGGAGGAGTTAATAAGTGCGGTTAGAAATGGCAGGATGTCGTTTGACACAGCCTGGAGGAGGGAGGAAGGGATAGTGTCAAGGGGGCAGGTGGTGGCATGGTTAGATGTTATAATTCTGTTGACCTCGTCTGAGGTGAGAGGGATGAATTGGGTAAAGACAGAGGTGGGGGTCGGGGGAGGGAGGATGGTGGCAGTGATAAAAGATGAGCTAATGTCCTTTACTTTCTGGGTAAAGTAGGTAACAAAGTCATCAGCAGTGAGGCAGGAAGGAGGAGGAGGGGAGGGAGGGTTGAGGAGGGAAGAGAACAAGGAAAACAGTTTCCTGGGGTTTGAGGCGGAGGAGTGTCTGCTGTCCATACATTGGACAGCAGACACTGCAATCCATACTGAGGACCCTCCACTCACCACCCCCGATTGCTGGGGGGCAGCCCACTTCTAACCCCCCTGGTTTAACCTGTTTTTATCACCAGATCCACTGTTCTCTTCTGCTTTGATTCATCTGATTGTTTTTATCCCTTTTTATGTTGCCCTTGCCTGGCTTTCTATTCTTGTTTGGTCACCATGTTGCACTAGGGATCTAGATATGAGCCCCGTTCCCACTCTAGTGGAGACACGGACACACACACACACACACACACACACACACGCACACACGGAAACACACACACACACACACACACACACACACACACGGAAACACACACACACACACACACACACACACACGCACACACACACACTCACGGACACACACACACACACGCACACACACACACAGACACACGGACACACACACACACATGCACGGACACACACACACACACACACACACACAGACAACCAGCCCCCAACACACACCCCCTACCTCCACTCACCCACATCACCAAGACATACTTTAAAACGATACGAGCAGTTCACCACCAAGCAGTCATCCCCCCATCACCACCAGCACCCCCCCATCAGAGGGTTAGACAGGGGAACACATGAGCAGAGTCCATTAAACCTGCCCCCCCCCCATACCTTCCACAGGGTGGAGCAGAACACGGACGACTGGCTGAAGCAGAACCTGCTTATTCTACAGCAGCCCTCCGCCTCACTTTAACCCCCCTCCTTCTAATAACGCCCCCCCCCCGCCCGGTACTTCCCTTAGCCCCCACCTTAGACCTCCCGGCCGGCAGAATGGTCCCCGCGGGGGCCCAGGTCCTCAACACGGCCCCCCACTCACTGAGGGGCCCGTTGACCTCACAGCGTTCACCCACCGCCACCCAGAGACAGCCCCCCGCAGCTCCACATAGTTACCCTGGTCTCCCCCTCAATAGAATTACATCTCAGTCCACCCCCCACTCACTCTGTTCCTCCCCCTCCTGTAGATTCCACCAAGCAGCGGCCCCCACCACAGACCCGGACTGGTACAGGTACAGCAGAGAGACTCAACGAGGTGGCTGAACAGAACACCATGATGATGGGTCAAAGCAAAGGGAAATGTCCCACAAAGCAATCCCAATCTGAAGCCACCTCTAACGACACCAAGTCTCCTCCGCTGTCCGTCCAGTCCACGAGCACACCCTCACAGCGCACTGTGCAGCTTAGACTCCGCCACGCCCTTAATTCGGCCACGTTAAGTCCCCTCACCATCACTCCCGAGCGCCGACGGCCGAGTGTAACCACCGACCCGAAGCCTCGACCGAACAAGACGATATTCAAAATGACCAGGCACGATCCTACAGGGCATAAAGTTAGGGATTGGACTCTTTGATCCATTAAGCCCGTTGTGATCATCGGTGACTCAAACATGAGTCGGATGCCTCCCCACACACACACAGACATCCACATTGACAGTTATCATGGAGTCAAATACCAACACATCACACAGATCTTAGATGAAAATCCTCCCAATTCACACACCAAGATTGTGGTGGTCGCTCTGGGCATCAACCACAGGGACAACCTGTTGGAGTCGATGACGGACAAACCCGCAGGCCACCCTCTATGTCCCCATCATTCATTTCTCGCATCATTTAGCTGCACCACATCAGACCCTATTAACAAGACTTAATGCATTCATCACTACATAATACAACTCACCTTTTGAAATACACCACTCTGAATTCCACACAACTCACGACCACATACATTGGACAGCGGACACTGCATCACACATACTACAACATCGCTTGACTCAGTTAAATTTCGGGCGGGGGCTACGTCCCAACAGGGACCCCCCCGTCCCCAGGATTCTAACATTTTAAACCTATCCACCGTCTTCCATCTGTCAGAAACTGAGACTCAGCTGCTGCAGAGGGGCCTTAGTTTCATCCCCACCCCCCGTCCACCATTACAACCGGTCACTTAAAATGATTAGAACCCTTCCATGGCCGTCCCGGTGGGCCCATTCCACCGTTTCAGGGGCAGTCCAGCTGGGAACCACCGCCGGGCGCCTTGTCGGAGAACCTCACCACACTCCTCCGTACCAATAAACACACAGCCATACATAACCACTCAACAACACTTTAGAAACACCCAACACTACTGAACAAGAATATACAGCACTGGACACCTGCCTAATTACAAACACATAGTCATTAAACCTGCAGACAAAGGCTCCAAAATAGTCATCTTAGATACACAACAATACCTCTTAGAAGCACACACACAGTTAGGGAATCCATTACATTACAGACCCATACAGGATTCACTCCAATTGGCCACACAACATCAAACTCGCAATATATTTACTGACCTCCATCAACGCAATACATCACACATAGACAGAAAATATACTTAGACGGTCCAGACACGCGAACGCCTGTTTTATGCTCTGCCAAAGACCCACAAGGCGCCCGAGTCCTGGACGGTCCCTTTCTTAGTGCCGCCGGGGCGACCAATCATCTCCCACTGTGGGAGCGAGTCCTCTGCAGCAGCTGAGTTTATAGAGTACCACCTCAAGCCCATCTCCCAGAAACACCCCAGCTATCACCTCATCCAAACACTGAATAACACACCGGTTTACACACAAGCCTTTTTATTTACAGTTGATCTAGATTCATTCTACACCAACATGGACATGGATTCTGGCCTGGGGGCTGTCCGCTCTGCACTCCTCCGGTACCCAGACCCCCGACAGCCCCCCCAGTCACCTGTTGGAGTCACTGACCCCTCGTCACCCACTCCGTCTCACCTTAACCCCTCGTCACCCACTCCGTCTCACCTTAACCCCTCGTCACCCACTCCGTCTCACCTTAACCCCTCATCACCCACTCCGTCTCACCTTAACCCGCCTGGGGCCTCCACTGCGGACCCCCACCACCTCCCTAACCCTAACCAGCTTCCCTCCTCTACGTCTCACCTTAACCGGCTCCCCTCCCACACTGGAGGGGCCGACTTAGGGTCCGCCCCCGTCCACAGGCCGACTGAGGGGGGCCCCCACTAGGAGGGCCTGGATCCCTGAGTCAGGTGGTCTTCCCGGACAGGTTCCCTGAGGGGACCCCTGACATCAGGAGCGGAGACGATCAGGGGGGGGGCAGCCACACACACACATCATACCCCTCATCAGCACATTGACACCAAACATTACACACACTCCAAAATGAAACACGCATTCACACGCGCACAACACAACAACCCCACACTCCAAAACCATAAAATAATATTGGCCTACTTAAAAAAACGGAACATACAAGATGTCCTGGTGCGAGCCCCCTCTGAACACCAAGGCCATTTTCAGCAGCTGGCAGTCATCAGGAACCAGCACGCCTCCACCTCCAGCCCTGTTCCGCAAAAACTCACCATGCAGGACAAAAACATCATCTACGCCATCACATGCTCCGAATGCCACATCATTTATGTCGGCGAAACAAAGCCCAGGATACTCACCAGACTTAAACAGCAGTTATATACTACACACATAGGCACACTCAACACTCAAACGGTCCAACACTTCCAAACACACCCCATCACCTCACTATTCATCACCGGGCTGGAGATGAAGGCGTGCTGGTGGGACAGACAGAGGAAGGCGGCGGAGCATAGGTGGATAGCCAAGCTTAGGACCCTTCCCCCCTTGGGCCTGAACATCAGGGAGTAGGGGCCGCGCTGGGACGCTGCTGGGGGCGCTGGGGGGTCCTGGGACTCCTCCTTGGGGGTTCCCTGCATGGCGTCGGGTCCACTGTGTGTTTTAATATGTTGCATGTTTTTATCTTTACTGTGTGCTTCCTCTGCATCATTATTTAACTGAGGCCTTCCACCTCTTTCACTCCCCCATTTATTACAATGGAGGCTTCTTTTATGTGAAAGGATGGTATGAATGTGTGAATGGTTTTTGAATGTGTGAATGAGCACTTATTTTTCCCTGTGTGTTTTTAATACTTCTTGCATGCTTTTACCATGTTTTTATAGATATGTATATTTGTAAATTGTTACATTAAAGGGGTTCCTGTATTTTTCACCCATGAATTCCTCAGATTGCAGTGTGCTCATTTTTATTCCTATATTTTGTATTCATGTGCAAGATTTACTATTTATGAGAGGATGTGTATGGATGGGCCTGGATGCGTGGATAAATGTGTTTGTGTATGTCTCTCTCTCTACACATGTTTATATGTGTATATAAATATACATATATATATATATATATACTTTTTTTTATATGCATGTATGTGCGGTCTTCAGATCCCGCCCGTGTGTGTGTGTGTGTGTGTGTGTGTGTGTGTGTGTGTGTGTGTGTGTGTGTGTGTGTGTGTGTGTAGTGTACCACATGAAGGCGGATGGCTGGGTGAAGGTGTGTAAGGAGGACGTCTCAGAGCTGATCCACAGATACAGGAAGGACATGTTCTGACCTCTGACCTCCCCCCTGGAGCCCCGTGTGACCCGGCCAGAGGACGGGCTCTGACCTCTGACCTCCCACCTGGAGCCCAATGTGACCCGGCCAGAAGACGGGCTCTGACCTCTGACCTCCCACCTGGAGCCCCGCGTGACCCGGCCAGAGGACGGGCTCTGACCTCTGACCTCCCACCTGGAGCCCCGCGTGACCCGGCCAGAGGACGGGCTCTGACCTCTGACCTCCCACCTGGAGCCCCATGTGACCCGGCCAGAGGACGGGCTCTGACCTCTGACCTCCCACCTGGAGCCCCATGTGACCCGGCCAGAGGACGGGCTCTGACCTCTGACCTCCCACCTGGAGCCCCATGTGACCCGGCCAGAGGACGGGCTCTGACCTCTGACCTCCCACCTGGAGCCCCATGTGACCCGGCCAGAGGACGGGCTCTGACCTCTGACCTCCCACCTGGAGCCCCATGTGACCCCGCCAGAGGACGGGCTCTGACCTCTGACCTCCCACCTGGAGCTCCATGTGACCAGGCCAGAGGACGGGCTCTGACCTCTGACCTCCCACCCGGAGCCCCATGTGACCCGGCCAGAGGACGGGCTCCTGATCAACTCTCATCATCACATCACTCATGATCACCGAGCGTCGTGTCCAGGAATGTTTTAATAAAGCGCTGAGAGCAGAACGCTGGGACTCCTGTGAGCTCATTACACCAAACATACCCAACGCCTTTAGTTCCAAGACGTTTTCATCTACAAGCTTCAGTTAAAACCCCTAAACAGCGTCGCTCTGGTATATTGGAACTCCCTTGAAAAGGTGATGAGTGATTAGTGACTTTTCCTTTGTTTTTCCTGACCTTCCAAGCCCTCTAAGACAGACTTCCAGTGGTGGCGTCAGATAAAACACAAAGTCTTGGATAAAGTGAAGAGAAGATTCAGTTAATCCTGTAAAATGTGCATCTGAAAAGTTTATACACACAATTTCAATGTGTTTCAATCACACATTATAGCCAAGCTTGTGTTGTTGTTAGTGTAGGATCAATAGGTCGATTAGTGAAGCTCCAGATTGATGCTCCGTTTTCCCCTCGATGCATACCTCACCCAATATCCACAAAAATTAAGTTTAAAAGGTTTACTTGTCAGACGCAAACTACAAAAATCCTTTTCCACAAGATGAGGTTTTGATTAGTGGTGAGAGATAGAAAGAGAGGTCAAAAAACTGTGTGGCTCCACATTGTTATCCTGACTGTCTGTCACCGGTAGGTAACACCAATAAGTTCCTCTCACACTTCAAAATAAAGTAACTAAATGTGAGCATACAACAAAAATATTGCAAGTGAATTTCAAAATAAAATTCTATGTATTCAGAAATAACACAATTGACTATTATATTATTTCACTTCTGAAAAATCCATAAAATATGGATTTTATGGATTATGGATTCATGGAACCCCTAAACAGCATCGCTCTGGTACATTAGAACTCCACTGAAAAGGAAGTTCATAAAATATGAACTTAAATAAAGTAAACAGGCATTTAGGCTCCTACATTAAGCATGAATGCTACGTTCAGGTATCCAAATGATCTAGTGGTATTCAGGTTGGCTACAGGCTACGTGATAACTAAACCAACATCTAGACATTGGTAATTCATGAATAGTAGTGATTGGTAATAAATACATTGTGGTACATCGTAGTACTCGGTGTCCGTGACAACCTGACGCAGCGCGCACTGTGAAGAAAACACCAGCCTGCGTGGGGGGGGGGCTCCTGGGTCTTCACCACCCACCGGGTCCTGACCCCCGTCCCGGGGAAGTACGAGTTGCTAGGCAACGGCGCCCTGGTGGGGCACCGGGTCCAGCGGTCCGAGGGCGGGACCTACACCTGCTGGGTGGGGGAGGGGCGTTGCCAAGGGCGACCACGGCGCTGGAAGTGCTGCTGACTCCGCCCTCCAACGGACGCCGCTGAGAAGAGAGAGACCCCCCCACCCGTCTACAGGGCTAGACACACACACACACATGAACTTACATAGACACACACACACACACATGAACTCACATAGACACACACACACACATGAACTTACATAGACACACACACACATGAACTTACATAGACACACACACACACACACACACACACATGAACTCACATAGACACACACACACACATGAACTTACATAGACACACACACACATGAACTTACATAGACACACACACACACATGAACTACATAGACACACACACACATGAACTCACAGACACACACACATGAACTCACATAGACACACACACACACACACACACACATGAACTCACATAGACACACACACACACACACATGAACTTACATAGACACACACACACACATGAACTCACATAGACACACACACACACACACACACACATGAACTTACATAGACACACACACACACCCACACACACACACATGAACTTACATAGACACACACACACACACACACACACATGAACTTACATAGACACACACACACACACATGAACTTACATAGACACACACACACACACACATGAACTCAAAGACACACACACACACAAACACACACACACACACACATGAACTTACATAAACACACACACACACACCCACACACATGAACTTACATAGACACACACGCACACACACACGAACTCACATAGACACACACACACACACACAAACTCACATAGACACACACACACACACGAACTCACATAGACACACACACACACACACACATGAACTTACATAGACACACACACACACACATGAACTTACATAGACACACACACACCCACACACATGAACTTACATAGACACACACACACACACATGAACTTACATAGACACACACACACATGAACTTACATAGACACACACACACACACACTGAACACACGCACACGCACACCGAAACGGAGGGAGACGGGGGGGAGGGAAACGGGGGGAGAGGGAGAGGGGGGGAGAAGGAGAGGGGGGGGGAGACGGGGGGCAGGGAGACGGGGGGGGGGAGAGGGAGACGGGGGGTGGAGGGAGACGGGGGGGAGGGAGACGGGGGGGGAGGGAGAGGGGGGGAGAGGGAGACGGGGGGGAGGGAGACGGGGGGAGAGAGGGAGACGGGGGGGGAGGGAGACGGGGGGAGAGGGAGAGGGGGGGGGAGACGGGGGGGAGAGGGAGACGGGGAGAGAAAGAGAGACAGAGTGTGTCCGTCCGTCTGTCTGTGGTTTCTTTCCACAACCGACAGAGACACTGAGAACCCCCCCAACCAAAACCCAGGTAGGAAAAACATTTGTGGTTTTATTTAGAATTTCTGATTAATATTAGGGCTGTCAAGCGATTAAAAAACATAATCTAATTAATTACAGGCTCTGTGATTCATTAATCTAAATTAATCTCATGCTTACATTTTTCCGAGAAGGTATTTCAAAATTAATTTAATTCAAGTAAATTATGGCAGATGAGTGTCTTTCATTAACATACGGTGCATGTTAAGATCAAATGAATAACATTTCCATCTCACTCAGGATTCAATGCATCTCAGTCGAGTGTGGCTTGACGAGGCTGGCTGCTAGCGCCAGCTTCAGGGGCGGTGGCAGCTCGTACCTGCCAGCTTGCTACCAAACGTTTTGCGTTGAGGTGATATTTAAGGGTTGATGAACTCCGGTGATAGGAAGATTCCTTACTACAGAGATTGCAGATAACGGTGTTCCTATCTGCAGTTCCGTCTGGGAGTTTAAACTTGAACTTTCCGTGCACGGGGCCGAGCAGCGTCTTCTCGTCTGCCTCCATTTTGTTTCAACGCAAATGACGCACCGGGTCAAAGGGCACTATAGAAGCGTGATTAATCTGCGTTAATTTTTTGAACGCGTTATTTTTTTTGTGATTAATTAATCGGAATTAACGCGTTAATTTGACAGCCCTAATTAATATATTATTTTTCTTAAGGCACTTATTGAAGCATTATTCACAAAAGAAGAAAAAATCGGCTGAACACACGAGAACATTCACTTGGATCCACCGAGTTGTTTATTGCAATTATGCTTCATTAACAAATACAACAGAAAAATAGTCCCTTACATGTACACAATAAACAGGAGGACAAAAACAATAGAAGCAGCAGACTTTACAAAGCATCAACAGGTGTGCACATATCTTTAATAACTGAACATGTTCTGTGGATGCTTGGTTGCCATCAGAACACAAAAAATCAAGATTCAGTTTAAAGTAATTTACAACATGCAACATTATCGCATAGACCTTTTGGTTATTATTAATAAAATATAAAATCTGCTTTAAATCAGGTTGTAAATCAGGGTTATAACAAAAATGATGATATCAGAGCCCTTAAGACCAAAACTGGTGACATCTGAAAACATACAAACATTTACCATCAATAGGTATTTTATATACATTTCAAATAATAAATGTGCTTCTCTAACTATGGGAGATCTTAAAAGTCTTTTCATGGTTTATCATACTATACTGTCTAGAAGAGAGAGAGGGAAAGAAAAAGAGAGAGAGAGATACAGGGAGAGAGAGAGAGAGAGAGAGAGAGAGAGAGAGAGAGAGAGAGAGAGAGAGAGAGAGAGAGAGAGAGAGAGAGAGAGAGAGAGAGAGAGAGAGAGAGAGAGAGAGAGAGAGAGAGAGAGAGAGAGAGAGATACAGGGAGAGAGAGACAGGGAGAGAGAGAGAGAGAGAGAGATACAGGGAGAGAGAGACAGGGAGAGAGAGACAGGGAGAGAGAGAGAGAGAGATATACAGGGAGAGAGACAGGGAGAGAGAGAGAGAGAGAGAGAGGGGGAAAGAAAGAGAAAGAGAGACAGATACAGGGAGAGAGCGAGAGACAGATACAGGGAGAGAGAGAGAGAGAGAGAGAGAGAGAGAGAGGGAGAGAGAGAGACTATAACTGCAACAGAGACACTGAGTCATCAGTCCTCTCAGTGTGTGTGTGTGTGTGTGTGTGTGTTTGTACTGCAGCACTGCAGCCGACGGTCCTCCTCCCCCGCGCCCGCTTTTTTTTCTTCTACAACCGACACAGAGTCACTGAGCTCCCCCTCCTCCCTCCCCCTGGGGTCCCCCTCTGCCATACCCCGACCCCAGGGAGGAGGTCCTCCTGGGTGAAGGAGGACCAGAAGGTGTGGAGGTGTGTCAGTGTGTCTGAGGACCCTCCTCCACCTGGGGACACTCTGTAGAAGGACAGAGAGCCAGCAGGCCGGTCCAGATACACTCCTACTCTGGTGGAGCCAGCGGGGGGGAGAGGGAGGACTGTTACTGTACCGTTGTACACGGCAGAGTAACCATCATCATCACAATCAAGACTCCAGGACTTGTTGTTCACTCCAAGCCCGCTGTCACCACCCCGTCTTCTCCTTGTGATTCCTCTGTATGTCACTCCTATCTCAACCCATCCTTCCCACTCTACCTCCCAGTAACAGCGGCCAGTCAGAGCCTCTCTACCCAACACCTGGAGCGGGGAGTCAAATCTCTCTGGGTGATCCGGATACGGCTGGTCCTCTCTAACCCACGTCACCTTCCTGTTGTCCTCAGACAGAGAGAGTCGTCTGTGGGCCGTGTTGGGGTCCAGGGTGAGTTCACAGGCATCTGAGGGAGAACCAGACATGATGAGCTGCTGAACCGCTCTTCATCCTCATCATCATCACTGGTACTGTTCTCCTGAACATGACATGTGAGGGGGGGGGGGGGTCATGTGATGTTATAGTAACGCTATTGCTTCAGACTCCACCTACACCCCCCCTTCCCCTCCCCCTCCCCCGAGCCCAGATGTTATCTTCATGATGATTGGACAGTATTAATATATGGAAGATACATCATGTCAGCCATCATCCTCATTCCCAGTAGGATCTGATCTCACTTCCTGCTGTGTGGATGGACTTTCCATCTCAGTAGTGAGTGTGTGATGTGATGAATCAAACAGACACTCACATCTCTGTGGAACTGGTTTCAGCCTCCACACTCCACCGTGCTCCACACTGGGGGGGAAACAAAGTGAGAGCAGCATGTTGAAACATTCACCTTCATCATCGGCCGTCTCATACATTGTACACAACGTGAGTTACAGCTGCCTCTTCAAACCACTTCATCTGGCAGTGGCTTGAATCCTCGTAGGAGACTTTGTCCCTGAGTGGTGAGCTGTCCTCTCCATACCTGAGAGTGTCCAGTCTCCAGCGTGGATCCTCCAGTCCAGCAGAGAGCAGCGCAGCTCCAGAGTCTCCTGGGTGATTGTAGCTCAGGTCCAGCTCTCTCAGATGGGAGGGGTTGGAGCTCAGAGCTGAGGCCAGAGAAGAACAGCCTTCCTGTGTGACCAGGCAGCCAGACAAACTACACACACACACACACACACACACACACACACACACACACACTTTATTATATTTATTCTAGTTGAGAGCAGTTCATACTAAAGTAACCACATTTATAAAGTGTATTCATTCCATTTGGAGGACAAGGAGAACAGGAAGAGGAAGTGGGGAGATGACATCATCACAGACATCAGAACTTCCTTCACTTGGATGTGAAACAGGATCATAAGCAAATGCTCCTTTCTCAATAGCTACAACTCAATGAGATATTGTTTGGTTAGAGTCAGGAGAAGTCCGCTGTGTTTGGTACGCTGAGACCGTTTCTTCACAGGTTCTAACATTGTGTAGAACCAGGGAGAGTTTTGTCAGCAGGCAAAAGAGCAACAGAAAGGCATCGGACATGAGCAGCACTACACCAAACTAATGTGAAGTTAATAAAGTCCATCTTTAATGTTCAATATGATTCACTTTACCACGGCCAGTGATGTTCTATGGTGAGGTGTACATTATATTCAGATCACAGCACAGCTAAAGCCTCATCCCCATGTCTACACTAATGACAACTCCTCAGCTCACATCTGCTGACCAGAGTTACATCACATATAACAAACATAACATACTAGTAGTTAACAGGTCAACCCCTAACCCTCACATCAGCTGGCCAGAGCTACATAACATATAACAGACATAACATACTAGTAGTTAACAGGTCAACCCCTAACCCTCACATCAGCGGGCCAGACTTGCATATTAAACAACACCAAGACCCAGTTTGAAGAGGCTGAAAACTGACCTGAGAGTTTCCAGTGTACAGTGTGGACTCCCCAGTCCAGCAGAGAGCAGCTTCACTCCTGAATCCTGCAGATCATTGGTACTCAGGTCCAGCTCTCTCAGACTAGAGGAGTTGGAGCTGAGAACTGAGGCCAGAGCTTCACAGCATCTCTCTGACAGATCACAGCCCTTCAGCCTTCACACAAAATAAAGAGGACAGGTTAGGAACTGTGATTAAAATAACTTACATCTTCAACTTATTACATAATGAAGAAATTGTGGTTATTCAATATTGGGTGTAAAATGTATAACTAAATGAAAGTTGTTGTGAAGAGGCAAGGTGTGCTTGAGCAAGGCACCTGACCCTAACTGCTCCCGACGAGCTGGCTGTCGCCTTGCATGGTTGACTTCGGTGTGTGTGTGTGTGCGTGCGTGCGTGCGTGCGTGCGTGCGTGCGTGCGTGCGTGCGTGCGTGCGTGCGTGTGTGTGTGTGTCAATAGTTACAAAAGCGCTATGTAAATGCAGTCCATTTGCTTTGCAGTGTTTGAAAATCGTTCTGCATATTAGTATTACTTTTTGTTGCAGTATTATGCATATTATGTATTGTATTGTAATACATGTTACTAGTTCATGTAAAGCGATGTTTTGTATATAATTAGAAGTTTTATTCCAATATTATGTATATTGTGTTTTGAGGAGAATAAATACCATAGCGATCAGGAAAACACTTTGCGAGCACGAGAACTAAGACATTATTTGTGCGCTTGGGGTTGTCAGTTGCGTGCTGCTTCACTTTACGTGTGCACTTTTATGGATGTAAATCTGTTAAATGTCTTCTGATATTAAACCTTGTGGTGTAACTGTTTGACCATTGGGTAAAACGGACCTGAGAGTTTCCAGTGTACAGTGTGGACTCCCCAGTCCAGCAGAGAGCAGCTTCACTCCTGAATCCTGCAGATCATTGGTACTCAGGTCCAGCTCTCTCAGACTAGAGGAGTTGGAGCTGAGAACTGAGGCCAGAGCTTCACAGCATCTCTCTGACAGATCACAGCCCTTCATCCTTCACACAAAATAAAGAGGACAGGTTAGAAACTGTGATTAAAATAACATACATCTTTAAGTTATTAAATAATGAAGGAATGTTATTGGTTAAACAAAAAATACTAAATAATTAGATGTATAAATGTTAAATTGTTGTTTAGTTGAGATTGAAAATGTTGAAAATGAATACTCCTATATTCTATTGTTCTGAATATTCTCTTATGTGAATTGTAATACATTACAATTCATTACAAGTTAATAGGACACCTACAGAGATGTTTTGTATATTATTATAACTAATACGTTTATTCTGTTATGATATATTGTTATGAACCTATGGGATCTTTTTCATATTATTTTAACCTTATATTCCAGTTTTATTTATATTGTGTAGTGTCTTTTGTAATACATGTTATTAGGGAACCTACAGAGATGTTTTGGAGGCTTTGACCACTGGCAGCAGCCTCAGAAGACCATCTTCTGAAGCAGAGTATTTTTTCAGGTCAAACACGTCCATCTCCTCTTCTGATGTCAGTAAGATGAAGACCAGAGCTGACCACTGAGCAGGAGAGAGAGATTCTCCGGAGAGACTTCCTGATGTCAGGTACTGTTGGATCTCCTTCACTAGAGAACAGTCGTTCAGTTCATTCAGACAGTGGAACAGATTGATGCTTCTCTCTGGAGATAGATCTCCTTTTATCTTCTCCTTGATGTAAGACACTGTTCCCTTATTGGTCTGTGAGCTACTTCCTGTCAGTCGCATCAGACCTGTTTTAATCTGAGTGGTCACTGATCTTTTTTTCTGTCCCAGCAGACCTCGTAGGACAATCTGATTGGTCTCCAGAGAGAGGCCCAGGAGGAAGCGGAGGAACAAGTCCAGGTGTCCGTTCTCACTCTGTAAGGCCTTGTCCACAGCACTCTGGTAGAGGAGGAGTTGATCTTTCCAGGAGTTTGAGAGCAGATTGACACCAGTATCGATGAAGGACAGAAAGACATAAAGGGCAGCCAGAAACTCCTGGATGCTCAGATGGACAAAGCAGAACACTTTGTCCTGGTACAGCCCACACTCCTCTTTAAAGATCTGGGTGAACACTCCTGAGTACACTGAGGCTGCTCTGATATCGATGTCACACTCTGCCATATCTGCCTCGTAGAAGATCAGGTTCCCTTTCTCCAGCTGGTTAAAAGCAAGTTTTCCAAGAGAAACAATGATCTCCTTGCTCTCTGAACTCCAGTCTGGATCTGTTTCAGCCCTCCTATGGTACTTCCTGTCCCCCTGTATGGACTGAACCCTCAGGAAGTGGCTGTACATCTGAGTCACGGTCTTGGGCATCTCTTCGATCTGGGATTTTTTGAAGATGTCCTCCAGAACTGTAGCAGTGATCCAACAGAAGACTGGGATATGACACATGATGTGGAGGCTTCGTGATTTCTTGACGTGGGAGATGATTGTGCTGGCCAGGGTCTCCTCTCTGAATCTCTTCCTGAAGTATTCCTCCTTCTGTTGGTCGGTGAACCCCCTCACCTCTGTCACCATGTCAACACACTCAGCAGGGATCTGATTTGCTGCCGCAGGGCGTGTGGTTATCCAGATGCGAGCGGAGGGAAGCAGGTCGCCCCTGATGAGGTTTGTCAGCAGCACGTCCACCGAGGTGGACTTTGTGACATCATTCCATATCGGGTTGTTCTGGAAGCCCAGAGGATGTCGACACTCATCCAGACCATCCAAGATGAAGACAACTTGGAACTGGTCGAATCTGCAGACTCCTGCTTCTTTGGTCTCACTAAAGAGGTGATGAAGAAGTTCCACCAAGCTAAACTCTTTCCCTTGCAGTAAATTCAGCTCTCTGAAAGTGAGGAGAAATGTATAGTGTATGTCCTGGTTGGTTTTGCCTTCAGCCCAGTCCAGAGTGAACTTGTGTGTTAAGACGGTTTTACCAATGCCGGCCACTCCAGTTGTCATCATTGTTCTTATTGGTTGATCGTGTCCAGGTAAGGGTTTAAAGATGTCTTCACATCTGATTGGTGTTTCTTCCTTGGCTGGTTTCCTGGAAGCTGTTTCAATCAGTCTGACCTCATGTTCCTTGTTGACCTCTCCACTGCCTCTCTCTGTGATGAAGAGCTCTGTGTAGAAGTCGTTCAGATCTGTTCGCTTTCCTGCTTTAGCGATTCCCTCAAACACACACCTGAACTTCTTCTTCAAATGAGCCTTGATTTTATTTTGGCAATTGACAGCATCAGATCCTAAATTAGAAAACAACAGATGACATCAGTTAGTGGATGGTGATCAGTGGGGCCAGGTCAATATTTCCTGTTAAATTTCCAACGTCATGATATTTAGTGGCTTCATTACTTGTGGTCGGAAAAGCTGGTTGTGAAGGACTGCATGTTACAGATTCAAGATGTTAAGGACTATTATTTCCACAGCAATATGATTGTTCTAATGATAGTAATAATGATAGTGAATCAGTGTAAAGTGATTTGCTAAGCTGATACAACAAGACAGGGTTTCATCACTTCCACTGAGTTATTCTGCTGTTGGTCAGCAGTATAATGTTTAATGTTAATGTGGCTTCATAACTTGTGGTCGGAGAAGCTGGTCGTGACAAAGATTGTGTGTTACGGATTCAAAATGTTCAGGACTTTGTTTTTTCCACAGCAATATGATTGGTCAAATGATAATAATAATGATAGTGAATTGGTGTAAAATGACATGCTGATATAACAAGATAGTGTTGCATCTCTTCCACAGAGTTATTCTGCTGTTGATCTGCAGTTTATGTTTAATATTATTAATAATAATAATAATAATAATAATTACATTAAATAACATTTTATTTCAAGGCACCTTTCATGACACCCAAGGTCCCCTTACAATTCATAAAACAATCTAGGGTCAAGAACAGCAGGAGCTGCATCGCCAACAGCATGATCAAAACAAGACATAAGACCCAAGTAGGAGGGGGTAAGAACAGTGAGGAGACCCAGGTAGGAGGGGGTAAGAACAGTGAGGAGACCCAGGTAGGAGGGGGTAAGAACAGTGAGGAGACCCAGGTAGGAGGGGGTAAGAACAGTGAGGAGACCCAGGTAGGAGGGGGTAAGAACAGTGAGGAGACCCAGGTAGGAGGGGGTAAGAACAGTGAGGAGACCCAGGTAGGAGGGGGTAAGAACAGTGAGGAGACCCAGGTAGGAGGGGGTAAGAACAGCAGTGAGGAGACCCAGGTAGGAGGGGGTAAGAACAGCAGCACAACGGGGATACGAGGGGAACCCACGGTAGGGGGTCATTATAGCGAGCAGGCCAGTGGGAACACATGTGTTTTGAGGAGAGTTTGAATGTTGTCAGGGCGTGTCTTTCAGTTCAGGTCAGAGCCCTAGCACCCACGGTGCTGAGAGCCCTAGCACCCACGGTGCTGAGAGCCCTAGCACCCACGGTGCTGAGAGCCCTAGCACCCACGGTGCTGAGAGCCCTAGCACCCAGGTGCTGAGAGCCCTTGCACCCACGGTGCTGAGGCGGGAGGTCTGGACCGTGAAGACCAGCTGAGGATGACGAAGGGAGCGGCAGGGCCTGTCCTCCTGGAGGAGGTCGGGGAGATAAGTGGGGGCCACGTTGTGGAGGGCTTTGTCGGTGAGCAGAAGGGTTTTAAGGTCAATCCGGTGTTGGACACTGAGCCAGTGTAGTTGGACGAGAATGGGGGTGATGTGGTCGGGGGATTTGGTGCTGGTAATGATGATGTTTAACATTCTTTAACCTGAGACCCCCACCATTACCCCACATACTGGATCAAACCATTTAACAAAGAAGGAAAAATTGAAAGAGGAAAAACTCAAAGAGGAAAGATTGTCTCCACATAGAAGTATGAAATGTATAAGTCTCACACTATGTAATTTAGTCTGAAGAGAACAAATAATAATCTCCTACTGCTCATCAAAATGTGTATTTCTTATCTGTTTTCAAGATAAGAGTCTCTTACCGCCCCCCAGTGTGTCGGCCAGTTCCTCCTGGTTCATCTCCATCAGGCAGAGCTTTGTGATGTCCACCACTCCCTCTATGGCGCGCCTCCTCTGCTCCTCCTTCTTACCATCCACCTCCTCCTCCTCCACTCTCTGACCCTCTGAGCATTGTGGGTAATCTGAGAAGAGATCCCTCCAGAGCTTCTTCAGCTCCTTGTCTAGGAAAGCATGTGCGTTCTCCTCAGCCCTCTGGAACAGAACAAACATCAAGGAGAACTTTACTCTGAACTAACTGAGACATCAGAAGCATCTGTCCTGGATCCACGTCCCGCTGGACAAGAGATGCTTTCTAATGTCCACGGAGAGCTGAAGTTAAACGTCTTGGTGGACATTTACACACCATGATCAGCTCTGTTTGATGCTGCTGTAGAGACTGAGCACTGGTAACCTTTGACCTCTTCTGGTGTCTGTGGGGGATCACGCGCACACACACACACACACACACACACACACACACACACACACACACACACACACACACACACACACACACACACACACACACACACACACACACACACACACTTTAATTCTTCCTGCCTTGGAAACATCAGTGCCAGTAAAGTCTGATAACAAGAGCCTGCTCGCTCCTGCTGGACGCTTTTAGAAAAACAAGAACCAGGATTTATGGACGTTTGATAGTAGCTGTATCTTTATGATCTCTGATGAATCCTCACCTCTTCTCAATAGACTGATTTCCATCTTTAAACTCGTCAGGGTGAGCCATAGACCAGTCACTCTTCATGGAGTCACAGCTGGGTCCAGGGGAGTCTGCTCTCTGCTGCGGCTGGACTCTTCTAGAAAAACAAGAACCAGGATTTATGGATGTTTCATAGAAGCTGTACCTATATGATCTCTAGGGCTGTCAAATTCTGGTCAGTTGGTTGATTGGTTAATCAATATTCACTTGTTGGACCAAATTCTCTTTGGTCGGACAATGGCTGGTGTTCCTTTCATAAGAACAAAGAGCTTCTTAATCCATTATTTTAGGGCTGGGAGGGACAAATGCAGACCGATGTGTTTCATATTTGAGAAGGGCTATATCGTGTGAGAAATAACATGAATTATGAATAAAAATTTGTTTGAAGGCTCCGTAGTTTCTGTTTTAATAATCATATTGTTAAATAAACTATAAGGCTTTTAAGACAAGAGGTCAAACCCCTGGGTTTCTCAACGTTGAACTGGCAGCTAAGGAAGACCGCTAGTCCTAACTTACTGAACCTTTACTCCGCTACTAACTCATTGATTCCAACAAAGTCATCGATGTGGCAGCATTTGGTTAAAAAGGACAACAAAAAAGTATGCAAAGTGTAGAGTAAGTTTGTGGGCAGATCAGCAAAAATGGTAAGGCATGAGTACTTTTTTCTTAATATGTCTGTGATTCTTCATCTCCCTTCATATTTAACGCTCACTAGGCTTTGAGTGGGAACACATCAGAATTGGCTTCTTGGCACGAATCCCAGCAGCAGCCAGTGGGCCCCATTATATTACACACAGATAAAAGCTCAAATCAATTCTTGGGTTGTGTCGTCTATAAACGACGCTGGCCGATGCTCCGTGGCTCGTCCTCTGTCTGCTTCATATTGAACCTCTGCTCTAACCGAGTGGACTCGGACCGAGAGGGGGTCTGAAACCCACTGACCTTCAAACAGCCCTTATGTGATATTGAGGCTTGCAGGTAGAGTAGAACGCACTGTGGTAGATTATGTTGATCTAGAGATAACGTGCGCATTGTTTTATAATCATCTTTTCACCATAGACCAATCGATTGGTCAGAGAGATGGTTGAATTTAAGACTACAGCCCAAATCATCATCTCTAATCAATACTTACCTTTTCTCAATAGACTGATGGAGGAAAATACGTTCAGTCCCATACGGTAAAAAGTTATAAAAGTATAAATGTAAGGGAAGAAAGGGAGGTTAAAGTGTTTATAAAACACAGGTGAAAGGTTTTCAAAGCGGAGAAAGAACAGCTCCTCGCTGCGACGAACCGTTCAGATGAGGAAGTAACTTAGCTGAACCGACCTCTCAGCCCATGTCACATGTTTTCTGGGAAAATGAATGTGTGTGTGTTTGTGCAGTGTGCACGCGCGCACACACACACACACACGCGCACGCACACACACACACACACCGAACTGTTGGAAGGGGAAGTACTTGAGGAACCGAGAGAGAGCGCAAGAGAGAGAGAGAGAGAGAGAGAGAGAGAGAAGAGAGAGAGAGAGAGAGAGAGAGAGAGAGAGAGAGAGAGAGAGAGAGAGAGAGAGAGAGAGAGAGAGAGAGAACAGCAGAAGTAGAGAAGGAGGGGGATAGGGAGAACACAGACAGCAGCAGGGTCAGTGAACTAGTATATTCTGCATTTCTGGTGTGTCAGTTATATATTGTGATTGAATATAGATATATCCCAGATATTTTGAGCCACAAGCAAGTTGAAATGCCACATTGTGACTTTAATTCAAATCCAATCCAGTTAAACGTTAAGTACTACTGTAATTAGTTTCCACTGCAGTGACCCCCAGTGACCACCTGATGTCCCCAAAACACGATAAAGACCGTTCGGATGTTCACACTCAGGGTTGTTTAGGCTGGAAGTGCGCCACATGCCCTGGACCGATCCAGAGGGGTTTTCCATCAACCAAGCTAAAGGCAAAGCCGGTCTTATTTCGCTTAGCCTTGCTACTTCCAGCTAGAGTTGCGTTCCATGAACCTGACTTAAGGGAATCTCCGCTAAGTAACCAGTGCAATTTATCCGACCAAACTAACCTGCTCGGTACCAGGCCAACTGTCAGACTTTCTGGAGCGGTGTTTCAGAGAAGTCCATCTGTCGGAAACAAGTGTATCATCAGAAGGTTCCGCCAAGCCTAGTCCTCACGATTTTGTCATAAATGTACATATATTAAGTACAAACAGCGTATATTTTCACTGTCTAAGATTAAATGATGCAAATAAAATAATTAAATGAATTGCTATCTATTGTTATCGTGGATATTTTCTCAAGACATTTTTATACAAATGTATGTATTCTATAGAATTTATCAACCAGCAGTAGAGTGAGTGGTCTAGCATTTGCCCTGTAGAGCGGGTTTTTCGAGTTCAAGTCCTGAGTACGTCGTTGAATTCTTGGTGTTGAGTTACTTTTGTAATTTCCTTTATATCAGAGAAATTAGGCCTAACAATTGACTTTTTACATAATAAATATGTCTAACAATATCCCTAGGAACAAAATATAACTTGCAAAAACCCATAGTAATGTTAATGTTAATATTAATGTTCCTGTAGTGAAGCCTTTGTCACAATGACAAAGATACTGCTGCATGGGAAATTGTCAGCCACATAAATTCTATTCATGTGAGTTTCTCGGCAGGCTGCCAAGACCACCTCTGTTGAGATAAATACTACGGTCAGTCCAGTGGTTCATTTGAGCCGGATCCTGCCAGTACAAGATCCCAGACCTCTTAAGTTTGCCCTCCCTGTGTTCCGGTACTTATTTGGGCAGATCCGGTACCTCACATAAAAAAAGAAAAAAAAACATTTACAGAACAAATCCCAAGAATTTCATGTTGTTTATTAAGATTTAACGTATTTTGAAAGTGTCAGAGATCTGTTGACGCACTGAAAAGCTGCGGGCCAACAAACCACGCCCGACACTTCTGAAATTCGCCGCGAGAGGAAAAAACGGTTACCATGCATGACTACATGTGCGCCACGCACAAGTTAATAGAAATTATGATAAATTATATATCCCAGAGCAGGATTGTGAACGTTTACAATAGCTCATGTCAATTTACAATAGGCTAAATGTGTCAGCATTGGCTGACTAACTCTTTTTAATTATGATATTAATCCTGCGCGCCTCCTCTTTGCAACGGAATTTGTCTAAGATATAAAACCGTTTAATTGAACATACACTCACTAAAACAGATATTTTTGTTTATATTTAGAAACGAAAATTCATGTTTCCCGCAGTGTGCGTCTCTTTATTGAGCGGGTCGGCAGGAAGCAGGGTCACACTCTGCACAACCAAGTTGGTAAAAAAGTCACGGTCACGCACGACTCCGTAATCAACGCTTTCCAAGCATCCGTGGTGATGGCGACTTTCTCCGCTAAGGACAGGATCTCACGGAGGGAGGCTGCTGCTTCGCTGTACATTTTCTCCAGCCGCAAAGTCATAGTTTGGCGACATGGCACTGTGTAATCCGCCTCGAGAAATGCGTTCAGATCACGGAAGACTACATCACGTCTCTGGCAAAGGCTGCCGTATATAAAATAGCATGCATATGCATCAGTAATATTCTCAATTAAATTTACAGAGCACTCCCTACAAAGTATTTAGGTTAACTATATAAGAGACTAGGTTTAGTTTGTGTCTGACAGAGGGCGTGCCATCACGATGGTGGCCCTCCATCCTGATGTCAGTCAGCCATCACGACGGAAGATGACGTCGTCCATCGGCACAACCCTACTAGGCAGTGTATATGTTTTTGTTCCATTACCTCTAACCCCCGTACTAAGTCACCGGATCCAACCCCCCTCTGCGTTCCGGGACCTCCCATTTTACAAATTAAGCACTGGGTCAGTCAATTTAGAATATTTAAAGAAATAGAAAAAAATGGCACGAAAAGTTCTTTGATTTCTCCAGTAATCCTTCCTAAACTACTAATTGCGTGGGGATTGAACCCCAGACGACCGGGTGCAAGTCCGACCCGCAACCGATCGGCGATTTTTTGCAAGATATCCTCCCTGTATTTATGAATGGTTATGGTGGTCCCCTTTTGAGTTATTATATGCTTGTACTCCTCATAGACCTCCACAAGCAGCTTCTGTTCCCCGCTGGAAAAGATTCCGTTCGGTCCTTTTCGGACATTTGATCCATGATTCGACATTCACGGTACTGGGCTGGTTACATATCTTGTGAGGAAGAACACTATGCTGGGATCCTACTGGATCTCAGCACTGGTTTAGGGCCTTTCAACGATGAGGCTCATGACAGAGCCTTCAGGCGGGCCCACCAGGCTATGGCAGGCGACTGACTTCATCCTCCATCACCACACTACACTCCCTGTTAACCACCTCGGCCCCCCACCGCTCTTATACATTTATTTTGTTTTTTTGCATTTATTTTAGCTAAAGTTAATTTTGTATTATACCTGCTTGTGCCCGTGCCATTCTCTCTCCTCTTGTGCCACTAGTTGGTATATAGGTTTGAGCACCTCCTCTAGCCTAACCTTGCCAGGGCCTAGCTATAACCTATGACTTTATGCTTCATTATAAATGCATCCCCTCCGCCCGTCCCCATGATTTCTGGTTTTGATTGGTTGCCTGTTGAGCCACTCCCACTCCTGGTAACTTTCCATTCCTCCTGCCCCTCCTCCTCTCCCGATTGGCTCATACCCTGGTGAGGGATTTGGAGCATACCCATTGGTTAATCAAACAGACGGAGCTGGTATCCAATTTGTTTTTAGCTTATTTTTATTTTCGCCTGCTTGGCTTGGGCCTTTTTGCCTATTGTTTTAACCCTATTAAATACTTTTTCTAACTGCTCTTGAAGTATCAGTTAGCTTACCTTTATTCAACCTGGTTTTTGGTGTGACAAGAGTTTGTCTGGCCCTCTACCCTGATCCCGCTTCTCCCGGTTGCTTCGACCGGTTGGTGCGTACCCCAACATCTGCGTGTTCAGCATTTAAGTGTGTACACACTGAAGACTACAAACACACAAAGAGAGAGAGAGACACCCTCCAGCTAAATGACCCCTCTCCATCGAGGCTCCTAGAGCGGCAGCAAGCTGCTCCGGCCTTCCCTGGCGGCCCCATCTTCAACCCTCCCAGAGCGGGGAACACTCCAACACCTAAGGGTCACAGCAAAGGAAAGAGTGACCTGAGAGACCTGACCCTTGCTACGGCCGACTCCCCCCCTGTAAATGACCCATATAATTTTGTTTTATCATATTTTCTATTATTGAGATTGGTTTATAGTGCCTTGGATATCACATTTGTTCATTCAAATTTGTATGGTGCCCTAAATATGTTTCTGATTAATATTCATAGCGAATTTTACTTGCACCTTGTTGTGTGACCTTTATTTTGAAAGGCCACAGAGACGTTTACCTGCCGTCTCTCGGTGCACGACTCAGACGGAAAGGAAGGTTTAAGAGGTGAACACGTTTGTTCATGCTTAGAACTGTTCACAAAACATATGAAGCATTGTTCATCCTTTTAATAGCACCTAGCTGGAAGGCGAACAGGTATGTGTGTTGATAAACTGTGGAATTAAGTTCTGTTACGTTTTGTTTTTGATATATGTGTAAGAGTATGCATTTTTGGAGTTAGCTAATGCTAGCTAGTGCTATTCACCTCGTGGTGGTAGCTAGCTGTGGGGAAAGCATGGTCATATTAAGAGTGCATGATTGTGCCTTTTTATTTGCTTTCAGCTCTTACGGTGTATCTGTGGTGTGGATGTGTGAAAATAAATGGTTGATACCGCACCATGGGCCATCAGTCATCTTTATGGAGTGCATCGCTAATTAAAGTCTGAATAAAGTCCAGCTGGGAATGCTACAGTAAGAGCTAGACCCTTCATCAACCCTGCCACCACGCTGCCAGAGAGGAGAGGTCTACGAAGACGAACCACGGACCCAGGTTGCAGCACGACTAGGGGAGACTGGGGATAGATGTCCCACGGCCGACACCTCATGTAGGGAGCAACTCGGCTCCATTCTACGGGTCTTCTAGACAAAGGGACTTTAAGTCATCATGCAGCTGGCTTAAAGGTTTGGTGTGACGGTCAGACATTAAAGGTATGGAACATTTAATTGACTGGAAAGGAACGATTCATCTTCACTAAGAACATTCATATTCATCTGTAACGGTTTAAGAAGAAAGAAATTAAGAAGAAAATTATTTCAACAAAAATGGACATTTATTGAATTTTCTTCTACTAAATGTAAAGCTTATAGGACCTTTAAGAAAAAAATAAGGTACTCTTCACACAAAGAAAAAACAAGTGAATTTTGTGACTTTGTTTATGTTTATTGACTGCTATGCTACTGTACATTTTCTGATCATCCTTCCTGTTAACTCCAAATAGAAAAAGAAAAAAAAAGAAAAAGGGGTGTTTCAATGTGTAACAATGTACAGTCTAAATGTTAACTGAATTTTGTATTAATTGGAGAGGTTGATTTCATTTTAACATTGCAGTCAATCATTTAACAATCAGCCTACAGTAATAGGCTCTAGTCCTCTGAGTGGTCTGTATTTATGTCATATTATCTGCTCCTATCTTCGTGTAGTCTAAATATTAAGGATTCTTCTTCCCGCTGTACAGTCTATAGGCTATTGTAAAGACGAACATTTTATCATATCAATAATGGCAGAATTGAATATTAAAGGAGCAGAGAATCCTACCCCACAGTCAGAGCTAGAGAAACAGATAGATAGCCTACAGCATAAAATAGGAAGGCTTAAAGGGGCTCTTGATGAAACACTGGTGACTACAGAGAGAGAACGTTTAGAGAAGGAAATTCAAAGTAGAGAAGAAACATTAAGTAGCCTCCAAGGTCAACTTCAAGAACAGGAAGAGGATAGCCGCCGATGCTCAACTCGAACAAAAATCCTGACTCCAAAAGTGCTTGAACTTCAACAAGATGAGGCGAAGAAGAAGGAAAGAAAGATCCTCACAGCGTATGAAAAATGGAAGAGTCAAGCCCGTGAGTCAAGAGAGCAGTTAAAGAAAGACCTCAATGAAAGTGAGCTGGCATCTCTGCTCGATGCTCTGGAGAAAGATAAAGAGTCAGTGGTGAAAACATATTCCGAAGCACTAGTTCACTTCATACCGTCAGCCGTATTGAGAAACCATGTTGACGCATGTGAGGCAGCTACAACAGAAATTAAGAAAATCGCCTACGAGAGGATTGTAGACATCGATTTAGATTTTGATGCAAAACAAGCACAGCGCCGTCTCAAGGAGCTACTGAAAAACGGCTATGCGCGCTCCGTTTATGGATCCACTGTCTCTAGAATGTCAAAGTCAGTCAACGGTTCTGAAGACACTACTTTAACAGCCAAACGCAACGCTGCAGCAGAGCTTGCCGTGAAGGAAGTTGAGTTGGAAGGATTTCTGGAGGAAGAGAAACAAAGGGAGAAGATCCAACTTCTAGAAGAGCAACAAAGGACACTAGAGGAGCAACAAAGGAAGCAGCTTGAAGTTGAAAAACGCGCTCTTGAACGCATACAGGCCGAGAAGGAAATCAAGGCAGCTCGGGCCAGACTACAAGTCTACAACCAGGAAGCTCCACAAGAGGGCAGCGTCCACTCCTCAAATAGTCATAGTGGCTCCATAGCTCCAAGTAGACAACCCCCTAACGTCACAGTCTCGTCATCTGAGCTAAATATGTCGTCCCTAGCCAGGGCCCTCCAAGATAGTATGGCCCTAAATAGACTTCCAGTGCCAGAGCCATCAGTATTTAATGGTGACCCTATCCAGTTTATTGAGTGGAAAACTTCATTTATGTCACTCATTGACTCAAAGGCCATCTCCTCAGCAGATAAGCTTTATTATCTGAGGAAGTATGTAGGCGGTCCAGCTCGTAAGACACTGGAAGGGACCTTCTATAGAAATGATAGCGAGGCTTACAGGGACGCTTGGGACAAAATGAACCACAGATATGGCCACCCCTTTGTTATACAGAGAGCCTTTAGAGATAGGCTGACAGAGTGGCCTAAAGTCCAACCTAAGGATGCAAGAGGGGCTTCGGGACTTTTCAGATTTCTTGAACGCCTGTCAAGATGCAATGTCACATGTGAAAAACCTTGAAATACTGAACGACTGTGAAGAGAACAGGAAGCTAGTCCACAAACTGCCAGACTGGATAGCATCTAGATGGAACAGGAAGGCTACGGAAGCCTTGGACTCAATTCGAGAATTCCCCAGTTTTAAGGACTTCACCACCTTCATAGCAAAGGAGGCAAGGATTGCCTGTAATCCGATCACCTCACCATATGCCTTCCACAACTCCGAGTCTAGCCCAGCTAAAAGGAATAACAGGGACCCCAAGAGGAACAAGGCGAGTGTTCTGAGTACTCAAACCGAAACCAAAGCCGACGGTGAAAGGCAAAGGCCAGCGAAGGGGAAGGAAAAGCCCCCTTGTGCGTTCTGTCAAGACACTCAACACAGGCTACACGGATGTCCCAAGTTCATCGCCAAGACTCTGGCAGAGAGAAGAGAATTTGTGAAAGAGAACAAGCTCTGCTATGGCTGTACCAAACCTGGCCATAGTGCAAAGGACTGCCGACATAGACATTCCTGCAACACCTGCAAAGGCAAACATCCAACCTGTCTTCACGATGAAAACTATGTAAAAAGGGAACGGTCCAAACCTTGGGAAACCATATCCCCAAGCAACACACATCGAACAGATCCTGCCACGACTGTGATGTCACATGCCGTCACGACTGGACAGTCTACCAACACGTCGATGATTGTGCCTGTTTGGGTGTCATCCAAGAATAACTCACAAACTGAAAAACTTGTCTACGCCCTGCTGGACACACAAAGTGACACCACATTCGTCGACGAGGAAGTGAGCAAAACTTTAAAGGTAGACTCCTGTCCAGTAACACTGAAGTTAACAACTATGATAGGATGTGACACCATTGTGAAAAGCCAACGAGTTTCGGGGCTTCGTATACGAGGTTACGAGTCCCCCATCCACATCGACCTTCCTCCTGCCTACACGAAAAGCTGTATTCCAGTGAACCGCACCCACATTCCTACAAGCGAAACGGCCAGACAATGGAATCATCTCTCCACAATCGTAGACAAGATTCCACCGCTGCAGGATTGTGAGGTTGGTCTTTTAATAGGATACAACTGTGCAAGGGCAATGGCACCAAGAGATGTAATATCAGGAGGAAATGAAAAGCCTTACGCAGTTTGTACCGATCTAGGATGGAGTATAGTTGGATGCTCTTCGCCATGCCTTGACGCTCCAAGTGTGGCAAGACGGTGTTTCCGGATAGCTGTCAAGGAGCTCCCTCCAGTCACCCCTGTAGATGCTATTCGTGTTCTGGAATCCGATTTTAAGGATGCCAAGGAGGATGGGAAAACGGTGTCCCAGGAAGACATCCTGTTCCTGGACACACTGAAAACTGGCATCAGGAAAAATAGCCAAGGTCACTACGAAATGCCCTTACCCTTTAAGGAGAGACCCAACTTACCTGACAACAGACAGCTTGCCGTCGTTCGTCTCAACCATCTCAAGAGGAAGCTGTCGAGGGATGAAAGGTACAAGGAACAGTACATCAAATTCGTGGAGGATGTCATAGAAAAGGGTGACGCAGAGGAAGTCAATGATGGTGGGAAGGAAGGAGAAAAATGGTACGTACCTCATCATGGCGTCTACCACGCCAAGAAGCCAGACAAGCTGCGCGTGGTATTCGACTGCTCCGCCAAATACAAGGGAACCAGTCTAAAAATCATCTGCTCACCGGACCCGACTTGATGAACAATCTCAATGGTGTTCTCCTTCGCTTCCGACTACACTCCACGGCGTTGATGTGCGACGTAGAAAGGATGTTTCACCAATTTCATGTGAGCAAGATGGACCAGGACTATCTGCGCTTCCTTTGGTGGAGGAAAGGAGATCTCAGCGCGCAGCCTCAGGAGTACCGTATGAAGGTGCATATCTTCGGCGCTGCCTCATCGCCTGGTTGCGCGAACTATGGCTTGAAGTATTTAGCTACCGAGAACAGAGACCTATACCCTCTAGGTTCACAGTTCATTATGAGAGACTTTTATGTCGATGACGGGGTCGCAAGTATGGACAGTACGGAAAAGGCTATTCAGCTCGCTCAAGAAGCCAGAGAACTTTGTGCCCTAGGTGGTCTTAGGCTCCTCAAATTTGTGTCCAACGACAGAGCTGTCTTAGAGAGCATACCGTCATCTGAACGTGCATCAGACATTAAAGATCTCAACCTTACCTTTGATGATCTACCTGCAGAAAGAGCATTAGGTATCCAATGGCATGTCGAGTCAGACTGCTTAAAGTTCAACGTCAACCTCAAGGACCAACCTGCAACACGAAGAGGTATACTGTCTATGGTTGCCTCCTTGTATGACCCCTTAGGGTTTGTCGCCCCATTCTTGCTAATCGGAAAAGGAGTGCTGCAGGAAATGTGCAGACAGGGAACGGGTTGGGATGATCCCCTGACTGAAGAACTTCGTCCACGGTGGGAGAGATGGAAAAATGACCTTACCAACATGGAGAAGATAGACATCCCCCGGAGTTACGCACCTGCAAACTTTGGAAGGGTTACGAGACAAGAGATACACCACTTCTCCGATGCAAGCATGATTGGCTACGGGCAGTGTTCATACCTGAGACTCAGAAATGAAGAAGGAGACATCCACTGTGCCCTAATCATGGCAAAGTTTCGTGTTGCTCCTACGAAGGTCACCACAATCCCGAGATTAGAGCTAACAGCTGCAGTCATCTCAGTGAAGACCAGCAATGTGTTAAAAGAAGAACTTGGATACGCTGATGCCAAGGAGTACTTCTGGACTGATTCTAAAGTCGTTATAGGGTATATTAACAACGAGGCTCGACGTTTCCACACGTTCGTGGCCAACCGCATCCAGAAGATACACCTCAGCACGTCTCAACAGCAATGGAGATATGTCCCCACTGACCAAAATCCGGCGGATCACGCCTCCAGAGGCCTAACCATCAGTGAGCTGATATCATCAGACTGGTTCCAAGGACCTGCGTTTTTATGGGAAAGGGAAATCGGCCTCTCAGAGGAGGTGATCTCGGAACTGCCACTTGGAGACCCAGAAGTGAAAGGCGCTCAGACACTGAGCACAGAAACTACAGAGCAAGACTCCCTGGCAGATCGGCTGTCAGGGTTCTCATCTTGGTCCCGGGCTGTTAGAGCAGTGGCGCGTATCCTTCGACGAATCAACAAAGACAAATCCAATGGTCTCTCTACAGTGGAGGAACGAGAGGACGCGGAGCGCCTCATAATCAAAGATTTACAGAGACAGACATATCCAGAGGAATTGAAGTTTCTGAAGAAAGGCTCTCGGCTGCCACTCCACAACGAGATGCATCGCCTCGTCGCCTTTCTGGACAATGATGGTGTGATCAAGGTGGGAGGTAGACTCGGTGACTCAAATCTCCCTCACGCAGCCAAACATCCTGCGATCATTCCGAAGGAACATCACGTCACGAAGATGATCATCGTCCACTGTCATGAAAAGGCTAAACATCAAGGTAAAGGAATGACCATCAACGAAATCAGGTCAAAGGGCTACTGGATATCGGGGATTGGTCGAGCCGTGGCATCTCATCTTCGCCAATGTGTAATGTGTAGAAAGCTCAGGAGACACACAGAAGAGCAAAGAATGGCCGATCTCCCACCAGAGCGTTTGGATCCATCTCCACCATTTACATACTGTGGAATGGACTGCTTTGGACCCTTTTACACCAAAAAAGGACGGCGTGTGTGCAAAAGATATGGCCTTCTCTTCACCTGCTTCTCCTTCAGAGCCATTCATATCGAAATGCTGGAGGACATGTCAACAGATTCCTTCATAAATGGACTGCGCTGCTTCATTGCCATACGTGGTGCAGTGCGCCAGATAAAATCTGACCAAGGAAGCAACTTCCTAGGAGCTAAAAATGAACTGAAGGAAGCTCTTAAGGAAGTTGATATTGACAAACTGGCAATCTTTCTCTCTGAGAATCAGTGCGACTTCATCATGAATGCACCAGGTTCAAGCCACGTCGGCGGAGTGTGGGAGCGTCAAATTAGGACGGTCAGGAGTGTCCTCAACTCGACCCTCTCTCTCTCTCCTGGTAATCTGGACGATGCGTCCCTCCGAGCATTCTTCTATGAAGCAATGACAATAGTTAATAGTCGCCCTCTCACTGTTGAAAACCTCAATGATCCCAACAGTCTTGAGCCGCTTACCCCTAACCAACTTCTTACCATGAAGTCTACCCCAGCTCTTCCTCCCCCCGGCAAGTTCATCAGAGAAGATATGTATGCGAGAAAGAGGTGGCGCCATGTACAGTACTTAGCGGAGCAGTTCTGGAGCCGTTGGCGTAAAGAGTATTTATCCAACATCGCCATCCGGCAACGCTGGCACACCCCGAAGAGAAACCTACAAAAAGGGGATGTAGTGATGATGAAAAATGATGATCTGCCTAGAAATGAATGGAGGTTGGGTAGAGTTTCAGAAACTACAGTGGATAGGGATGGACTGGTTAGGAGGGTGAAAATCTGTCTAGGTGATAGAAAACTAGGCAAGAAAGGTGAACGTCTCACCAAGCAGTCAGTGCTTGAACGGCCTGTTCAGAAACTGGTCTTGTTACTAGATAGTGACTAGTTAGTTACAAACTAGCACATGCCTTGCATCTATTAAGATGTGTTTTCATTTGTTTTGAAGTACTTGACACTTCTTCCTTACCAGGTCTATGGTCTATGGTTATTTTGAGTTAAAAAATCATTTGTGTTTGCACATGGTTGATTTGACTATATTTGAAACACTAATGATTTGGTGGGAGTGTAAATGACCCATATAATTTTGTTTTATCATATTTTATATTATTGAGATTGGTTTATAGTGCCTTGGATATCACATTTGTTCATTCAAACTTGTATGGTGCCCTAAATGTGTTTCTGATTAATATTCATAGCGAATTTTACTTGCACCTTGTTGTGTGACCTTTATTTTGAAAGGCCACAGAGACGTTTACCTGCCGTCTCTCGGTGCGCGACTCAGACGGAAAGGAAGGTTTAAGAGGTGAACACGTTTGTTCATGCTTAGAACTGTTCACAAAACATATGAAGCATTGTTCATCCCTTTAATAGCACCTAGCTGGAAGGCGAACAGGTATGTGTGTTGATAAACTGTGGAATTAAGTTCTGTTACGTTTTGTTTTTGATATATGTGTAAGAGTATGCATTTTTGGAGTTAGCTAATGCTAGCTAGTGCTATTCACCTCGTGGTGGTAGCTAGCTGTGGGGAAAGCATGGTCATATTACGAGTGCATGATTGTGCCTTTTTATTTGCTTTCAGCTCTTACGGTGTATCTGTGGTGTGGATGTGTGAAAATAAATGGTTGATACCGCACCATGGGCCATCAGTCATCTTTATGGAGTGCATCGCTAATTAAAGTCTGAATAAAGTCCAGCTGGGAATGCTACATGCGGTATGCCGAAGCCGGAAATGACAAACGCACAGTCGCACACACTCATCGAATGCAAAACAATCCGTTTTATCATAAACATTCAGTCACTGCAAAGATTTAAAGACTAGCCTCTTATCATAAGTTAGAATGGACCCAAAGTGTGTGATTGATACAGTCTGGTTTAGCTGTCGATTGCTCTCCCTTTTTAGTATGACTCGTTCTCAACATTACGTCATTCTTCTGTTAGGTGCACATGGCTAATTTGCATACGTGCACAGGACTGGCTGGCTCCGCATGGCAAATAATAGAACATATTTAATTATCCTAGGGGAAAAGAGAATCAATTGCAAACCGCTAAAATAGTACCTACTTTGTCGTATTACATTCCGTTTTGTGATACCTAACAACATGAAATAAAATGGATAACAGTTTAAATCTGTATTAAGAACAAGCAAATTGCACACACTTGTTGGAAAATAAACCCTGCAACACGGACTTTAAAGTCTAGACATCTCCGAATTCTTTGCAACCGTTCTCCAAGGGAACACGCGTGGGCAGCGTTCAGCCCATCTGAACGAGTACTAATCATACTTACCTGGCAAGGGAGATACCATGATCAAGAAGGTGGTTCACCCATGGTGAGGCTCGGCCATTGCACTGCGGCTGTTGCTGACCCGTGCGAATTCCCCAAATGTGGGAATCTCGATTGCATAATTTCTGGTAGTGGGGGACTGCGTTCGCGCTCTCCCCTGATCATGTTGTTGTAAAGAAATAAGAGCTATGAATGACTGCTTCGCTTGACCTGCTGCAGTCCATCGCAGCGTTTGAAACGCTATGTTTCTTCAAAGGTTCACGCAAACGAGCACACACGCCAACTCGGTGTATTGCATTGCGTTTTGATATGGTACTTTGAGTCCGGAATAAAGTATTCATTCATTGCTTTCCTTCATTATTGATCTAATAATTGTTTCTGTACAAGTCTGGTCTATGGTCACGGCAGCGCTCTCAGTCCTTATGTGCTCCTGCTGTTTAAAAGCTACTTTGGATGCGGCTATACTCGCTTACGGCCATACCACCCTGAACACGCCCGATCTCGTCTGATCTCGGAAGCTAAGCAGGGTCGGGCCTGGTTAGTACTTGGATGGGTGACCGCCTGGGAATACCAGGTGCTGTAAGCATATTTATTTTTCTGCTCGAGATCAATGGCTGCAATGGTCTGCCGTGCCCTGATCTTTAGCGCCCACTGTTTGGGAGAATTTAAGCAACATACAGACACTGACAACGTCTCTCCAAACTCTATTTGTGAAAAATGCAGACACTGTTGTGACGCCGGCAGCAGGGAGCATCAGAGGGCTGCAACGACAGAGATACATTGCAGTCTATCCCTGGTGTTGCAACGCTACATTTCTTCAAAAGATCACTCAACCGCACACGCAGTGTATTGCATTGCGTTTTGATATGGTACTTTGAGTATGGAATAAAGTCTTTATGCATTGCTTTCCTTCATTATGGATCTAATCATTGTTTCTGTACAAGTCCCGTCTCTGGCCACGGCAGCGCTCTCAGTCCTTTTGTGCTCTTGATGAATAAAACGTAGTATGGACCCGGGAACATTTGCGTACGGCCATACCACCCTGATCACGCCCGATCTCGTCTGATCTCGGAAGCTAAGCAGGGTCGGGCCTGGTTGGTACTTGGATGGGTGACCGCCTGGGAATACCAGGTGCTGTAAGCATTTTTATTTTTCTGCTCGAGATCAATGGCTGCAATGGTCTGCCGTGCCCTGATCCTTAGCGCCCACTGTTTGGGAGAATTTAAGCAACATACAGACACTGACAACGTCTCTCCAAACTCTATTTGTGAAAAATGCAGACACTGTTGTGACGCCGGCAGCAGGGAGCATCAGAGGGCTGCAACGACAGAGATACATTGCAGTCTATCCCTGGTGTTGCAACGCTACATTTCTTCAAAAGATCACTCAACCGCACACGCAGTGTATTGCATTGCGTTTTGATATGGTACTTTGAGTATGGAATAAAGTCTTTATGCATTGCTTTCCTTCATTATGGATCTAATCATTGTTTCTGTACAAGTCCCGTCTCTGGCCACGGCAGCGCTCTCAGTCCTTTTGTGCTCCTGCTGAATAAAAGGTAGTATGGACCCGGTAATATTTGCGTACGGCCATACCATCCTGATCACGCCCGATCTCGTCTGATCTCGGAAGCTAAGCAGGATCGGGCCTGGTTAGTACTTGGATGGGTGACCGCCTGGGAATACCAGGTGCTGTAAGCATTTTTATTTTTCTGCTCGAGATCAATGGCTGCAATGGTCTGCCGTGCCCTGATCCTTAGCGCCCACTGTTTGGGAGAATTTAAGCAACATACAGACACTGACAACGTCTCTCCAAACTCTATTTGTGAAACATGCAGACACTGTTGTGACGCCGGCAGCAGGGAGCATCAGAGGGCTGCAACGACAGAGATACATTGCAGTCTATCCCTGGTGTTGCAACGCTACATTTCTTCAAAAGATCACTCAACCGCACACGCAGTGTATTGCATTGCGTTTTCATATGGTACTTTGAGTATGGAATAAAGTCTTTATGCATTGCTTTCCTTCATTATGGATCTAATCATTGTTTCTGTACAAGTCCCGTCTCTGGCCACGGCAGCGCTCTCAGTCCTTTTGTGCTCCTGCTGAATAAAACGTAGTATGGACCCGGGAACATTTGCGTACGGCCATACCACCCTGATCACGCCCGATCTCGTCTGATCTCGGAAGCTAAGCAGGGTCGGGCCTGGTTTGTACTTGGATGGGTGACCGCCTGGGAATACCAGGTGCTGTAAGCATTTTTATTTTTCTGCTCGAGATCAATGGCTGCAATGGTCTGCCGTGCCCTGATCCTTAGCACCCACTGTTTGGGAGAATTTAAGCAACATACAGACACTGACAACGTCTCTCCAAACTCTATTTGTGAAAAATGCAGACACTGTTGTGACGCCGGCAGCAGGGAGCATCAGAGGGCTGCAACGACAGAGATACATTGCAGTCTATCCCTGGTGTTGCAACGCTACATTTCTTCAAAAGATCACTCAACCGCACACGCAGTGTATTGCATTGCGTTTTCATATGGTACTTTGAGTATGGAATGAAGTCTTTATGCATTGCTTTCCTTCATTATGGATCTAATCATTGTTTCTGTACAAGTCCCGTCTCTGGCCACGGCAGCACCCTCAGTCCTTATGTGCTCCTGCTGTATAAAACCTAGTATGGACCCGGAAATGTTAGTTTACGGCCATGACAGCCTGATCATGCCCGATCTCGTCTGATCTCGGAAGCTAAGCAGGGTCGGGCCTGGTTACTACATCGATGGGGGACCACCTGGTGCTGTAAGCACATTTATTTTTCAACTCGAGCTCATTGGCTGCAATGGCCTGCCGTGCCGTGATCTTTAGCGCCCACTGTTTGGGAGAATTTAAGCAACATACAGACACTGACAACGTCTCTCCAAACTCTATTTGAGAAACATGCAGACACACTAGTGACGCTGGCAGCAGGGACCAGCAGAGAGATGCAGCGACCTCGGCATTTTTCTTCAGCTTTCACAAACACGCACACAGGGTGACTGGTCTTCTATTTGTTTTGTCGTCGTCTGTCAAACCGCTAAGTGGAGCGACGTGTTTGGGAAGCTGGACTCTTGGTCTGAGCATGTGTGGGCATCGCTTCTCGGCCTTTTGGCTAAGATCAAGTGTAGTATCTGTTCTTATCAGTTTAATATCTGATACGTCCCCTACCCGGGGACCATATATTAAATTGTTTTTTGGAACTGGGAGATGGAATAGGGGCTTGCTCCGTCCACTCCACGCATCGACCTGGTATTGCAGTACCTCCAGGACCGGTGCACCCCTCTCTCACTGTGAAAAATAAAGTCCAATCACTCCAACTTATCCAACTGTAAGGCTAAGCTGCTTCACTAAGAAAGTAACTCACCACGAGGCCTTCATGACCATGCGGTATGCCGAAGCCGGAAATGACAAACACACAGTCGCACACACTCATCTTATGCAAAACAATCCGTTTTATCATCAACATTCAGTCACTGCAAAGATTTAAAGACTAGCCTCTTATCAAAAGTTAGAATGGACCCAAAGTGTGTGATTGACACAGTCTGGTTTAGCTTTCGCTTGCTCTCGGTTTTTAGTATGACTCGTTCTCAACATTACGTCATTCTTCTGTTAGGCGCACATGGCTAATTTGCATACGGGCAGAGATCTTTAGCGCCCACTGTTTGGGAGAATTTAAGCAACATACAGACACTGACAACGTCTCTCCAAACTCTATTTGTGAAAAATGCAGACACTGTTGTGACGCCGGCAGCAGGGAGCATCAAAGGGCTGCAACGACAGAGATACATTGCAGTCTATCCCTGGTGTTGCAACGCTACATTTCTTCAAAAGATCACTCAACCGCACACGCAGTGTATTGCATTGCGTTTTCATATGGTACTTTGAGTATGGAATAAAGTCTTTATGCATTGCTTTCCTTCATTATGGATCTAATCATTGTTTCTGTACAAGTCCCGTCTCTGGCCACGGCAGCGCGCTCAGTCCTTTTGTGCTCCTGCTGAATAAAAGGTAGTATGGACCCGGTAACATTTGCGTACGGCCATACCACCCTGGTCACGCCCGATCTCGTCTGATCTCGGAAGCTAAGCAGGGTCGGGCCTGGTTAGTACTTGGATGGGTGACCGCCTGGGAATACCAGGTGCTGTAAGCATATTTATTTTTCTGCTCGAGATCAATGGCTGCAATGGTCTGCCGTGCCCTGATCTTTAGCGCCCACTGTTTGGGAGAATTTAAGCAACATACAGACACTGACAACGTCTCTCCAAACTCTATTTGTGAAACATGCAGACACTGTTGTGACGCCGGCAGCAGGGAGCATCAGAGGGCTGCAACGACAGAGATACATTGCAGTCTATCCCTTGTGTTGCAACGCTACATTTCTTCAAAAGATCACTCAACCGCACACGCAGTGTATTGCATTGCGTTTTGATATGGTACTTTGAGTATGGAATAAAGTCTTTATGCATTGCTTTCCTTCATTATGGATCTAATCATTGTTTCTGTACAAGTCCCGTCTCTGGCCACGGCAGCGCTCTCAGTCCTTTTGTGCTCCTGCTGAATAAAAGGTAGTATGGACCCGGTAACATTTGCGTACGGCCATACCACCCTGATCACGCCCGATCTCGTCTGATCTCGGAAGCTATGCAGGGTCGGGCCTGGTTAGTACTTGGATGGGTGACCGCCTGGGAATACCAGGTGCTGTAAGCATATTTATTTTTCTGCTCGAGATCAATGGCTGCAATGGTCTGCCGTGCCCTGATCTTTAGCGCCCACTGTTTGGGAGAATTTAAGCAACATACAGACACTGACAACGTCTCTCCAAACTCTATTTGTGAAACATGCAGACACTGTTGTGACGCCGGCAGCAGGGAGCATCAGAGGGCTGCAACGACAGAGATACATTGCAGTCTATCCCTTGTGTTGCAACGCTACATTTCTTCAAAAGATCACTCAACCGCACACGCAGTGTATTGCATTGCGTTTTGATATGGTACTTTGAGTATGGAATAAAGTCTTTATGCATTGCTTTCCTTCATTATGGATCTAATCATTGTTTCTGTACAAGTCCCGTCTCTGGCCACGGCAGCGCTCTCAGTCCTTTTGTGCTCCTGCTGAATAAAAGGTAGTATGGACCCGGTAACATTTGCGTACGGCCATACCACCCTGATCACGCCCGATCTCGTCTGATCTCGGAAGCTAAGCAGGGTCGGGCCTGGTTAGTACTTGGATGGTTGACCGCCTGGGAATACCAGGTGCTGTAAGCATATTTATTTTTCTGCTCGAGATCAATGGCTGCAATGGTCTGCCGTGCCCTGATCTTTAGCGCCCACTGTTTGGGAGAATTTAAGCAACATACAGACACTGACAACGTCTCTCCAAACTCTATTTGTGAAAAATGCAGACACTGTTGTGACGCCGGCAGCAGGGAGCATCAGAGGGCTGCAACGACAGAGATACATTGCAGTCTATCCCTGGTGTTGCAACGCTACATTTCTTCAAAAGATCACTCAACCGCACACGCAGTGTATTGCATTGCGTTTTCATATGGTACTTTGAGTATGGAATAAAGTCTTTATGCATTGCTTTCCTTCATTATGGATCTAATCATTGTTTCTGTACAAGTCCCGTCTCCGGCCACGGCAGCGCTCTCAGTCCTTTTGTGCTCCTGCTGAATAAAAGGTAGTATGGACCCGGTAACATTTGCGTACGGCCATACCACACTGATCACGACCGATCTCGTCTGATCTCGGAAGCTAAGCAGGGTCGGGCCTGGTTAGTACTTGGATGGGTGACCGCCTGGGAATACCAGGTGCTGTAAGCATATTTATTTTTCTGCTCGAGATCAATGGCTGCAATGGTCTGCCGTGCCCTGATCTTTAGCGCCCACTGTTTGGGAGAATTTAAGCAACATACAGACACTGACAACGTCTCTCCAAACTCTATTTGTGAAAAATGCAGACACTGTTGTGACGCCGGCAGCAGGGAGCATCAGAGGGCTGCAACGACAGAGATACATTGCAGTCTATCCCTGGTGTTGCAACGCTACATTTCTTCAAAAGATCACTCAACCGCACACGCAGTGTATTGCATTGCGTTTTGATATGGTACTTTGAGTATGGAATAAAGTCTTTTTGCATTGCTTTCCTTCATTATGGATCTAATCATTGTTTCTGTACAAGTCCCGTCTCTGGCCACGGCAGCGCTCTCAGTCCTTTTGTGCTCCTGCTGAATAAAACGTAGTATGGACCCGGGAACATTTGCGTACGGCCATACCACCCTGATCACGCCCGATCTCGTCTGATCTCGGAAGCTAAGCAGGGTCGGGCCTGGTTAGTACTTGGATGGGTGACCGCCTGGGAATACCAGGTGCTGTAAGCATTTTTATTTTTCTGCTCGAGATCAATGGCTGCAATGGTCTGCCGTGCCCTGATCCTTAGCACCCACTGTTTGGGAGAATTTAAGCAACATACAGACACTGACAACGTCTCTCCAAACTCTATTTGTGAAAAATGCAGACACTGTTGTGACGCCGGCAGCAGGGAGCATCAGAGGGCTGCAACGACAGAGATACATTGCAGTCTATCCCTGGTGTTGCAACGCTACATTTCTTCAAAAGATCACTCAACCGCACACGCAGTGTATTGCATTGCGTTTTCATATGGTACTTTGAGTATGGAATAAAGTCTTTATGCATTGCTTTCCTTCATTATGGATCTAATCATTGTTTCTGTACAAGTCCCGTCTCTGGCCACGGCAGCGCTCTCAGTCCTTTTGTGCTCCTGCTGAATAAAAGGTAGTATGGACCCGGTAACATTTGCGTACGGCCATACCACCCTGATCACGCCCGATCTCGTCTGATCTCGGAAGCTAAGCAGGGTCGGGCCTGGTTAGTACTTGGATGGGTGACCGCCTGGGAATACCAGGTGCTGTAAGCATTTTTATTTTTCTGCTCGAGATCAATGGCTGCAATGGTCTGCCGTGCCCTGATCCTTAGCGCCCACTGTTTGGGAGAATTTAAGCAACATACAGACACTGACAACGTCTCTCCAAACTCTATTTGTGAAAAATGCAGACACTGTTGTGACGCCGGCAGCAGGGAGCATCAGAGGGCTGCAACGACAGAGATACATTGCAGTCTATCCCTGGTGTTGCAACGCTACATTTCTTCAAAAGATCACTCAACCGCACACGCAGTGTATTGCATTACGTTTTCATATGGTACTTTGAGTATGGAATAAAGTCTTTATGCATTGCTTTCCTTCATTATGGATCTAATCATTGTTTCTGTACAAGTCCCGTCTCTGGCCACGGCAGCGCTCTCAGTCCTTTTGTGCTCCTGCTGAATAAAAGGTAGTATGGACCCGGTAACATTTGCGTACGGCCATACCATCCTGATCACGCCCGATCTCGTCTGATCTCGGAAGCTAAGCAGGATCGGGCCTGGTTAGTACTTGGATGGGTGACCGCCTGGGAATACCAGGTGCTGTAAGCATTTTTATTTTTCTGCTCGAGATCAATGGCTGCAATGGTCTGCCGTGCCCTGATCCTTAGCGCCCACTGTTTGGGAGAATTTAAGCAACATACAGACACTGACAACGTCTCTCCAAACTCGATTTGTGAAACATGCAGACACTGTTGTGACGCCGGCAGCAGGGAGCATCAGAGGGCTGCAACGACAGAGATACATTGCAGTCTATCCCTGGTGTTGCAACGCTACATTTCTTCAAAAGATCACTCAACCGCACACGCAGTGTATTGCATTGCGTTTTCATATGGTACTTTGAGTATGGAATAAAGTCTTTATGCATTGCTTTCCTTCATTATGGATCTAATCATTGTTTCTGTACAAGTCCCGTCTCTGGCCACGGCAGCGCTCTCAGTCCTTTTGTGCTCCTGCTGAATAAAAGGTAGTATGGACCCGGTAACATTTGCGTACGGCCATACCACCCTGATCACGCCCGATCTCGTCTGATCTCGGAAGCCAAGCAGGGTCGGGCCTGGTTAGTACTTGGATGGGTGACCGCCTGGGAATACCAGGTGCTGTAAGCATATTTATTTTTCTGCTCGAGATCAATGGCTGCAATGGTCTGCCGTGCCCTGATCTTTAGCGCCCACTGTTTGGGAGAATTTAAGCAACATACAGACACTGACAACGTCTCTCCAAACTCTATTTGTGAAACATGCAGACACTGTTGTGACGCCGGCAGCAGGGAGCATCAGAGGGCTGCAACGACAGAGATACATTGCAGTCTATCCCTGGTGTTGCAACGCTACATTTCTTCAAAAGATCACTCAACCGCACACGCAGTGTATTGCATTGCGTTTTGATATGGTACTTTGAGTATGGAATAAAGTCTTTATGCATTGCTTTCCTTCATTATGGATCTAATCATTGTTTCTGTACATGTCCCGTCTCTGGCCACGGCAGCGCTCTCAGTCCTTATGTGCTCCTGCTGTGTGAAAGCTAGTATGGACCCGGTAACATTTGCATACGGCCATACCACCCTGATCAAGCCCGTTCTCGTCTGATCTCGGAAGCTAAGCAGGAACGGGCCTGGTTAGTACTTGGATGGGAGACCGCCTGGGAATACCAGGTGCTGTAAACTTTTTTTTTTTCTGCTCGAGATCAATGGCTGCAATGGTCTGCCGTGCCCTGATCTTTAGCGCCCACTGTTTGGGAGAATTTAAGCAACATACAGACACTGACAACGTCTCTCCAAACTCTATTTGTGAAAAATGCAGACACTGTTGTGACGCCGGCAGCAGGGAGCATCAGAGGGCTGCAACGACAGAGATACATTGCAGTCTATCCCTGGTGTTGCAACGCTACATTTCTTCAAAAGATCACTCAACCGCAAACGCAGTGTATTGCATTGCGTTTTGATATGGTACTTTGAGTATGGAATAAAGTCTTTATGCATTGCTTTCCTTCATTATGGATCTAATCATTGTTTCTGTACAAGTCCCGTCTCTGGCCACGGCAGCGCTCTCAGTCCTTTTGTGCTCCTGATGAATAAAACGTAGTATGGACCCGGGAACATTTGCGTACGGCCATACCACCCTGATCACGCCCGATCTCGTCTGATCTCGGAAGCTAAGCAGGGTCGGGCCTGGTTAGTACTTGGATGGGTGACCGCCTGGGAATACCAGGTGCTGTAAGCATTTTTATTTTTCTGCTCGAGATCAATGGCTGCAATGGTCTGCCGTGCCCTGATCCTTAGCGCCCACTGTTTGGGAGAATTTAAGCAACATACAGACACTGACAACTTATATCACTCCAACTCATCCAACTCCAAGGCGAGGCTGCTTCACTAAGAAAGCAACTCACCACGAGGCCTTCATTACCATGCGGTATGCCGAAGCCGGAAATGACAAACGCACAGTCGCACACACTCATCGAATGCAAAACAATCCGTTTTATCATAAACATTCAGTCACTGCAAAGATTTAAAGACTAGCCTCTTATCATAAGTTAGAATGGACCCAAAGTGTGTGATTGATACAGTCTGGTTTAGCTGTCGATTGCTCTCCCTTTTTAGTATGACTCGTTCTCAACATTACGTCATTCTTCTGTTAGGTGCACATGGCTAATTTGCATACGTGCACAGGACTGGCTGGCTCCGCATGGCAAATAATAGAACATATTTAATTATCCTGGGGGAAAAGAGAATCAATTGCAAACCGCTAAAATAGTACCTACTTTGTCGTATTATATTCCGTTTTGTGATACCTAACAACATGAAATAAAATGGATAACAGTTTAAATCTGTATTAAGAACAAGCAAATTGCACACACTTGTTGGAAAATAAACCCTGCAACACGGACTTTAAAGTCTAGACATCTCCGAATTCTTTGCAACCGTTCTCCAAGGGAACACGCGTGGGCAGCGTTCAGCCCATCTGAACGAGTACTAATCATACTTACCTGGCAAGGGAGATACCATGATCAAGAAGGTGGTTCACCCATGGTGAGGCTCGGCCATTGCACTGCGGCTGTTGCTGACCCGTGCGAATTCCCCAAATGTGGGAATCTCGATTGCATAATTTCTGGTAGTGGGGGACTGCGTTCGCGCTCTCCCCTGATCATGTTGTTGTAAAGAAATAAGAGCTATGAATGACTGCTTCGCTTGACCTGCTGCAGTCCATCGCAGCGTTTGAAACGCTATGTTTCTTCAAAGGTTCACGCAAACGAGCACACACGCCAACTCGGTGTATTGCATTGCGTTTTGATATGGTACTTTGAGTCCGGAATAAAGTATTCATTCATTGCTTTCCTTCATTATTGATCTAATAATTGTTTCTGTACAAGTCTGGTCTATGGTCACGGCAGCGCTCTCAGTCCTTATGTGCTCCTGCTGTTTAAAAGCTACTTTGGATGCGGCTATACTCGCTTACGGCCATACCACCCTGAACACGCCCGATCTCGTCTGATCTCGGAAGCTAAGCAGGGTCGGGCCTGGTTAGTACTTGGATGGGTGACCGCCTGGGAATACCAGGTGCTGTAAGCATATTTATTTTTCTGCTCGAGATCAATGGCTGCAATGGTCTGCCGTGCCCTGATCTTTAGCGCCCACTGTTTGGGAGAATTTAAGCAACATACAGACACTGACAACGTCTCTCCAAACTCTATTTGTGAAAAATGCAGACACTGTTGTGACGCCGGCAGCAGGGAGCATCAGAGGGCTGCAACGACAGAGATACATTGCAGTCTATCCCTGGTGTTGCAACGCTACATTTCTTCAAAAGATCACTCAACCGCACACGCAGTGTATTGCATTGCGTTTTGATATGGTACTTTGAGTATGGAATAAAGTCTTTATGCATTGCTTTCCTTCATTATGGATCTAATCATTGTTTCTGTACAAGTCCCGTCTCTGGCCACGGCAGCGCTCTCAGTCCTTTTGTGCTCCTGATGAATAAAACGTAGTATGGACCCGGGAACATTTGCGTACGGCCATACCACCCTGATCACGCCCGATCTCGTCTGATCTCGGAAGCTAAGCAGGGTCGGGCCTGGTTGGTACTTGGATGGGTGACCGCCTGGGAATACCAGGTGCTGTAAGCATTTTTATTTTTCTGCTCGAGATCAATGGCTGCAATGGTCTGCCGTGCCCTGATCCTTAGCGCCCACTGTTTGGGAGAATTTAAGCAACATACAGACACTGACAACGTCTCTCCAAACTCTATTTGTGAAAAATGCAGACACTGTTGTGACGCCGGCAGCAGGGAGCATCAGAGGGCTGCAACGACAGAGATACATTGCAGTCTATCCCTGGTGTTGCAACGCTACATTTCTTCAAAAGATCACTCAACCGCACACGCAGTGTATTGCATTGCGTTTTGATATGGTACTTTGAGTATGGAATAAAGTCTTTATGCATTGCTTTCCTTCATTATGGATCTAATCATTGTTTCTGTACAAGTCCCGTCTCTGGCCACGGCAGCGCTCTCAGTCCTTTTGTGCTCCTGCTGAATAAAAGGTAGTATGGACCCGGTAATATTTGCGTACGGCCATACCATCCTGATCACGCCCGATCTCGTCTGATCTCGGAAGCTAAGCAGGATCGGGCCTGGTTAGTACTTGGATGGGTGACCGCCTGGGAATACCAGGTGCTGTAAGCATTTTTATTTTTCTGCTCGAGATCAATGGCTGCAATGGTCTGCCGTGCCCTGATCCTTAGCGCCCACTGTTTGGGAGAATTTAAGCAACATACAGACACTGACAACGTCTCTCCAAACTCTATTTGTGAAACATGCAGACACTGTTGTGACGCCGGCAGCAGGGAGCATCAGAGGGCTGCAACGACAGAGATACATTGCAGTCTATCCCTGGTGTTGCAACGCTACATTTCTTCAAAAGATCACTCAACCGCACACGCAGTGTATTGCATTGCGTTTTCATATGGTACTTTGAGTATGGAATAAAGTCTTTATGCATTGCTTTCCTTCATTATGGATCTAATCATTGTTTCTGTACAAGTCCCGTCTCTGGCCACGGCAGCGCTCTCAGTCCTTTTGTGCTCCTGCTGAATAAAACGTAGTATGGACCCGGGAACATTTGCGTACGGCCATACCACCCTGATCACGCCCGATCTCGTCTGATCTCGGAAGCTAAGCAGGGTCGGGCCTGGTTTGTACTTGGATGGGTGACCGCCTGGGAATACCAGGTGCTGTAAGCATTTTTATTTTTCTGCTCGAGATCAATGGCTGCAATGGTCTGCCGTGCCCTGATCCTTAGCACCCACTGTTTGGGAGAATTTAAGCAACATACAGACACTGACAACGTCTCTCCAAACTCTATTTGTGAAAAATGCAGACACTGTTGTGACGCCGGCAGCAGGGAGCATCAGAGGGCTGCAACGACAGAGATACATTGCAGTCTATCCCTGGTGTTGCAACGCTACATTTCTTCAAAAGATCACTCAACCGCACACGCAGTGTATTGCATTGCGTTTTCATATGGTACTTTGAGTATGGAATGAAGTCTTTATGCATTGCTTTCCTTCATTATGGATCTAATCATTGTTTCTGTACAAGTCCCGTCTCTGGCCACGGCAGCACCCTCAGTCCTTATGTGCTCCTGCTGTATAAAACCTAGTATGGACCCGGAAATGTTAGTTTACGGCCATGACAGCCTGATCATGCCCGATCTCGTCTGATCTCGGAAGCTAAGCAGGGTCGGGCCTGGTTACTACATCGATGGGGGACCACCTGGTGCTGTAAGCACATTTATTTTTCAACTCGAGCTCATTGGCTGCAATGGCCTGCCGTGCCGTGATCTTTAGCGCCCACTGTTTGGGAGAATTTAAGCAACATACAGACACTGACAACGTCTCTCCAAACTCTATTTGAGAAACATGCAGACACACTAGTGACGCTGGCAGCAGGGACCAGCAGAGAGATGCAGCGACCTCGGCATTTTTCTTCAGCTTTCACAAACACGCACACAGGGTGACTGGTCTTCTATTTGTTTTGTCGTCGTCTGTCAAACCGCTAAGTGGAGCGACGTGTTTGGGAAGCTGGACTCTTGGTCTGAGCATGTGTGGGCATCGCTTCTCGGCCTTTTGGCTAAGATCAAGTGTAGTATCTGTTCTTATCAGTTTAATATCTGATACGTCCCCTACCCGGGGACCATATATTAAATTGTTTTTTGGAACTGGGAGATGGAATAGGGGCTTGCTCCGTCCACTCCACGCATCGACCTGGTATTGCAGTACCTCCAGGACCGGTGCACCCCTCTCTCACTGTGAAAAATAAAGTCCAATCACTCCAACTTATCCAACTGTAAGGCTAAGCTGCTTCACTAAGAAAGTAACTCACCACGAGGCCTTCATGACCATGCGGTATGCCGAAGCCGGAAATGACAAACACACAGTCGCACACACTCATCTTATGCAAAACAATCCGTTTTATCATCAACATTCAGTCACTGCAAAGATTTAAAGACTAGCCTCTTATCAAAAGTTAGAATGGACCCAAAGTGTGTGATTGACACAGTCTGGTTTAGCTTTCGCTTGCTCTCGGTTTTTAGTATGACTCGTTCTCAACATTACGTCATTCTTCTGTTAGGCGCACATGGCTAATTTGCATACGGGCAGAGATCTTTAGCGCCCACTGTTTGGGAGAATTTAAGCAACATACAGACACTGACAACGTCTCTCCAAACTCTATTTGTGAAAAATGCAGACACTGTTGTGACGCCGGCAGCAGGGAGCATCAAAGGGCTGCAACGACAGAGATACATTGCAGTCTATCCCTGGTGTTGCAACGCTACATTTCTTCAAAAGATCACTCAACCGCACACGCAGTGTATTGCATTGCGTTTTCATATGGTACTTTGAGTATGGAATAAAGTCTTTATGCATTGCTTTCCTTCATTATGGATCTAATCATTGTTTCTGTACAAGTCCCGTCTCTGGCCACGGCAGCGCGCTCAGTCCTTTTGTGCTCCTGCTGAATAAAAGGTAGTATGGACCCGGTAACATTTGCGTACGGCCATACCACCCTGATCACGCCCGATCTCGTCTGATCTCGGAAGCTAAGCAGGGTCGGGCCTGGTTAGTACTTGGATGGGTGACCGCCTGGGAATACCAGGTGCTGTAAGCATATTTATTTTTCTGCTCGAGATCAATGGCTGCAATGGTCTGCCGTGCCCTGATCTTTAGCGCCCACTGTTTGGGAGAATTTAAGCAACATACAGACACTGACAACGTCTCTCCAAACTCTATTTGTGAAACATGCAGACACTGTTGTGACGCCGGCAGCAGGGAGCATCAGAGGGCTGCAACGACAGAGATACATTGCAGTCTATCCCTTGTGTTGCAACGCTACATTTCTTCAAAAGATCACTCAACCGCACACGCAGTGTATTGCATTGCGTTTTGATATGGTACTTTGAGTATGGAATAAAGTCTTTATGCATTGCTTTCCTTCATTATGGATCTAATCATTGTTTCTGTACAAGTCCCGTCTCTGGCCACGGCAGCGCTCTCAGTCCTTTTGTGCTCCTGCTGAATAAAAGGTAGTATGGACCCGGTAACATTTGCGTACGGCCATACCACCCTGATCACGCCCGATCTCGTCTGATCTCGGAAGCTATGCAGGGTCGGGCCTGGTTAGTACTTGGATGGGTGACCGCCTGGGAATACCAGGTGCTGTAAGCATATTTATTTTTCTGCTCGAGATCAATGGCTGCAATGGTCTGCCGTGCCCTGATCTTTAGCGCCCACTGTTTGGGAGAATTTAAGCAACATACAGACACTGACAACGTCTCTCCAAACTCTATTTGTGAAACATGCAGACACTGTTGTGACGCCGGCAGCAGGGAGCATCAGAGGGCTGCAACGACAGAGATACATTGCAGTCTATCCCTTGTGTTGCAACGCTACATTTCTTCAAAAGATCACTCAACCGCACACGCAGTGTATTGCATTGCGTTTTGATATGGTACTTTGAGTATGGAATAAAGTCTTTATGCATTGCTTTCCTTCATTATGGATCTAATCATTGTTTCTGTACAAGTCCCGTCTCTGGCCACGGCAGCGCTCTCAGTCCTTTTGTGCTCCTGCTGAATAAAAGTTAGTATGGACCCGGTAACATTTGCGTACGGCCATACCACCCTGATCACGCCCGATCTCGTCTGATCTCGGAAGCTAAGCAGGGTCGGGCCTGGTTAGTACTTGGATGGTTGACCGCCTGGGAATACCAGGTGCTGTAAGCATATTTATTTTTCTGCTCGAGATCAATGGCTGCAATGGTCTGCCGTGCCCTGATCTTTAGCGCCCACTGTTTGGGAGAATTTAAGCAACATACAGACACTGACAACGTCTCTCCAAACTCTATTTGTGAAAAATGCAGACACTGTTGTGACGCCGGCAGCAGGGAGCATCAGAGGGCTGCAACGACAGAGATACATTGCAGTCTATCCCTGGTGTTGCAACGCTACATTTCTTCAAAAGATCACTCAACCGCACACGCAGTGTATTGCATTGCGTTTTCATATGGTACTTTGAGTATGGAATAAAGTCTTTATGCATTGCTTTCCTTCATTATGGATCTAATCATTGTTTCTGTACAAGTCCCGTCTCCGGCCACGGCAGCGCTCTCAGTCCTTTTGTGCTCCTGCTGAATAAAAGGTAGTATGGACCCGGTAACATTTGCGTACGGCCATACCACACTGATCACGACCGATCTCGTCTGATCTCGGAAGCTAAGCAGGGTCGGGCCTGGTTAGTACTTGGATGGGTGACCGCCTGGGAATACCAGGTGCTGTAAGCATATTTATTTTTCTGCTCGAGATCAATGGCTGCAATGGTCTGCCGTGCCCTGATCTTTAGCGCCCACTGTTTGGGAGAATTTAAGCAACATACAGACACTGACAACGTCTCTCCAAACTCTATTTGTGAAAAATGCAGACACTGTTGTGACGCCGGCAGCAGGGAGCATCAGAGGGCTGCAACGACAGAGATACATTGCAGTCTATCCCTGGTGTTGCAACGCTACATTTCTTCAAAAGATCACTCAACCGCACACGCAGTGTATTGCATTGCGTTTTGATATGGTACTTTGAGTATGGAATAAAGTCTTTTTGCATTGCTTTCCTTCATTATGGATCTAATCATTGTTTCTGTACAAGTCCCGTCTCTGGCCACGGCAGCGCTCTCAGTCCTTTTGTGCTCCTGCTGAATAAAACGTAGTATGGACCCGGGAACATTTGCGTACGGCCATACCACCCTGATCACGCCCGATCTCGTCTGATCTCGGAAGCTAAGCAGGGTCGGGCCTGGTTAGTACTTGGATGGGTGACCGCCTGGGAATACCAGGTGCTGTAAGCATTTTTATTTTTCTGCTCGAGATCAATGGCTGCAATGGTCTGCCGTGCCCTGATCCTTAGCACCCACTGTTTGGGAGAATTTAAGCAACATACAGACACTGACAACTTATATCACTCCAACTCATCCAACTCCAAGGCGAGGCTGCTTCACTAAGAAAGCAACTCACCACGAGGCCTTCATTACCATGCGGTATGCCGAAGCCGGAAATGACAAACGCACAGTTGCACACACTCATCGAATGCAAAACAATCCGTTTTATCATAAACATTCAGTCACTGCAAAGATTTAAAGACTAGCCTCTTATCATAAGTTAGAATGGACCCAAAGTGTGTGATTGATACAGTCTGGTTTAGCTGTCGATTGCTCTCCCTTTTTAGTATGACTCGTTCTCAACATTACGTCATTCTTCTGTTAGGTGCACATGGCTAATTTGCATACGTGCACAGGACTGGCTGGCTCCGCATGGCAAATAATAGAACATATTTAATTATCCTAGGGGAAAAGAGAATCAATTGCAAACCGCTAAAATAGTACCTACTTTGTCGTATTACATTCCGTTTTGTGATACCTAACAACATGAAATAAAATGGATAACAGTTTAAATCTGTATTAAGAACAAGCAAATTGCACACACTTGTTGGAAAATAAACCCTGCAACACGGACTTTAAAGTCTAGACATCTCCGAATTCTTTGCAACCGTTCTCCAAGGGAACACGCGTGGGCAGCGTTCAGCCCATCTGAACGAGTACTAATCATACTTACCTGGCAAGGGAGATACCATGATCAAGAAGGTGGTTCACCCATGGTGAGGCTCGGCCATTGCACTGCGGCTGTTGCTGACCCGTGCGAATTCCCCAAATGTGGGAATCTCGATTGCATAATTTCTGGTAGTGGGGGACTGCGTTCGCGCTCTCCCCTGATCATGTTGTTGTAAAGAAATAAGAGCTATGAATGACTGCTTCGCTTGACCTGCTGCAGTCCATCGCAGCGTTTGAAACGCTATGTTTCTTCAAAGGTTCACGCAAACGAGCACACACGCCAACTCGGTGTATTGCATTGCGTTTTGATATGGTACTTTGAGTCCGGAATAAAGTATTCATTCATTGCTTTCCTTCATTATTGATCTAATAATTGTTTCTGTACAAGTCTGGTCTATGGTCACGGCAGCGCTCTCAGTCCTTATGTGCTCCTGCTGTTTAAAAGCTACTTTGGATGCGGCTATACTCGCTTACGGCCATACCACCCTGAAGACGCCCGATCTCGTCTGATCTCGGAAGCTAAGCAGGGTCGGGCCTGGTTAGTACTTGGATGGGTCACCGCCTGGGAATACCAGGTGCTGTAAGCATATTTATTTTTCTGCTCGAGATCAATGGCTGCAATGGTCTGCCGTGCCCTGATCTTTAGCGCCCACTGTTTGGGAGAATTTAAGCAACATACAGACACTGACAACGTCTCTCCAAACTCTATTTGTGAAAAATGCAGACACTGTTGTGACGCCGGCAGCAGGGAGCATCAGAGGGCTGCAACGACAGAGATACATTGCAGTCTATCCCTGGTGTTGCAACGCTACATTTCTTCAAAAGATCACTCAACCGCACACGCAGTGTATTGCATTGCGTTTTGATATGGTACTTTGAGTATGGAATAAAGTCTTTATGCATTGCTTTCCTTCATTATGGATCTAATCATTGTTTCTGTACAAGTCCCGTCTCTGGCCACGGCAGCGCTCTCAGTCCTTTTGTGCTCCTGCTGAATAAAAGGTAGTATGGACCCGGTAACATTTGCGTTCGGCCATACCACCCTGATCACGCCCGATCTCGTCTGATCTCGGAAGCTAAGCAGGGTCGGGCCTGGTTAGTACTTGGATGGGTGACCGCCTGGGAATACCAGGTGCTGTAAGCATATTTATTTTTCTGCTCGAGATCAATGGCTGCAATGGTCTGCCGTGCCCTGATCTTTAGCGCCCACTGTTTGGGAGAATTTAAGCAACATACAGACACTGACAACGTCTCTCCAAACTCTATTTGTGAAAAATGCAGACACTGTTGTGACGCCGGCAGCAGGGAGCATCAGAGGGCTGCAACGACAGAGATACATTGCAGTCTATCCCTGGTGTTGCAACGCTACATTTCTTCAAAAGATCACTCAACCGCACACGCAGTGTATTGCATTGCGTTTTGATATGGTATTTTGAGTATGGAATAAAGTCTTTATGCATTGCTTTCCTTCATTATGGATCTAATCATTGTTTCTGTACAAGTCCCGTCTCTGGCCACGGCAGCGCTCTCAGTCCTTTTGTGCTCCTGCTGAATAAAACGTAGTATGGACCCGGGAACATTTGCGTACGGCCATACCACCCTGATCACGCCCGATCTCGTCTGATCTCGGAAGCTAAGCAGGGTCGGGCCTGGTTAGTACTTGGATGGGTGACCGCCTGGGAATACCAGGTGCTGTAAGCATTTTTATTTTTCTGCTCGAGATCAATGGCTGCAATGGTCTGCCGTGCCCTGATCTTTAGCGCCCACTGTTTGGGAGAATTTAAGCAACATACAGACACTGACAACGTCTCTCCAAACTCTATTTGTGAAAAATGCAGACACTGTTGTGACGCCGGCAGCAGGGAGCATCAGAGGGCTGCAACGACAGAGATACATTGCAGTCTATCCCTGGTGTTGCAACGCTACATTTCTTCAAAAGATCACTCAACCGCACACGCAGTGTATTGCATTGCGTTTTGATATGGTACTTTGAGTATGGAATAAAGTCTTTATGCATTGCTTTCCTTCATTATGGATCTAATCATTGTTTCTGTACAAGTCCCGTCTCTGGCCACGGCAGCGCTCTCAGTCCTTTTGTGCTCCTGCTGAATTAAAGGTAGTATGGACCCGGTAACATTTGCGTTTGGCCATACCACCCTGATCACGCCCGATCTCGTCTGATCTCGGAAGCTAAGCAGGGTCGGGCCTGGTTAGTACTTGGATGGGTGACCGCCTGGGAATACCAGGTGCTGTAAGCATATTTATTTTTCTGCTCGAGATCAATGGCTGCAATGGTCTGCCGTGCCCTGATCTTTAGCGCCCACTGTTTGGGAGAATTTAAGCAACATACAGACACTGACAACGTCTCTCCAAACTCTATTTGTGAAAAATGCAGACACTGTTGTGACGCCGGCAGCAGGGAGCATCAGAGGGCTGCAACGACAGAGATACATTGCAGTCTATCCCTGGTGTTGCAACGCTACATTTCTTCAAAAGATCACTCAACCGCACACGCAGTGTATTGCATTGTGTTTTCATATGGTACTTTGAGTATGGAATAAAGTCTTTATGCATTGCTTTCCTTCATTATGGATCTAATCATTGTTTCTGTACAAGTCCCGTCTCTGGCCACGGCAGCGCTCTCAGTCCTTTTGTGCTCCTGCTGTATAAAAGGTAGTATGGACCCGGTAACATTTGCGTACGGCCATACCACCCTGATCACGCCTGATCTCGGAAGCTAAGCAGGGTCGGGCCTGGTTAGTACTTGGATGGGTGACCGCCTGGGAATACCAGGTGCTGTAAGCATATTTATTTTTCTGCTCGAGATCAATGGCTGCAATGGTCTGCCGTGCCCTGATCTTTAGCGCCCACTGTTTGGGAGAATTTAAGCAACATACAGACACTGACAACGTCTCTCCAAACTCTATTTGTGAAAAATGCAGACACTGTTGTGACGCCGGCAGCAGGGAGCATCAGAGGGCTGCAACGACAGAGATACATTGCAGTCTATCCCTGGTGTTGCAACGCTACATTTCTTCAAAAGATCACTCAACCGCACACGCAGTGTATTGCATTGCGTTTTCATATGGTACTTTGAGTATGGAATAAAGTCTTTATGCATTGCTTTCCTTCATTATGGATCTAATCATTGTTTCTGTACAAGTCCCGTCTCTGGCCACGGCAGCGCGCTCAGTCCTTTTGTGCTCCTGCTGAATAAAAGGTAGTATGGACCCGGTAACATTTGCGTACGGCCATACCACCCTGATCACGCCCGATCTCGTCTGATCTCGGAAGCTAAGCAGGGTCGGGCCTGGTTAGTACTTGGATGGGTGACCGCCTGGGAATACCAGGTGCTGTAAGTATATTTATTTTTCTGCTCGAGATCAATGGCTGCAATGGTCTGCCGTACCCTGATCTTTAGCGCCCACTGTTTGGGAGAATTTAAGCAACATACAGACACTGACAACGTCTCTCCAAACTCTATTTGTGAAACATGCAGACACTGTTGTGACGCCGGCAGCAGGGAGCATCAGAGGGCTGCAACGACAGAGATACATTGCAGTCTATCCCTGGTGTTGCAACGCTACATTTCTTCAAAAGATCACTCAACCGCACACGCAGTGTATTGCATTGCGTTTTGATATGGTACTTTGAGTATGGAATAAAGTCTTTATGCATTGCTTTCCTTCATTATGGATCTAATCATTGTTTCTGTACAAGTCCCGTCTCTGGCCACGGCAGCGCTCTCAGTCCTTTTGTGCTCCTGCTGAATAAAACGTAGTATGGACCCGGGAACATTTGCGTACGGCCATACCACCCTGATCACGCCCGATCTCGTCTGATCTCGGAAGCTAAGCAGGGTCGGGCCTGGTTTGTACTTGGATGGGTGACCGCCTGGGAATACCAGGTGCTGTAAGCATTTTTATTTTTCTGCTCGAGATCAATGGCTGCAATGGTCTGCCGTGCCCTGATCCTTAGCACCCACTGTTTGGGAGAATTTAAGCAACATACAGACACTGACAACGTCTCTCCAAACTCTATTTGTGAAAAATGCAGACACTGTTGTGACGCCGGCAGCAGGGAGCATCAGAGGGCTGCAACGACAGAGATACATTGCAGTCTATCCCTGGTGTTGCAACGCTACATTTCTTCAAAAGATCACTCAACCGCACACGCAGTGTATTGCATTGCGTTTTCATATGGTACTTTGAGTATGGAATGAAGTCTTTATGCATTGCTTTCCTTCATTATGGATCTAATCATTGTTTCTGTACAAGTCCCGTCTCTGGCCACGGCAGCACCCTCAGTCCTTATGTGCTCCTGCTGTATAAAACCTAGTATGGACCCGGAAATGTTAGTTTACGGCCATGACAGCCTGATCATGCCCGATCTCGTCTGATCTCGGAAGCTAAGCAGGGTCGGGCCTGGTTACTACATCGATGGGGGACCACCTGGTGCTGTAAGCACATTTATTTTTCAACTCGAGCTCATTGGCTGCAATGGCCTGCCGTGCCGTGATCTTTAGCGCCCACTGTTTGGGAGAATTTAAGCAACATACAGACACTGACAACGTCTCTCCAAACTCTATTTGAGAAACATGCAGACACACTAGTGACGCTGGCAGCAGGGACCAGCAGAGAGATGCAGCGACCTCGGCATTTTTCTTCAGCTTTCACAAACACGCACACAGGGTGACTGGTCTTCTATTTGTTTTGTCGTCGTCTGTCAAACCGCTAAGTGGAGCGACGTGTTTGGGAAGCTGGACTCTTGGTCTGAGCATGTGTGGGCATCGCTTCTCGGCCTTTTGGCTAAGATCAAGTGTAGTATCTGTTCTTATCAGTTTAATATCTGATACGTCCCCTACCCGGGGACCATATATTAAATTGTTTTTTGGAACTGGGAGATGGAATAGGGGCTTGCTCCGTCCACTCCACGCATCGACCTGGTATTGCAGTACCTCCAGGACCGGTGCACCCCTCTCTCACTGTGAAAAATAAAGTCCAATCACTCCAACTTATCCAACTGTAAGGCTAAGCTGCTTCACTAAGAAAGTAACTCACCACGAGGCCTTCATGACCATGCGGTATGCCGAAGCCGGAAATGACAAACACACAGTCGCACACACTCATCTTATGCAAAACAATCCGTTTTATCATCAACATTCAGTCACTGCAAAGATTTAAAGACTAGCCTCTTATCAAAAGTTAGAATGGACCCAAAGTGTGTGATTGACACAGTCTGGTTTAGCTTTCGCTTGCTCTCGGTTTTTAGTATGACTCGTTCTCAACATTACGTCATTCTTCTGTTAGGCGCACATGGCTAATTTGCATACGGGCAGAGATCTTTAGCGCCCACTGTTTGGGAGAATTTAAGCAACATACAGACACTGACAACGTCTCTCCAAACTCTATTTGTGAAAAATGCAGACACTGTTGTGACGCCGGCAGCAGGGAGCATCAAAGGGCTGCAACGACAGAGATACATTGCAGTCTATCCCTGGTGTTGCAACGCTACATTTCTTCAAAAGATCACTCAACCGCACACGCAGTGTATTGCATTGCGTTTTCATATGGTACTTTGAGTATGGAATAAAGTCTTTATGCATTGCTTTCCTTCATTATGGATCTAATCATTGTTTCTGTACAAGTCCCGTCTCTGGCCACGGCAGCGCGCTCAGTCCTTTTGTGCTCCTGCTGAATAAAAGGTAGTATGGACCCGGTAACATTTGCGTACGGCCATACCACCCTGATCACGCCCGATCTCGTCTGATCTCGGAAGCTAAGCAGGGTCGGGCCTGGTTAGTACTTGGATGGGTGACCGCCTGGGAATACCAGGTGCTGTAAGCATATTTATTTTTCTGCTCGAGATCAATGGCTGCAATGGTCTGCCGTGCCCTGATCTTTAGCGCCCACTGTTTGGGAGAATTTAAGCAACATACAGACACTGACAACGTCTCTCCAAACTCTATTTGTGAAACATGCAGACACTGTTGTGACGCCGGCAGCAGGGAGCATCAGAGGGCTGCAACGACAGAGATACATTGCAGTCTATCCCTTGTGTTGCAACGCTACATTTCTTCAAAAGATCACTCAACCGCACACGCAGTGTATTGCATTGCGTTTTGATATGGTACTTTGAGTATGGAATAAAGTCTTTATGCATTGCTTTCCTTCATTATGGATCTAATCATTGTTTCTGTACAAGTCCCGTCTCTGGCCACGGCAGCGCTCTCAGTCCTTTTGTGCTCCTGCTGAATAAAAGGTAGTATGGACCCGGTAACATTTGCGTACGGCCATACCACCCTGATCACGCCCGATCTCGTCTGATCTCGGAAGCTATGCAGGGTCGGGCCTGGTTAGTACTTGGATGGGTGACCGCCTGGGAATACCAGGTGCTCTAAGCATATTTATTTTTCTGCTCGAGATCAATGGCTGCAATGGTCTGCCGTGCCCTGATCTTTAGCGCCCACTGTTTGGGAGAATTTAAGCAACATACAGACACTGACAACGTCTCTCCAAACTCTATTTGTGAAACATGCAGACACTGTTGTGACGCCGGCAGCAGGGAGCATCAGAGGGCTGCAACGACAGAGATACATTGCAGTCTATCCCTTGTGTTGCAACGCTACATTTCTTCAAAAGATCACTCAACCGCACACGCAGTGTATTGCATTGCGTTTTGATATGGTACTTTGAGTATGGAATAAAGTCTTTATGCATTGCTTTCCTTCATTATGGATCTAATCATTGTTTCTGTACAAGTCCCGTCTCTGGCCACGGCAGCGCTCTCAGTCCTTTTGTGCTCCTGCTGAATAAAAGGTAGTATGGACCCGGTAACATTTGCGTACGGCCATACCACCCTGATCACGCCCGATCTCGTCTGATCTCGGAAGCTAAGCAGGGTCGGGCCTGGTTAGTACTTGGATGGTTGACCGCCTGGGAATACCAGGTGCTGTAAGCATATTTATTTTTCTGCTCGAGATCAATGGCTGCAATGGTCTGCCGTGCCCTGATCTTTAGCGCCCACTGTTTGGGAGAATTTAAGCAACATACAGACACTGACAACGTCTCTCCAAACTCTATTTGTGAAAAATGCAGACACTGTTGTGACGCCGGCAGCAGGGAGCATCAGAGGGCTGCAACGACAGAGATACATTGCAGTCTATCCCTGGTGTTGCAACGCTACATTTCTTCAAAAGATCACTCAACCGCACACGCAGTGTATTGCATTGCGTTTTCATATGGTACTTTGAGTATGGAATAAAGTCTTTATGCATTGCTTTCCTTCATTATGGATCTAATCATTGTTTCTGTACAAGTCCCGTCTCCGGCCACGGCAGCGCTCTCAGTCCTTTTGTGCTCCTGCTGAATAAAAGGTAGTATGGACCCGGTAACATTTGCGTACGGCCATACCACACTGATCACGACCGATCTCGTCTGATCTCGGAAGCTAAGCAGGGTCGGGCCTGGTTAGTACTTGGATGGGTGACCGCCTGGGAATACCAGGTGCTGTAAGCATATTTATTTTTCTGCTCGAGATCAATGGCTGCAATGGTCTGCCGTGCCCTGATCTTTAGCGCCCACTGTTTGGGAGAATTTAAGCAACATACAGACACTGACAACGTCTCTCCAAACTCTATTTGTGAAAAATGCAGACACTGTTGTGACGCCGGCAGCAGGGAGCATCAGAGGGCTGCAACGACAGAGATACATTGCAGTCTATCCCTGGTGTTGCAACGCTACATTTCTTCAAAAGATCACTCAACCGCACACGCAGTGTATTGCATTGCGTTTTGATATGGTACTTTGAGTATGGAATAAAGTCTTTTTGCATTGCTTTCCTTCATTATGGATCTAATCATTGTTTCTGTACAAGTCCCGTCTCTGGCCACGGCAGCGCTCTCAGTCCTTTTGTGCTCCTGCTGAATAAAACGTAGTATGGACCCGGGAACATTTGCGTACGGCCATACCACCCTGATCACGCCCGATCTCGTCTGATCTCGGAAGCTAAGCAGGGTCGGGCCTGGTTAGTACTTGGATGGGTGACCGCCTGGGAATACCAGGTGCTGTAAGCATTTTTATTTTTCTGCTCGAGATCAATGGCTGCAATGGTCTGCCGTGCCCTGATCCTTAGCACCCACTGTTTGGGAGAATTTAAGCAACATACAGACACTGACAACGTCTCTCCAAACTCTATTTGTGAAAAATGCAGACACTGTTGTCACGCCGGCAGCAGGGAGCATCAGAGGGCTGCAACGACAGAGATACATTGCAGTCTATCCCTGGTGTTGCAACGCTACATTTCTTCAAAAGATCACTCAACCGCACACGCAGTGTATTGCATTGCGTTTTCATATGGTACTTTGAGTATGGAATAAAGTCTTTATGCATTGCTTTCCTTCATTATGGATCTAATCATTGTTTCTGTACAAGTCCCGTCTCTGGCCACGGCAGCGCTCTCAGTCCTTTTGTGCTCCTGCTGAATAAAAGGTAGTATGGACCCGGTAACATTTGCGTACGGCCATACCACCCTGATCACGCCCGATCTCGTCTGATCTCGGAAGCTAAGCAGGGTCGGGCCTGGTTAGTACTTGGATGGGTGACCGCCTGGGAATACCAGGTGCTGTAAGCATATTTATTTTTCTGCTCGAGATCAATGGCTGCAATGGTCTGCCGTGCCCTGATCTTTAGCGCCCACTGTTTGGGAGAATTTAAGCAACATACAGACACTGACAACGTCTCTCCAAACTCTATTTGTGAAAAATGCAGACACTGTTGTGACGCCGGCAGCAGGGAGCATCAGAGGGCTGCAACGACAGAGATACATTGCAGTCTATCCCTGGTGTTGCAACGCTACATTTCTTCAAAAGATCACTCAACCGCACACGCAGTGTATTGCATTGCGTTTTGATATGGTACTTTGAGTATGGAATAAAGTCTTTATGCATTGCTTTCCTTCATTATGGATCTAATCATTGTTTCTGTACAAGTCCCGTCTCTGGCCACGGCAGCGCTCTCAGTCCTTTTGTGCTCCTGCTGAATAAAAGGTAGTATGGACCCGGTAACATTTGCGTACGGCCATACCACCCTGATCACGCCCGATCTCGTCTGATCTCGGAAGCTAAGCAGGGTCGGGCCTGGTTAGTACTTAGATGGGTGACCGCCTGGGAATACCAGGTGCTGTAAGCATTTTTATTTTTCTGCTCGAGATCAATGGCTGCAATGGTCTGCCGTGCCCTGATCCTTAGCGCCCACTGTTTGGGAGAATTTAAGCAACATACAGACACTGACAACTTATATCACTCCAACTCATCCAACTCCAAGGCGAGGCTGCTTCACTAAGAAAGCAACTCACCACGAGGCCTTCATTACCATGCGGTATGCCGAAGCCGGAAATGACAAACGCACAGTTGCACACACTCATCGAATGCAAAACAATCCGTTTTATCATAAACATTCAGTCACTGCAAAGATTTAAAGACTAGCCTCTTATCATAAGTTAGAATGGACCCAAAGTGTGTGATTGATACAGTCTGGTTTAGCTGTCGATTGCTCTCCCTTTTTAGTATGACTCGTTCTCAACATTACGTCATTCTTCTGTTAGGTGCACATGGCTCATTTGCATACGTGCACAGGACTGGCTGGCTCCGCATGGCAAATAATAGAACATATTTAATTATCCTGGGGGAAAAGAGAATCAATTGCAAACCGCTAAAATAGTACCTACTTTGTCGTATTACATTCCGTTTTGTGATACCTAACAACATGAAATAAAATGGATAACAGTTTAAATCTGTATTAAGAACAAGCAAATTGCACACACTTGTTGGAAAATAAACCCTGCAACACGGACTTTAAAGTCTAGACATCTCCGAATTCTTTGCAACCGTTCTCCAAGGGAACACGCGTGGGCAGCATTCAGCCCATCTGAACGAGTACTAATCATACTTACCTGGCAAGGGAGATACCATGATCAAGAAGGTGGTTCACCCATGGTGAGGCTCGGCCATTGCACTGCGGCTGTTGCTGACCCGTGCGAATTCCCCAAATGTGGGAATCTCGATTGCATAATTTCTGGTAGTGGGGGACTGCGTTCGCGCTCTCCCCTGATCATGTTGTTGTAAAGAAATAAGAGCTATGAATGACTGCTTCGCTTGACCTGCTGCAGTCCATCGCAGCGTTTGAAACGCTATGTTTCTTCAAAGGTTCACGCAAACGAGCACACACGCCAACTCGGTGTATTGCATTGCGTTTTGATATGGTACTTTGAGTCCGGAATAAAGTATTCATTCATTGCTTTCCTTCATTATTGATCTAATAATTGTTTCTGTACAAGTCTGGTCTATGGTCACGGCAGCGCTCTCAGTCCTTATGTGCTCCTGCTGTTTAAAAGCTACTTTGGATGCGGCTATACTCGCTTACGGCCATACCACCCTGAACACGCCCGATCTCGTCTGATCTCGGAAGCTAAGCAGGGTCGGGCCTGGTTAGTACTTGGATGGGAGACCGCCTGGGAATACCAGGTGCTGTAAGCTTCTTTTTTTTCTGCTCGAGATCAATGGCTGCAATGGTCAGCCGTGCCCTGATCTTTAGCGCCCACTGTTTGGGAGAATTTAAGCAACATACAGACACTGACAACGTCTCTCCAAACTCTATTTGTGAAAAATGCAGACACTGTTGTGACGCCGGCAGCAGGGAGCATCAGAGGGCTGCAACGACAGAGATACATTGCAGTCTATCCCTGGTGTTGCAACGCTACATTTCTTCAAAAGATCACTCAACCGCACACGCAGTGTATTGCATTGCGTTTTGATATGGTACTTTGAGTATGGAATGAAGTCTTTATGCATTGCTTTCCTTCATTATGGATCTAATCATTGTTTCTGTACAAGTCCCGTCTCTGGCCACGGCAGCGCTCTCAGTCCTTTTGTGCTCCTGCTGAATAAAACGTAGTATGGACCCGGGAACATTTGCGTACGGCCATACCACCCTGATCACGCCCGATCTCGTCTGATCTCGGAAGCTAAGCAGGGTCGGGCCTGGTTAGTACTTGGATGGGTGACCGCCTGGGAATACCAGGTGCTGTAAGCATTTTTATTTTTCTGCTCGAGATCAATGGCTGCAATGGTCTGCCGTGCCCTGATCCTTAGCGCCCACTGTTTGGGAGAATTTAAGCAACATACAGACACTGACAACTTATATCACTCCAACTCATCCAACTCCATGGCGAGGCTGCTTCACTAAGAAAGCAACTCACCACGAGGCCTTCATTACCATGCGGTATGCCGAAGCCGGAAATGACAAACGCACAGTCGCACACACTCATCGAATGCAAAACAATCCGTTTTATCATAAACATTCAGTCACTGCAAAGATTTAAAGACTAGCCTCTTATCATAAGTTAGAATGGACCCAAAGTGTGTGATTGATACAGTCTGGTTTAGCTGTCGATTGCTCTCCCTTTTTAGTATGACTCGTTCTCAACATTACGTCATTCTTCTGTTAGGTGCACATGGCTAATTTGCATACGTGCACAGGACTGGCTGGCTCCGCATGGCAAATAATAGAACATATTTAATTATCCTAGGGGAAAAGAGAATCAATTGCAAACCGCTAAAATAGTACCTACTTTGTCGTATTACATTCCGTTTTGTGATACCTAACAACATGAAATAAAATGGATAACAGTTTAAATCTGTATTAAGAACAAGCAAATTGCACACACTTGTTGGAAAATAAACCCTGCAACACGGACTTTAAAGTCTAGACATCTCCGAATTCTTTGCAACCGTTCTCCAAGGGAACACGCGTGGGCAGCGTTCAGCCCATCTGAACGAGTACTAATCATACTTACCTGGCAAGGGAGATACCATGATCAAGAAGGTGGTTCACCCATGGTGAGGCTCGGCCATTGCACTGCGGCTGTTGCTGACCCGTGCGAATTCCCCAAATGTGGGAATCTCGATTGCATAATTTCTGGTAGTGGGGGACTGCGTTCGCGCTCTCCCCTGATCATGTTGTTGTAAAGAAATAAGAGCTATGAATGACTGCTTCGCTTGACCTGCTGCAGTCCATCGCAGCGTTTGAAACGCTATGTTTCTTCAAAGGTTCACGCAAACGAGCACACACGCCAACTCGGTGTATTGCATTGCGTTTTGATATGGTACTTTGAGTCCGGAATAAAGTATTCATTCATTGCTTTCCTTCATTATTGATCTAATAATTGTTTCTGTACAAGTCTGGTCTATGGTCACGGCAGCGCTCTCAGTCCTTATGTGCTCCTGCTGTTTAAAAGCTACTTTGGATGCGGCTATACTCGCTTACGGCCATACCACCCTGAAGACGCCCGATCTCGTCTGATCTCGGAAGCTAAGCAGGGTCGGGCCTGGTTAGTACTTGGATGGGTCACCGCCTGGGAATACCAGGTGCTGTAAGCATATTTATTTTTCTGCTCGAGATCAATGGCTGCAATGGTCTGCCGTGCCCTGATCTTTAGCGCCCACTGTTTGGGAGAATTTAAGCAACATACAGACACTGACAACGTCTCTCCAAACTCTATTTGTGAAAAATGCAGACACTGTTGTGACGCCGGCAGCAGGGAGCATCAGAGGGCTGCAACGACAGAGATACATTGCAGTCTATCCCTGGTGTTGCAACGCTACATTTCTTCAAAAGATCACTCAACCGCACACGCAGTGTATTGCATTGCGTTTTGATATGGTACTTTGAGTATGGAATAAAGTCTTTATGCATTGCTTTCCTTCATTATGGATCTAATCATTGTTTCTGTACAAGTCCCGTCTCTGGCCACGGCAGCGCTCTCAGTCCTTTTGTGCTCCTGCTGAATAAAAGGTAGTATGGACCCGGTAACATTTGCGTTCGGCCATACCACCCTGATCACGCCCGATCTCGTCTGATCTCGGAAGCTAAGCAGGGTCGGGCCTGGTTAGTACTTGGATGGGTGACCGCCTGGGAATACCAGGTGCTGTAAGCATATTTATTTTTCTGCTCGAGATCAATGGCTGCAATGGTCTGCCGTGCCCTGATCTTTAGCGCCCACTGTTTGGGAGAATTTAAGCAACATACAGACACTGACAACGTCTCTCCAAACTCTATTTGTGAAAAATGCAGACACTGTTGTGACGCCGGCAGCAGGGAGCATCAGAGGGCTGCAACGACAGAGATACATTGCAGTCTATCCCTGGTGTTGCAACGCTACATTTCTTCAAAAGATCACTCAACCGCACACGCAGTGTATTGCATTGCGTTTTGATATGGTATTTTGAGTATGGAATAAAGTCTTTATGCATTGCTTTCCTTCATTATGGATCTAATCATTGTTTCTGTACAAGTCCCGTCTCTGGCCACGGCAGCGCTCTCAGTCCTTTTGTGCTCCTGCTGAATAAAACGTAGTATGGACCCGGGAACATTTGCGTACGGCCATACCACCCTGATCACGCCCGATCTCGTCTGATCTCGGAAGCTAAGCAGGGTCGGGCCTGGTTAGTACTTGGATGGGTGACCGCCTGGGAATACCAGGTGCTGTAAGCATTTTTATTTTTCTGCTCGAGATCAATGGCTGCAATGGTCTGCCGTGCCCTGATCTTTAGCGCCCACTGTTTGGGAGAATTTAAGCAACATACAGACACTGACAACGTCTCTCCAAACTCTATTTGTGAAAAATGCAGACACTGTTGTGACGCCGGCAGCAGGGAGCATCAGAGGGCTGCAACGACAGAGATACATTGCAGTCTATCCCTGGTGTTGCAACGCTACATTTCTTCAAAAGATCACTCAACCGCACACGCAGTGTATTGCATTGCGTTTTGATATGGTACTTTGAGTATGGAATAAAGTCTTTATGCATTGCTTTCCTTCATTATGGATCTAATCATTGTTTCTGTACAAGTCCCGTCTCTGGCCACGGCAGCGCTCTCAGTCCTTTTGTGCTCCTGCTGAATTAAAGGTAGTATGGACCCGGTAACATTTGCGTTTGGCCATACCACCCTGATCACGCCCGATCTCGTCTGATCTCGGAAGCTAAGCAGGGTCGGGCCTGGTTAGTACTTGGATGGGTGACCGCCTGGGAATACCAGGTGCTGTAAGCATATTTATTTTTCTGCTCGAGATCAATGGCTGCAATGGTCTGCCGTGCCCTGATCTTTAGCGCCCACTGTTTGGGAGAATTTAAGCAACATACAGACACTGACAACGTCTCTCCAAACTCTATTTGTGAAAAATGCAGACACTGTTGTGACGCCGGCAGCAGGGAGCATCAGAGGGCTGCAACGACAGAGATACATTGCAGTCTATCCCTGGTGTTGCAACGCTACATTTCTTCAAAAGATCACTCAACCGCACACGCAGTGTATTGCATTGTGTTTTCATATGGTACTTTGAGTATGGAATAAAGTCTTTATGCATTGCTTTCCTTCATTATGGATCTAATCATTGTTTCTGTACAAGTCCCGTCTCTGGCCACGGCAGCGCTCTCAGTCCTTTTGTGCTCCTGCTGTATAAAAGGTAGTATGGACCCGGTAACATTTGCGTACGGCCATACCACCCTGATCACGCCTGATCTCGGAAGCTAAGCAGGGTCGGGCCTGGTTAGTACTTGGATGGGTGACCGCCTGGGAATACCAGGTGCTGTAAGCATATTTATTTTTCTGCTCGAGATCAATGGCTGCAATGGTCTGCCGTGCCCTGATCTTTAGCGCCCACTGTTTGGGAGAATTTAAGCAACATACAGACACTGACAACGTCTCTCCAAACTCTATTTGTGAAAAATGCAGACACTGTTGTGACGCCGGCAGCAGGGAGCATCAGAGGGCTGCAACGACAGAGATACATTGCAGTCTATCCCTGGTGTTGCAACGCTACATTTCTTCAAAAGATCACTCAACCGCACACGCAGTGTATTGCATTGCGTTTTCATATGGTACTTTGAGTATGGAATAAAGTCTTTATGCATTGCTTTCCTTCATTATGGATCTAATCATTGTTTCTGTACAAGTCCCGTCTCTGGCCACGGCAGCGCGCTCAGTCCTTTTGTGCTCCTGCTGAATAAAAGGTAGTATGGACCCGGTAACATTTGCGTACGGCCATACCACCCTGATCACGCCCGATCTCGTCTGATCTCGGAAGCTAAGCAGGGTCGGGCCTGGTTAGTACTTGGATGGGTGACCGCCTGGGAATACCAGGTGCTGTAAGCATATTTATTTTTCTGCTCGAGATCAATGGCTGCAATGGTCTGCCGTACCCTGATCTTTAGCGCCCACTGTTTGGGAGAATTTAAGCAACATACAGACACTGACAACGTCTCTCCAAACTCTATTTGTGAAACATGCAGACACTGTTGTGACGCCGGCAGCAGGGAGCATCAGAGGGCTGCAACGACAGAGATACATTGCAGTCTATCCCTGGTGTTGCAACGCTACATTTCTTCAAAAGATCACTCAACCGCACACGCAGTGTATTGCATTGCGTTTTGATATGGTACTTTGAGTATGGAATAAAGTCTTTATGCATTGCTTTCCTTCATTATGGATCTAATCATTGTTTCTGTACAAGTCCCGTCTCTGGCCACGGCAGCGCTCTCAGTCCTTTTGTGCTCCTGCTGAATAAAACGTAGTATGGACCCGGGAACATTTGCGTACGGCCATACCACCCTGATCACGCCCGATCTCGTCTGATCTCGGAAGCTAAGCAGGGTCGGGCCTGGTTTGTACTTGGATGGGTGACCGCCTGGGAATACCAGGTGCTGTAAGCATTTTTATTTTTCTGCTCGAGATCAATGGCTGCAATGGTCTGCCGTGCCCTGATCCTTAGCACCCACTGTTTGGGAGAATTTAAGCAACATACAGACACTGACAACGTCTCTCCAAACTCTATTTGTGAAAAATGCAGACACTGTTGTGACGCCGGCAGCAGGGAGCATCAGAGGGCTGCAACGACAGAGATACATTGCAGTCTATCCCTGGTGTTGCAACGCTACATTTCTTCAAAAGATCACTCAACCGCACACGCAGTGTATTGCATTGCGTTTTCATATGGTACTTTGAGTATGGAATGAAGTCTTTATGCATTGCTTTCCTTCATTATGGATCTAATCATTGTTTCTGTACAAGTCCCGTCTCTGGCCACGGCAGCACCCTCAGTCCTTATGTGCTCCTGCTGTATAAAACCTAGTATGGACCCGGAAATGTTAGTTTACGGCCATGACAGCCTGATCATGCCCGATCTCGTCTGATCTCGGAAGCTAAGCAGGGTCGGGCCTGGTTACTACATCGATGGGGGACCACCTGGTGCTGTAAGCACATTTATTTTTCAACTCGAGCTCATTGGCTGCAATGGCCTGCCGTGCCGTGATCTTTAGCGCCCACTGTTTGGGAGAATTTAAGCAACATACAGACACTGACAACGTCTCTCCAAACTCTATTTGAGAAACATGCAGACACACTAGTGACGCTGGCAGCAGGGACCAGCAGAGAGATGCAGCGACCTCGGCATTTTTCTTCAGCTTTCACAAACACGCACACAGGGTGACTGGTCTTCTATTTGTTTTGTCGTCGTCTGTCAAACCGCTAAGTGGAGCGACGTGTTTGGGAAGCTGGACTCTTGGTCTGAGCATGTGTGGGCATCGCTTCTCGGCCTTTTGGCTAAGATCAAGTGTAGTATCTGTTCTTATCAGTTTAATATCTGATACGTCCCCTACCCGGGGACCATATATTAAATTGTTTTTTGGAACTGGGAGATGGAATAGGGGCTTGCTCCGTCCACTCCACGCATCGACCTGGTATTGCAGTACCTCCAGGACCGGTGCACCCCTCTCTCACTGTGAAAAATAAAGTCCAATCACTCCAACTTATCCAACTGTAAGGCTAAGCTGCTTCACTAAGAAAGTAACTCACCACGAGGCCTTCATGACCATGCGGTATGCCGAAGCCGGAAATGACAAACACACAGTCGCACACACTCATCTTATGCAAAACAATCCGTTTTATCATCAACATTCAGTCACTGCAAAGATTTAAAGACTAGCCTCTTATCAAAAGTTAGAATGGACCCAAAGTGTGTGATTGACACAGTCTGGTTTAGCTTTCGCTTGCTCTCGGTTTTTAGTATGACTCGTTCTCAACATTACGTCATTCTTCTGTTAGGCGCACATGGCTAATTTGCATACGGGCAGAGATCTTTAGCGCCCACTGTTTGGGAGAATTTAAGCAACATACAGACACTGACAACGTCTCTCCAAACTCTATTTGTGAAAAATGCAGACACTGTTGTGACGCCGGCAGCAGGGAGCATCAAAGGGCTGCAACGACAGAGATACATTGCAGTCTATCCCTGGTGTTGCAACGCTACATTTCTTCAAAAGATCACTCAACCGCACACGCAGTGTATTGCATTGCGTTTTCATATGGTACTTTGAGTATGGAATAAAGTCTTTATGCATTGCTTTCCTTCATTATGGATCTAATCATTGTTTCTGTACAAGTCCCGTCTCTGGCCACGGCAGCGCGCTCAGTCCTTTTGTGCTCCTGCTGAATAAAAGGTAGTATGGACCCGGTAACATTTGCGTACGGCCATACCACCCTGATCACGCCCGATCTCGTCTGATCTCGGAAGCTAAGCAGGGTCGGGCCTGGTTAGTACTTGGATGGGTGACCGCCTGGGAATACCAGGTGCTGTAAGCATATTTATTTTTCTGCTCGAGATCAATGGCTGCAATGGTCTGCCGTGCCCTGATCTTTAGCGCCCACTGTTTGGGAGAATTTAAGCAACATACAGACACTGACAACGTCTCTCCAAACTCTATTTGTGAAACATGCAGACACTGTTGTGACGCCGGCAGCAGGGAGCATCAGAGGGCTGCAACGACAGAGATACATTGCAGTCTATCCCTTGTGTTGCAACGCTACATTTCTTCAAAAGATCACTCAACCGCACACGCAGTGTATTGCATTGCGTTTTGATATGGTACTTTGAGTATGGAATAAAGTCTTTATGCATTGCTTTCCTTCATTATGGATCTAATCATTGTTTCTGTACAAGTCCCGTCTCTGGCCACGGCAGCGCTCTCAGTCCTTTTGTGCTCCTGCTGAATAAAAGGTAGTATGGACCCGGTAACATTTGCGTACGGCCATACCACCCTGATCACGCCCGATCTCGTCTGATCTCGGAAGCTATGCAGGGTCGGGCCTGGTTAGTACTTGGATGGGTGACCGCCTGGGAATACCAGGTGCTGTAAGCATATTTATTTTTCTGCTCGAGATCAATGGCTGCAATGGTCTGCCGTGCCCTGATCTTTAGCGCCCACTGTTTGGGAGAATTTAAGCAACATACAGACACTGACAACGTCTCTCCAAACTCTATTTGTGAAACATGCAGACACTGTTGTGACGCCGGCAGCAGGGAGCATCAGAGGGCTGCAACGACAGAGATACATTGCAGTCTATCCCTTGTGTTGCAACGCTACATTTCTTCAAAAGATCACTCAACCGCACACGCAGTGTATTGCATTGCGTTTTGATATGGTACTTTGAGTATGGAATAAAGTCTTTATGCATTGCTTTCCTTCATTATGGATCTAATCATTGTTTCTGTACAAGTCCCGTCTCTGGCCACGGCAGCGCTCTCAGTCCTTTTGTGCTCCTGCTGAATAAAAGGTAGTATGGACCCGGTAACATTTGCGTACGGCCATACCACCCTGATCACGCCCGATCTCGTCTGATCTCGGAAGCTAAGCAGGGTCGGGCCTGGTTAGTACTTGGATGGTTGACCGCCTGGGAATACCAGGTGCTGTAAGCATTTTTATTTTTCTGCTCGAGATCAATGGCTGCAATGGTCTGCCGTGCCCTGATCTTTAGCGCCCACTGTTTGGGAGAATTTAAGCAACATACAGACACTGACAACGTCTCTCCAAACTCTATTTGTGAAAAATGCAGACACTGTTGTGACGCCGGCAGCAGGGAGCATCAGAGGGCTGCAACGACAGAGATACATTGCAGTCTATCCCTGGTGTTGCAACGCTACATTTCTTCAAAAGATCACTCAACCGCACACGCAGTGTATTGCATTGCGTTTTCATATGGTACTTTGAGTATGGAATAAAGTCTTTATGCATTGCTTTCCTTCATTATGGATCTAATCATTGTTTCTGTACAAGTCCCGTCTCCGGCCACGGCAGCGCTCTCAGTCCTTTTGTGCTCCTGCTGAATAAAAGGTAGTATGGACCCGGTAACATTTGCGTACGGCCATACCACACTGATCACGCCCGATCTCGTCTGATCTCGGAAGCTAAGCAGGGTCGGGCCTGGTTAGTACTTGGATGGGTGACCGCCTGGGAATACCAGGTGCTGTAAGCATATTTATTTTTCTGCTCGAGATCAATGGCTGCAATGGTCTGCCGTGCCCTGATCTTTAGCGCCCACTGTTTGGGAGAATTTAAGCAACATACAGACACTGACAACGTCTCTCCAAACTCTATTTGTGAAAAATGCAGACACTGTTGTGACGCCGGCAGCAGGGAGCATCAGAGGGCTGCAACGACAGAGATACATTGCAGTCTATCCCTGGTGTTGCAACGCTACATTTCTTCAAAAGATCACTCAACCGCACACGCAGTGTATTGCATTGCGTTTTGATATGGTACTTTGAGTATGGAATAAAGTCTTTATGCATTGCTTTCCTTCATTATGGATCTAATCATTGTTTCTGTACAAGTCCCGTCTCTGGCCACGGCAGCGCTCTCAGTCCTTTTGTGCTCCTGCTGAATAAAACGTAGTATGGACCCGGGAACATTTGCGTACGTCTATACCACCCTGATCACGCCCGATCTCGTCTGATCTCGGAAGCTAAGCAGGGTCGGGCCTGGTTAGTACTTGGATGGGTGACCGCCTGGGAATACCAGGTGCTGTAAGCATTTTTATTTTTCTGCTCGAGATCAATGGCTGCAATGGTCTGCCGTGCCCTGATCCTTAGCACCCACTGTTTGGGAGAATTTAAGCAACATACAGACACTGACAACGTCTCTCCAAACTCTATTTGTGAAAAATGCAGACACTGTTGTGACGCCGGCAGCAGGGAGCATCAGAGGGCTGCAACGACAGAGATACATTGCAGTCTATCCCTGGTGTTGCAACGCTACATTTCTTCAAAAGATCACTCAACCGCACACGCAGTGTATTGCATTGCGTTTTCATATGGTACTTTGAGTATGGAATAAAGTCTTTATGCATTGCTTTCCTTCATTATGGATCTAATCATTGTTTCTGTACAAGTCCCGTCTCTGGCCACGGCAGCGCTCTCAGTCCTTTTGTGCTCCTGCTGAATAAAAGGTAGTATGGACCCGGTAACATTTGCGTACGGCCATACCACCCTGATCACGCCCGATCTCGTCTGATCTCGGAAGCTAAGCAGGGTCGGGCCTGGTTAGTACTTGGATGGGTGACCGCCTGGGAATACCAGGTGCTGTAAGCGTATTTATTTTTCTGCTCGAGATCAATGGCTGCAATGGTCTGCCGTGCCCTGATCCTTAGCGCCCACTGTTTGGGAGAATTTAAGCAACATACAGACACTGACAACTTATATCACTCCAACTCATCCAACTCCATGGCGAGGCTGCTTCACTAAGAAAGCAACTCACCACGAGGCCTTCATTACCATGCGGTATGCCGAAGCCGGAAATGACAAACGCACAGTCGCACACACTCATCGAATGCAAAACAATCCGTTTTATCATAAACATTCAGTCACTGCAAAGATTTAAAGACTAGCCTCTTATCATAAGTTAGAATGGACCCAAAGTGTGTGATTGATACAGTCTGGTTTAGCTGTCGATTGCTCTCCCTTTTTAGTATGACTCGTTCTCAACATTACGTCATTCTTCTGTTAGGTGCACATGGCTAATTTGCATACGTGCACAGGACTGGCTGGCTCCGCATGGCAAATAATAGAACATATTTAATTATCCTAGGGGAAAAGAGAATCAATTGCAAACCGCTAAAATAGTACCTACTTTGTCGTATTACATTCCGTTTTGTGATACCTAACAACATGAAATAAAATGGATAACAGTTTAAATCTGTATTAAGAACAAGCAAATTGCACACACTTGTTGGAAAATAAACCCTGCAACACGGACTTTAAAGTCTAGACATCTCCGAATTCTTTGCAACCGTTCTCCAAGGGAACACACGTGGGCAGCGTTCAGCCCATCTGAACGAGTACTAATCATACTTACCTGGCAAGGGAGATACCATGATCAAGAAGGTGGTTCACCCATGGTGAGGCTCGGCCATTGCACTGCGGCTGTTGCTGACCCGTGCGAATTCCCCAAATGTGGGAATCTCGATTGCATAATTTCTGGTAGTGGGGGACTGCGTTCGCGCTCTCCCCTGATCATGTTGTTGTAAAGAAATAAGAGCTATGAATGACTGCTTCGCTTGACCTGCTGCAGTCCATCGCAGCGTTTGAAACGCTATGTTTCTTCAAAGGTTCACGCAAACGAGCACACACGCCAACTCGGTGTATTGCATTGCGTTTTGATATGGTACTTTGAGTCCGGAATAAAGTATTCATTCATTGCTTTCCTTCATTATTGATCTAATAATTGTTTCTGTACAAGTCTGGTCTATGGTCACGGCAGCGCTCTCAGTCCTTATGTGCTCCTGCTGTTTAAAAGCTACTTTGGATGCGGCTATACTCGCTTACGGCCATACCACCCTGAAGACGCCCGATCTCGTCTGATCTCGGAAGCTAAGCAGGGTCGGGCCTGGTTAGTACTTGGATGGGTGACCGCCTGGGAATACCAGGTGCTGTAAGCATATTTATTTTTCTGCTCGAGATCAATGGCTGCAATGGTCTGCCGTGCCCTGATCTTTAGCGCCCACTGTTTGGGAGAATTTAAGCAACATACAGACACTGACAACGTCTCTCCAAACTCTATTTGTGAAACATGCAGACACTGTTGTGACGCCGGCAGCAGGGAGCATCAGAGGGCTGCAACGACAGAGATACATTGCAGTCTATCCCTGGTGTTGCAACGCTACATTTCTTCAAAAGATCACTCAACCGCACACGCAGTGTATTGCATTGCGTTTTGATATGGTACTTTGAGTATGGAATAAAGTCTTTATGCATTGCTTTCCTTCATTATGGATCTAATCATTGTTTCTGTACAAGTCCCGTCTCTGGCCACGGCAGCGCTCTCAGTCCTTTTGTGCTCCTGCTGAATAAAAGGTAGTATGGACCCGGTAACATTTGCGTTCGGCCATACCACCCTGATCACGCCCGATCTCGTCTGATCTCGGAAGCTAAGCAGGGTCGGGCCTGGTTAGTACTTGGATGGGTGACCGCCTGGGATTAGCAGGTGCTGTAAGCATATTTATTTTTCTGCTCGAGATCAATGGCTGCAATGGTCTGCCGTGCCCTGATCTTTAGCGCCCACTGTTTGGGAGAATTTAAGCAACATACAGACACTGACAACGTCTCTCCAAACTCTATTTGTGAAAAATGCAGACACTGTTGTGACGCCGGCAGCAGGGAGCATCAGAGGGCTGCAACGACAGAGATACATTGCAGTCTATCCCTGGTGTTGCAACGCTACATTTCTTCAAAAGATCACTCAACCGCACACGCAGTGTATTGCATTGCGTTTTGATATGGTACTTTGAGTATGGAATAAAGTCTTTATGCATTGCTTTCCTTCATTATGGATCTAATCATTGTTTCTGTACAAGTCCCGTCTCTGGCCACGGCAGCGCTCTCAGTCCTTTTGTGCTCCTGCTGAATAAAACGTAGTATGGACCCGGGAACATTTGCGTACGGCCATACCACCCTGATCACGCCCGATCTCGTCTGATCTCGGAAGCTAAGCAGGGTCGGGCCTGGTTAGTACTTGGATGGGTGACCGCCTGGGAATACCAGGTGCTGTAAGCATTTTTATTTTTCTGCTCGAGATCAATGGCTGCAATGGTCTGCCGTGCCCTGATCTTTAGCGCCCACTGTTTGGGAGAATTTAAGCAACATACAGACACTGACAACGTCTCTCCAAACTCTATTTGTGAAAAATGCAGACACTGTTGTGACGCCGGCAGCAGGGAGCATCAGAGGGCTGCAACGACAGAGATACATTGCAGTCTATCCCTGGTGTTGCAACGCTACATTTCTTCAAAAGATCACTCAACCGCACACGCAGTGTATTGCATTGCGTTTTGATATGGTACTTTGAGTATGGAATAAAGTCTTTATGCATTGCTTTCCTTCATTATGGATCTAATCATTGTTTCTGTACAAGTCCCGTCTCTGGCCACGGCAGCGCTCTCAGTCCTTTTGTGCTCCTGCTGAATAAAAGGTAGTATGGACCCGGTAACATTTGCGTACGGCCATACCACCCTGATCACGCCCGATCTCGTCTGATCTCGGAAGCTAAGCAGGGTCGGGCCTGGTTAGTACTTGGATGGGTGACCGCCTGGGAATACCAGGTGCTGTAAGCATTTTTATTTTTCTGCTCGAGATCAATGGCTGCAATGGTCTGCCGTGCCCTGATCCTTAGCGCCCACTGTTTGGGAGAATTTAAGCAACATACAGACACTGACAACTTATATCACTCCAACTCATCCAACTCCAAGGCGAGGCTGCTTCACTAAGAAAGCAACTCACCACGAGGCCTTCATTACCATGCGGTATGCCGAAGCCGGAAATGACAAACGCACAGTCGCACGCACTCATCGAATGCAAAACAATCCGTTTTATCATAAACATTCAGTCACTGCAAAGATTTAAAGACTAGCCTCTTATCATAAGTTAGAATGGACCCAAAGTGTGTGATTGATACAGTCTGGTTTAGCTGTCGATTGCTCTCCCTTTTTAGTATGACTCGTTCTCAACATTACGTCATTCTTCTGTTAGGTGCACATGGCTAATTTGCATACGTGCACAGGACTGGCTGGCTCCGCATGGCAAATAATAGAACATATTTAATTATCCTGGGGGAAAAGAGAATCAATTGCAAACCGCTAAAATAGTACCTACTTTGTCGTATTACATTCCGTTTTGTGATACCTAACAACATGAAATAAAATGGATAACAGTTTAAATCTGTATTAAGAACAAGCAAATTGCACACACTTGTTGGAAAATAAACCCTGCAACACGGACTTTAAAGTCTAGACATCTCCGAATTCTTTGCAACCGTTCTCCAAGGGAACACGCGTGGGCAGCGTTCAGCCCATCTGAACGAGTACTAATCATACTTACCTGGCAAGGGAGATACCATGATCAAGAAGGTGGTTCACCCATGGTGAGGCTCGGCCATTGCACTGCGGCTGTTGCTGACCCGTGCGAATTCCCCAAATGTGGGAATCTCGATTGCATAATTTCTGGTAGTGGGGGACTGCGTTCGCGCTCTCCCCTGATCATGTTGTTGTAAAGAAATAAGAGCTATGAATGACTGCTTCGCTTGACCTGCTGCAGTCCATCGCAGCGTTTGAAACGCTATGTTTCTTCAAAGGTTCACGCAAACGAGCACACACGCCAACTCGGTGTATTGCATTGCGTTTTGATATGGTACTTTGAGTCCGGAATAAAGTATTCATTCATTGCTTTCCTTCATTATTGATCTAATAATTGTTTCTGTACAAGTCTGGTCTATGGTCACGGCAGCGCTCTCAGTCCTTATGTGCTCCTGCTGTTTAAAAGCTACTTTGGATGCGGCTATACTCGCTTACGGCCATACCACCCTGAACACGCCCGATCTCGTCTGATCTCGGAAGCTAAGCAGGGTCGGGCCTGGTTAGTACTTGGATGGGAGACCGCCTGGGAATACCAGGTGCTGTAAGCTTTTTTTTTTTCTGCTCGAGATCAGTGGCTGCAATGGTCTGCCGTGCCCTGATCTTTAGCGCCCACTGTTTGGGAGAATTTAAGCAACATACAGACACTGACAACGTCTCTCCAAACTCTATTTGTGAAAAATGCAGACACTGTTGTGACGCCGGCAGCAGGGAGCATCAGAGGGCTGCAACGACAGAGATACATTGCAGTCTATCCCTGGTGTTGCAACGCTACATTTCTTCAAAAGATCACTCAACCGCACACGCAGTGTATTGCATTGCGTTTTGATATGGTACTTTGAGTATGGAATAAAGTCTTTATGCATTGCTTTCCTTCATTATGGATCTAATCATTGTTTCTGTACAAGTCCCGTCTCTGGCCACGGCAGCGCTCTCAGTCCTTTTGTGCTCCTGCTGAATAAAAGGTAGTATGGACCCGGTAACATTTGCGTACGGCCATACCACCCTGATCACGCCCGATCTCGTCTGATCTCGGAAGCTAAGCAGGGTCGGGCATGGTTAGTACTTGGATGGGTGACCGCCTGGGAATACCAGGTGCTGTAAGCATATTTATTTTTCTGCTCGAGATCAATGGCTGCAATGGTCTGCCGTGCCCTGATCTTTAGCGCCCACTGTTTGGGAGAATTTAAGCAACATACAGACACTGACAACGTCTCTCCAAACTCTATTTGTGAAAAATGCAGACACTGTTGTGACGCCGGCAGCAGGGAGCATCAGAGGGCTGCAACGACAGAGATACATTGCAGTCTATCCCTGGTGTTGCAACGCTACATTTCTTCAAAAGATCACTCAACCGCACACGCAGTGTATTGCATTGCGTTTTCATATGGTACTTTGAGTATGGAATAAAGTCTTTATGCATTGCTTTCCTTCATTATGGATCTAATCATTGTTTCTGTACAAGTCCCGTCTCTGGCCACGGCAGCGCTCTCAGTCCTTTTGTGCTCCTGCTGAATAAAAGGTAGTATGGACCCGGTAACATTTGCGTACGGCCATACCACACTGATCACGCCCGATCTCGTCTGATCTCGGAAGCTAAGCAGGGTCGGGCCTGGTTAGTACTTGGATGGGTGACCGCCTGGGAATACCAGGTGCTGTAAGCATATTTATTTTTCTGCTCGAGATCAATGGCTGCAATGGTCTGCCGTGCACTGATCTTTAGCGCCCACTGTTTGGGAGAATTTAAGCAACATACAGACACTGACAACGTCTCTCCAAACTCTATTTGTGAAAAATGCAGACACTGTTGTGACGCCGGCAGCAGGGAGCATCAGAGGGCTGCAACGACAGAGATACATTGCAGTCTATCCCTGGTGTTGCAACGCTACATTTCTTCAAAAGATCACTCAACCGCACACGCAGTGTATTGCATTGCGTTTTCATATGGTACTTTGAGTATGGAATAAAGTCTTTATGCATTGCTTTCCTTCATTATGGATCTAATCATTGTTTCTGTACAAGTCCCGTCTCTGGCCACGGCAGCGCTCTCAGTCCTTTTGTGCTCCTGCTGAATAAAAGGTAGTATGGACCCTGTAATATTTGCGTACGGCCATACCACCCTGATCACGCCCGGTCTCGTCTGATCTCGCAAGCTAAGCAGGGTCGGGCCTGGTTAGTACTTGGATGGGTGACCGCCTGGGAATACCAGGTGCTGTAAGCTTTTTTATTTTTCTGCTCGAGATCAATGGCTGCAATGGTCTGCCGTGCCCTGATCCTTAGCGCCCACTGTTTGGGAGAATTTAAGCAACATACAGACACTGACAACGTCTCTCCAAACTCTATTTGTGAAAAATGCAGACACTGTTGTGACGCCGGCAGCAGGGAGCATCAGAGGGCTGCAACGACAGAGATACATTGCAGTCTATCCCTGGTGTTGCAACGCAACATTTCTTCAAAAGATCACTCAACCGCACACGCAGTGTATTGCATTGCGTTTTCATATGGTACTTTGAGTATGGAATAAAGTCTTTATGCATTGCTTTCCTTCATTATGGATCTAATCATTGTTTCTGTACAAGTCCCGTCTCTGGCCACGGCAGCGCGCTCAGTCCTTTTGTGCTCCTGCTGAATAAAAGGTAGTATGGACCCGGTAACATTTGCGTACGGCCATACCACCCTGATCACGCCCGATCTCGTCTGATCTCGGAAGCTAAGCAGGGTCGGGCCTGGTTAGTACTTGGATGGGTGACCGCCTGGGAATACCAGGTGCTGTAAGCATTTTTATTTTTCTGCTCGAGATCAATGGCTGCAATGGTCTGCCGTGCCCTGATCCTTAGCGCCCACTGTTTGGGAGAATATAAGCAACATACAGACACCGACAACGTCTCTCCAAACTCTATTTGTGAAACATGCAGACACTGTTGTGACGCCGGCAGCAGGGAGCATCAGAGGGCTGCAACGACAGAGATACATTGCAGTCTATCCCTGGTGTTGCAACGTTACATTTCTTCAAAAGATCACTCAACCGCACACGCAGTGTATTGCATTGCGTTTTCATATGGTACTTTGAGTATGGAATAAAGTCTTTATGCATTGCTTTCCTACATTATGGATCTAATCATTGTTTCTGTACAAGTCCCGTCTCTGGCCACGGCAGCGCTCTCAGTCCTTTTGTGCTCCTGCTGAATAAAAGGTAGTATGGACCCGGTAACATTTGCGTACGGCCATACCACCCTGATCACGCCCGATCTCGTCTGATCTCGGAAGCTAAGCAGGGTCGGGCCTGGTTAGTACTTGGATGGGTGACCGCCTGGGAATACCAGGTGCTGTAAGCTCTTTTATTTTTCTGCTCGAGATCAATGGCTGCAATGGTCTGCCGTGCCCTGATCCTTAGCGCCCACTGTTTGGGAGAATTTAATCAACATACAGACACCGACAACGTCTCTCCAAACTCTATTTGTGAAACATGCAGACACTGTTGTGACGCCGGCAGCAGGGAGCATCAGAGGGCTGCAACGACAGAGATACATTGCAGTCTATCCCTGGTGTTGCAACGCTACATTTCTTCAAAAGATCACTCAACCACACACGCAGTGTATTGCATTGCGTTTTCATATGGTACTTTGAGTATGGAATAAAGTCTTTATGCATTGCTTTCCTTCATTATGGATCTAATCATTGTTTCTGTACAAGTCCCGTCTCTGGCCACGGCAGCGCTCTCAGTCCTTTTGTGCTCCTGCTGAATAAAAGGTAGTATGGACCCGGTAACATTTGCGTACGGCCATACCACCCTGATCACGCCCGATCTCGTCTGATCTCGGAAGCTAAGCAGGGTCGGGCCTGGTTAGTACTTGGATGGGTGACCGCCTGGGAATACCAGGTGCTGTAAGCATTTTTATTTTTCTGCTCGAGATCAATGGCTGCAATGGTCTGCCGTGCCCTGATCCTTAGCGCCCACTGTTTGGGAGAATTTAAGCAACATACAGACACTGACAACTTATATCACTCCAACTCATCCAACTCCAAGGCGAGGCTGCTTCACTAAGAAAGCAACTCACCACGAGGCCTTCATTACCATGCGGTATGCCGAAGCCGGAAATGACAAACGCACAGTCGCACGCACTCATCGAATGCAAAACAATCCGTTTTATCATAAACATTCAGTCACTGCAAAGATTTAAAGACTAGCCTCTTATCATAAGTTAGAATGGACCCAAAGTGTGTGATTGATACAGTCTGGTTTAGCTGTCGATTGCTCTCCCTTTTTAGTATGACTCGTTCTCAACATTACGTCATTCTTCTGTTAGGTGCACATGGCTAATTTGCATACGTGCACAGGACTGGCTGGCTCCGCATGGCAAATAATAGAACATATTTAATTATCCTGGGGGAAAAGAGAATCAATTGCAAACCGCTAAAATAGTACCTACTTTGTCGTATTACATTCCGTTTTGTGATACCTAACAACATGAAATAAAATGGATAACAGTTTAAATCTGTATTAAGAACAAGCAAATTGCACACACTTGTTGGAAAATAAACCCTGCAACACGGACTTTAAAGTCTAGACATCTCCGAATTCTTTGCAACCGTTCTCCAAGGGAACACGCGTGGGCAGCGTTCAGCCCATCTGAACGAGTACTAATCATACTTACCTGGCAAGGGAGATACCATGATCAAGAAGGTGGTTCACCCATGGTGAGGCTCGGCCATTGCACTGCGGCTGTTGCTGACCCGTGCGAATTCCCCAAATGTGGGAATCTCGATTGCATAATTTCTGGTAGTGGGGGACTGCGTTCGCGCTCTCCCCTGATCATGTTGTTGTAAAGAAATAAGAGCTATGAATGACTGCTTCGCTTGACCTGCTGCAGTCCATCGCAGCGTTTGAAACGCTATGTTTCTTCAAAGGTTCACGCAAACGAGCACACACGCCAACTCGGTGTATTGCATTGCGTTTTGATATGGTACTTTGAGTCCGGAATAAAGTATTCATTCATTGCTTTCCTTCATTATTGATCTAATAATTGTTTCTGTACAAGTCTGGTCTATGGTCACGGCAGCGCTCTCAGTCCTTATGTGCTCCTGCTGTTTAAAAGCTACTTTGGATGCGGCTATACTCGCTTACGGCCATACCACCCTGAACACGCCCGATCTCGTCTGATCTCGGAAGCTAAGCAGGGTCGGGCCTGGTTAGTACTTGGATGGGAGACCGCCTGGGAATACCAGGTGCTGTAATCTTTTTTTTTTTCTGCTCGAGATCAGTGGCTGCAATGGTCTGCCGTGCCCTGATCTTTAGCGCCCACTGTTTGGGAGAATTTAAGCAACATACAGACACTGACAACGTCTCTCCAAACTCTATTTGTGAAAAATGCAGACACTGTTGTGACGCCGGCAGCAGGGAGCATCAGAGGGCTGCAACGACAGAGATACATTGCAGTCTATCCCTGGTGTTGCAACGCTACATTTCTTCAAAAGATCACTCAACCGCACACGCAGTGTATTGCATTGCGTTTTGATATGGTACTTTGAGTATGGAATAAAGTCTTTATGCATTGCTTTCCTTCATTATGGATCTAATCATTGTTTCTGTACAAGTCCCGTCTCTGGCCACGGCAGCGCTCTCAGTCCTTTTGTGCTCCTGCTGAATAAAAGGTAGTATGGACCCGGTAACATTTGCGTACGGCCATACCACCCTGATCACGCCCGATCTCGTCTGATCTCGGAAGCTAAGCAGGGTCGGGCCTGGTTAGTACTTGGATGGGTGACCGCCTGGGAATACCAGGTGCTGTAAGCATATTTATTTTTCTGCTCGAGATCAATGGCTGCAATGGTCTGCCGTGCCCTGATCTTTAGCGCCCACTGTTTGGGAGAATTTAAGCAACATACAGACACTGACAACGTCTCTCCAAACTCTATTTGTGAAAAATGCAGACACTGTTGTGACGCCGGCAGCAGGGAGCATCAGAGGGCTGCAACGACAGAGATACATTGCAGTCTATCCCTGGTGTTGCAACGCTACATTTCTTCAAAAGATCACTCAACCGCACACGCAGTGTATTGCATTGCGTTTTCATATGGTACTTTGAGTATGGAATAAAGTCTTTATGCATTGCTTTCCTTCATTATGGATCTAATCATTGTTTCTGTACAAGTCCCGTCTCTGGCCACGGCAGCGCTCTCAGTCCTTTTGTGCTCCTGCTGAATAAAAGGTAGTATGGACCCGGTAACATTTGCGTACGGCCATACCACACTGATCACGCCCGATCTCGTCTGATCTCGGAAGCTAAGCAGGGTCGGGCCTGGTTAGTACTTGGATGGGTGACCGCCTGGGAATACCAGGTGCTGTAAGCATATTTATTTTTCTGCTCGAGATCAATGGCTGCAATGGTCTGCCGTGCCCTGATCTTTAGCGCCCACTGTTTGGGAGAATTTAAGCAACATACAGACACTGACAACGTCTCTCCAAACTCTATTTGTGAAAAATGCAGACACTGTTGTGACGCCGGCAGCAGGGAGCATCAGAGGGCTGCAACGACAGAGATACATTGCAGTCTATCCCTGGTGTTGCAACGCTACATTTCTTCAAAAGATCACTCAACCGCACACGCAGTGTATTGCATTGCGTTTTCATATGGTACTTTGAGTATGGAATAAAGTCTTTATGCATTGCTTTCCTTCATTATGGATCTAATCATTGTTTCTGTACAAGTCCCGTCTCTGGCCACGGCAGCGCTCTCAGTCCTTTTGTGCTCCTGCTGAATAAAAGGTAGTATGGACCCGGTAACATTTGCGTACGGCCATACCACCCTGGTCACGCCCGATCTCGTCTGATCTCGGAAGCTAAGCAGGGTCGGGCCTGGTTGGTACTTGGATGGGTGACCGCCTGGGAATACCAGGTGCTGTAAGCATTTTTATTTTTCTGCTCGAGATCAATGGCTGCAATGGTCTGCCGTGCCCTGATCCTTAGCGCCCACTGTTTGGGAGAATTTAAGCAACATACAGACACTGACAACGTCTCTCCAAACTCTATTTGTGAAAAATGCAGACACTGTTGTGACGCCGGCAGCAGGGAGCATCAGAGGGCTGCAACGACAGAGATACATTGCAGTCTATCCCTGGTGTTGCAACGCTACATTTCTTCAAAAGATCACTCAACCGCACACGCAGTGTATTGCATTGCGTTTTGATATGGTACTTTGAGTATGGAATAAAGTCTTTATGCATTGCTTTCCTTCATTATGGATCTAATCATTGTTTCTGTACAAGTCCCGTCTCTGGCCACGGCAGCGCTCTCAGTCCTTTTGTGCTCCTGCTGAATAAAAGGTAGTATGGACCCGGTAATATTTGCGTACGGCCATACCATCCTGATCACGCCCGATCTCGTCTGATCTCGGAAGCTAAGCAGGATCGGGCCTGGTTAGTACTTGGATGGGTGACCGCCTGGGAATACCAGGTGCTGTAAGCATTTTTATTTTTCTGCTCGAGATCAATGGCTGCAATGGTCTGCCGTGCCCTGATCCTTAGCGCCCACTGTTTGGGAGAATTTAAGCAACATACAGACACTGACAACTTATATCACTCCAACTCATCCAACTCCAAGGCGAGGCTGCTTCACTAAGAAAGCAACTCACCACGAGGCCTTCATTACCATGCGGTATGCCGAAGCCGGAAATGACAAACGCACAGTCGCACACACTCATCGAATGCAAAACAATCCGTTTTATCATAAACATTCAGTCACTGCAAAGATTTAAAGACTAGCCTCTTATCATAAGTTAGAATGGACCCAAAGTGTGTGATTGATACAGTCTGGTTTAGCTGTCGATTGCTCTCCCTTTTTAGTATGACTCGTTCTCAACATTACGTCATTCTTCTGTTAGGTGCACATGGCTAATTTGCATACGTGCACAGGACTGGCTGGCTCCGCATGGCAAATAATAGAACATATTTAATTATCCTGGGGGAAAAGAGAATCAATTGCAAACCGCTAAAATAGTACCTACTTTGTCGTATTACATTCCGTTTTGTGATACCTAACAACATGAAATAAAATGGATAACAGTTTAAATCTGTATTAAGAACAAGCAAATTGCACACACTTGTTGGAAAATAAACCCTGCAACACGGACTTTAAAGTCTAGACATCTCCGAATTCTTTGCAACCGTTCTCCAAGGGAACACGCGTGGGCAGCGTTCAGCCCATCTGAACGAGTACTAATCATACTTACCTGGCAAGGGAGATACCATGATCAAGAAGGTGGTTCACCCATGGTGAGGCTCGGCCATTGCACTGCGGCTGTTGCTGACCCGTGCGAATTCCCCAAATGTGGGAATCTCGATTGCATAATTTCTGGTAGTGGGGGACTGCGTTCGCGCTCTCCCCTGATCATGTTGTTGTAAAGAAATAAGAGCTATGAATGACTGCTTCGCTTGACCTGCTGCAGTCCATCGCAGCGTTTGAAACGCTATGTTTCTTCAAAGGTTCACGCAAACGAGCACACACGCCAACTCGGTGTATTGCATTGCGTTTTGATATGGTACTTTGAGTCCGGAATAAAGTATTCATTCATTGCTTTCCTTCATTATTGATCTAATAATTGTTTCTGTACAAGTCTGGTCTATGGTCACGGCAGCGCTCTCAGTCCTTATGTGCTCCTGCTGTTTAAAAGCTACTTTGGATGCGGCTATACTCGCTTACGGCCATACCACCCTGAACACGCCCGATCTCGTCTGATCTCGGAAGCTAAGCAGGGTCGGGCCTGGTTAGTACTTGGATGGGAGACCGCCTGGGAATACCAGGTGCTGTAATCTTTTTTTTTTTCTGCTCGAGATCAGTGGCTGCAATGGTCTGCCGTGCCCTGATCTTTAGCGCCCACTGTTTGGGAGAATTTAAGCAACATACAGACACTGACAACGTCTCTCCAAACTCTATTTGTGAAAAATGCAGACACTGTTGTGACGCCGGCAGCAGGGAGCATCAGAGGGCTGCAACGACAGAGATACATTGCAGTCTATCCCTGGTGTTGCAACGCTACATTTCTTCAAAAGATCACTCAACCGCACACGCAGTGTATTGCATTGCGTTTTGATATGGTACTTTGAGTATGGAATAAAGTCTTTATGCATTGCTTTCCTTCATTATGGATCTAATCATTGTTTCTGTACAAGTCCCGTCTCTGGCCACGGCAGCGCTCTCAGTCCTTTTGTGCTCCTGCTGAATAAAAGGTAGTATGGACCCGGTAACATTTGCGTACGGCCATACCACCCTGATCACGCCCGATCTCGTCTGATCTCGGAAGCTAAGCAGGGTCGGGCCTGGTTAGTACTTGGATGGGTGACCGCCTGGGAATACCAGGTGCTGTAAGCATATTTATTTTTCTGCTCGAGATCAATGGCTGCAATGGTCTGCCGTGCCCTGATCTTTAGCGCCCACTGTTTGGGAGAATTTAAGCAACATACAGACACTGACAACGTCTCTCCAAACTCTATTTGTGAAAAATGCAGACACTGTTGTGACGCCGGCAGCAGGGAGCATCAGAGGGCTGCAACGACAGAGATACATTGCAGTCTATCCCTGGTGTTGCAACGCTACATTTCTTCAAAAGATCACTCAACCGCACACGCAGTGTATTGCATTGCGTTTTCATATGGTACTTTGAGTATGGAATAAAGTCTTTATGCATTGCTTTCCTTCATTATGGATCTAATCATTGTTTCTGTACAAGTCCCGTCTCTGGCCACGGCAGCGCTCTCAGTCCTTTTGTGCTCCTGCTGAATAAAAGGTAGTATGGACCCGGTAACATTTGCGTACGGCCATACCACACTGATCACGCCCGATCTCGTCTGATCTCGGAAGCTAAGCAGGGTCGGGCCTGGTTAGTACTTGGATGGGTGACCGCCTGGGAATACCAGGTGCTGTAAGCATATTTATTTTTCTGCTCGAGATCAATGGCTGCAATGGTCTGCCGTGCCCTGATCTTTAGCGCCCACTGTTTGGGAGAATTTAAGCAACATACAGACACTGACAACGTCTCTCCAAACTCTATTTGTGAAAAATGCAGACACTGTTGTGACGCCGGCAGCAGGGAGCATCAGAGGGCTGCAACGACAGAGATACATTGCAGTCTATCCCTGGTGTTGCAACGCTACATTTCTTCAAAAGATCACTCAACCGCACACGCAGTGTATTGCATTGCGTTTTGATATGGTACTTTGAGTATGGAATAAAGTCTTTATGCATTGCTTTCCTTCATTATGGATCTAATCATTGTTTCTGTACAAGTCCCGTCTCTGGCCACGGCAGCGCTCTCAGTCCTTTTGTGCTCCTGATGAATAAAACGTAGTATGGACCCGGGAACATTTGCGTACGGCCATACCACCCTGATCACGCCCGATCTCGTCTGATCTCGGAAGCTAAGCAGGGTCGGGCCTGGTTGGTACTTGGATGGGTGACCGCCTGGGAATACCAGGTGCTGTAAGCATTTTTATTTTTCTGCTCGAGATCAATGGCTGCAATGGTCTGCCGTGCCCTGATCCTTAGCGCCCACTGTTTGGGAGAATTTAAGCAACATACAGACACTGACGACGTCTCTCCAAACTCTATTTGTGAAAAATGCAGACACTGTTGTGACGCCGGCAGCAGGGAGCATCAGAGGGCTGCAACGACAGAGATACATTGCAGTCTATCCCTGGTGTTGCAACGCTACATTTCTTCAAAAGATCACTCAACCGCACACGCAGTGTATTGCATTGCGTTTTGATATGGTACTTTGAGTATGGAATAAAGTCTTTATGCATTGCTTTCCTTCATTATGGATCTAATCATTGTTTCTGTACAAGTCCCGTCTCTGGCCACGGCAGCGCTCTCAGTCCTTTTGTGCTCCTGCTGAATAAAAGGTAGTATGGACCCGGTAATATTTGCGTACGGCCATACCATCCTGATCACGCCCGATCTCGTCTGATCTCGGAAGCTAAGCAGGATCGGGCCTGGTTAGTACTTGGATGGGTGACCGCCTGGGAATACCAGGTGCTGTAAGCATTTTTATTTTTCTGCTCGAGATCAATGGCTGCAATGGTCTGCCGTGCCCTGATCCTTAGCGCCCACTGTTTGGGAGAATTTAAGCAACATACAGACACTGACAACGTCTCTCCAAACTCTATTTGTGAAACATGCAGACACTGTTGTGACGCCGGCAGCAGGGAGCATCAGAGGGCTGCAACGACAGAGATACATTGCAGTCTATCCCTGGTGTTGCAACGCTACATTTCTTCAAAAGATCACTCAACCGCACACGCAGTGTATTGCATTGCGTTTTCATATGGTACTTTGAGTATGGAATAAAGTCTTTATGCATTGCTTTCCTTCATTATGGATCTAATCATTGTTTCTGTACAAGTCCCGTCTCTGGCCACGGCAGCGCTCTCAGTCCTTTTGTGCTCCTGCTGAATAAAAGGTAGTATGGACCCGGTAATATTTGCGTACGGCCATACCATCCTGATCACGCCCGATCTCGTCTGATCTCGGAAGCTAAGCAGGATCGGGCCTGGTTAGTACTTGGATGGGTGACCGCCTGGGAATACCAGGTGCTGTAAGCATTTTTATTTTTCTGCTCGAGATCAATGGCTGCAATGGTCTGCCGTGCCCTGATCCTTAGCGCCCACTGTTTGGGAGAATTTAAGCAACATACAGACACTGACAACGTCTCTCCAAACTCTATTTGTGAAACATGCAGACACTGTTGTGACGCCGGCAGCAGGGAGCATCAGAGGGCTGCAACGACAGAGATACATTGCAGTCTATCCCTGGTGTTGCAACGCTACATTTCTTCAAAAGATCACTCAACCGCACACGCAGTGTATTGCATTGCGTTTTGATATGGTACTTTGAGTATGGAATAAAGTCTTTATGCATTGCTTTCCTTCATTATGGATCTAATCATTGTTTCTGTACAAGTCCCGTCTCTGGCCACGGCAGCGCTCTCAGTCCTTTTGTGCTCCTGCTGAATAAAAGGTAGTATGGACCCGGTAACATTTGCGTACGGCCATACCACCCTGATCACGCCCGATCTCGTCTGATCTCGGAAGCTAAGCAGGGTCGGGCCTGGTTGGTACTTGGATGGGTGACCGCCTGGGAATACCAGGTGCTGTAAGCATTTTTATTTTTCTGCTCGAGATCAATGGCTGCAATGGTCTGCCGTGCCCTGATCCTTAGCGCCCACTGTTTGGGAGAATTTAAGCAACATACAGACACTGACAACGTCTCTCCAAACTCTATTTGTGAAAAATGCAGACACTGTTGTGACGCCGGCAGCAGGGAGCATCAGAGGGCTGCAACGACAGAGATACATTGCAGTCTATCCCTGGTGTTGCAACGCTACATTTCTTCAAAAGATCACTCAACCGCACACGCAGTGTATTGCATTACGTTTTCATATGGTACTTTGAGTATGGAATAAAGTCTTTATGCATTGCTTTCCTTCATTATGGATCTAATCATTGTTTCTGTACAAGTCCCGTCTCTGGCCACGGCAGCGCTCTCAGTCCTTTTGTGCTCCTGCTGAATAAAAGGTAGTATGGACCCGGTAACATTTGCGTACGGCCATACCATCCTGATCACGCCCGATCTCGTCTGATCTCGGAAGCTAAGCAGGATCGGGCCTGGTTAGTACTTGGATGGGTGACCGCCTGGGAATACCAGGTGCTGTAAGCATTTTTATTTTTCTGCTCGAGATCAATGGCTGCAATGGTCTGCCGTGCCCTGATCCTTAGCGCCCACTGTTTGGGAGAATTTAAGCAACATACAGACACTGACAACGTCTCTCCAAACTCTATTTGTGAAACATGCAGACACTGTTGTGACGCCGGCAGCAGGGAGCATCAGAGGGCTGCAACGACAGAGATACATTGCAGTCTATCCCTGGTGTTGCAACGCTACATTTCTTCAAAAGATCACTCAACCGCACACGCAGTGTATTGCATTGCGTTTTCATATGGCACTTTGAGTATGGAATAAAGTCTTTATGCATTGCTTTCCTTCATTATGGATCTAATCATTGTTTCTGTACAAGTCCCGTCTCTGGCCACGGCAGCGCTCTCAGTCCTTTTGTGCTCCTGCTGAATAAAAGGTAGTATGGACCCGGTAACATTTGCGTACGGCCATACCACCCTGATCACGCCCGATCTCGTCTGATCTCGGAAGCCAAGCAGGGTCGGGCCTGGTTAGTACTTGGATGGGTGACCGCCTGGGAATACCAGGTGCTGTAAGCATATTTATTTTTCTGCTCGAGATCAATGGCTGCAATGGTCTGCCGTGCCCTGATCTTTAGCGCCCACTGTTTGGGAGAATTTAAGCAACATACAGACACTGACAACGTCTCTCCAAACTCTATTTGTGAAACATGCAGACACTGTTGTGACGCCGGCAGCAGGGAGCATCAGAGGGCTGCAACGACAGAGATACATTGCAGTCTATCCCTGGTGTTGCAACGCTACATTTCTTCAAAAGATCACTCAACCGCACACGCAGTGTATTGCATTGCGTTTTCATATGGTACTTTGAGTATGGAATAAAGTCTTTATGCATTGCTTTCCTTCATTATGGATCTAATCATTGTTTCTGTACAAGTCCCGTCTCTGGCCACGGCAGCGCTCTCAGTCCTTTTGTGCTCCTGCTGAATAAAAGGTAGTATGGACCCGGTAACATTTGCGTACGGCCATACCAACCTGATCACGCCCGATCTCGTCTGATCTCGGAAGCCAAGCAGGGTCGGGGCTGGTTAGTACTTGGATGGGTGACCGCCTGGGAATACCAGGTGCTGTAAGCATATTTATTTTTCTGCTCGAGATCAATGGCTGCAATGGTCTGCCGTGCCCTGATCTTTAGCGCCCAGTGTTTGGGAGAATTTAAGCAACATACAGACACTGACAACGTCTCTCCAAACTCTATTTGTGAAACATGCAGACACTGTTGTGACGCTGGCAGCAGGGAGCATCAGAGGGCTGCAACGACAGAGATACATTGCAGTCTATCCCTGGTGTTGCAACGCTACATTTCTTCAAAAGATCACTCAACCGCACACGCAGTGTATTGCATTGCGTTTTCATATGGTACTTTGAGTATGGAATAAAGTCTTTATGCATTGCTTTCCTTCATTATGGATCTAATCATTGTTTCTGTACAAGTCCCGTCTCTGGCCACGGCAGCACCCTCAGTCCTTATGTGCTCCTGCTGTATAAAACCTAGTATGGACCCGGAAATGTTAGTTTACGGCCATAACAGCCTGATCATGCCCGATCTCGTCTGATCTCGGAAGCTAAGCAGGGTCGGGCCTGGTTACTACATCGATGGGGGACCACCTGGTGCTGTAAGCACATTTATTTTTCAACTCGAGCTCATTGGCTGCAATGGCCTGCCGTGCCGTGATCTTTAGCGCCCACTGTTTGGGAGAATTTAAGCAACATATAGACACTGACAACGTCTCTCCAAACTCTATTTGAGAAACATGCAGACACACTAGTGACGCTGGCAGCAGGGACCAGCAGAGAGATGCAGCGACCTCGGCATTTTTCTTCAGCTTTCACAAACACGCACACAGGGTGACTGGTCTTCTATTTGTTTTGTCGTCGTCTGTCAAACCGCTAAGTGGAGCGACGTGTTTGGGAAGCTGGACTCTTGGTCTGAGCATGTGTGGGCATCGCTTCTCGGCCTTTTGGCTAAGATCAAGTGTAGTATCTGTTCTTATCAGTTTAATATCTGATACGTCCCCTACCCGGGGACCATATATTAAATTGTTTTTTGGAACTGGGAGATGGAATAGGGGCTTGCTCCGTCCACTCCACGCATCGACCTGGTATTGCAGTACCTCCAGGACCGGTGCACCCCTCTCTCACTGTGAAAAATAAACTCCAATCACTCCAACTTATCCAACTGTAAGGCTAAGCTGCTTCACTAAGAAAGTAACTCACCACGAGGCCTTCATGACCATGCGGTATGCCGAAGCCGGAAATGACAAACACACAGTCGCACACACTCATCTTATGCAAAACAATCCGTTTTATCATCAACATTCAGTCACTGCAAAGATTTAAAGACTAGCCTCTTATCAAAAGTTAGAATGGACCCAAAGTGTGTGATTGATACAGTCTGGTTTAGCTTTCGCTTGCTCTCGGTTTTTAGTATGACTCGTTCTCAACATTACGTCATTCTTCTGTTAGGCGCACATGGCTAATTTGCATACGGGCAGAGATCTTTAGCGCCCACTGTTTGGGAGAATTTAAGCAACATACAGACACTGACAACGTCTCTCCAAACTCTATTTGTGAAACATGCAGACACTGTTGTGACGCCGGCAGCAGGGAGCATCAGAGGGCTGCAACGACAGAGATACATTGCAGTCTATCCCTGGTGTTGCAACGCTACATTTCTTCAAAAGATCACTCAACCGCACACGCAGTGTATTGCATTGCGTTTTGATATGGTACTTTGAGTATGGAATAAAGTCTTTATGCATTGCTTTCCTTCATTATGGATCTAATCATTGTTTCTGTACAAGTCCCGTCTCTGGCCACGGCAGCGCTCTCAGTCCTTATGTGCTCCTGCTGTGTGAAAGCTAGTATGGACCCGGTAACATTTGCATACGGCCATACCACCCTGATCAAGCCCGTTCTCGTCTGATCTCGGAAGCTAAGCAGGAACGGGGCTGGTTGGTACTTGGATGGGAGACCGCCTGGGAATACCAGGTGCTGTAAACTTTTTTTTTTTCTGCTCGAGATCAATGGCTGCAATGGTCTGCCGTGCCCTGATCTTTAGCGCCCACTGTTTGGGAGAATTTAAGCAACATACAGACACTGACAACGTCTCTCCAAACTCTATTTGTGAAAAATGCAGACACTGTTGTGACGCCGGCAGCAGGGAGCATCAGAGGGCTGCAACGACAGAGATACATGGCAGTCTATCCCTGGTGTTGCAACGCTACATTTCTTCAAAAGATCACTCAACCGCAAACGCAGTGTATTGCATTGCGTTTTGATATGGTACTTTGAGTATGGAATAAAGTCTTTATGCATTGCTTTCCTTCATTATGGATCTAATCATTGTTTCTGTACAAGTCCCGTCTCTGGCCACGGCAGCGCTCTCAGTCCTTTTGTGCTCCTGATGAATAAAACGTAGTATGGACCCGGGAACATTTGCGTACGGCCATACCACCCTGATCACGCCCGATCTCGTCTGATCTCGGAAGCTAAGCAGGGTCGGGCCTGGTTAGTACTTGGATGGGTGACCGCCTGGGAATACCAGGTGCTGTAAGCATTTTTATTTTTCTGCTCGAGATCAATGGCTGCAATGGTCTGCCGTGCCCTGATCCTTAGCGCCCACTGTTTGGGAGAATTTAAGCAACATACAGACACTGACAACTTATATCACTCCAACTCATCCAACTCCAAGGCGAGGCTGCTTCACTAAGAAAGCAACTCACCACGAGGCCTTCATTACCATGCGGTATGCCGAAGCCGGAAATGACAAACGCACAGTCGCACACACTCATCGAATGCAAAACAATCCGTTTTATCATAAACATTCAGTCACTGCAAAGATTTAAAGACTAGCCTCTTATCATAAGTTAGAATGGACCCAAAGTGTGTGATTGATACAGTCTGGTTTAGCTGTCGATTGCTCTCCCTTTTTAGTATGACTCGTTCTCAACATTACGTCATTCTTCTGTTAGGTGCACATGGCTAATTTGCATACGTGCACAGGACTGGCTGGCTCCGCATGGCAAATAATAGAACATATTTAATTATCCTGGGGGAAAAGAGAATCAATTGCAAACCGCTAAAATAGTACCTACTTTGTCGTATTACATTCCGTTTTGTGATACCTAACAACATGAAATAAAATGGATAACAGTTTAAATCTGTATTAAGAACAAGCAAATTGCACACACTTGTTGGAAAATAAACCCTGCAACACGGACTTTAAAGTCTAGACATCTCCGAATTCTTTGCAACCGTTCTCCAAGGGAACACGCGTGGGCAGCGTTCAGCCCATCTGAACGAGTACTAAGCATACTTACCTGGCAAGGGAGATACCATGATCAAGAAGGTGGTTCACCCATGGTGAGGCTCGGCCATTGCACTGCGGCTGTTGCTGACCCGTGCGAATTCCCCAAATGTGGGAATCTCGATTGCATAATTTCTGGTAGTGGGGGACTGCGTTCGCGCTCTCCCCTGATCATGTTGTTGTAAAGAAATAAGAGCTATGAATGACTGCTTCGCTTGACCTGCTGCAGTCCATCGCAGCGTTTGAAACGCTATGTTTCTTCAAAGGTTCACGCAAACGAGCACACACGCCAACTCGGTGTATTGCATTGCGTTTTGATATGGTACTTTGAGTCCGGAATAAAGTATTCATTCATTGCTTTCCTTCATTATTGATCTAATAATTGTTTCTGTACAAGTCTGGTCTATGGTCACGGCAGCGCTCTCAGTCCTTATGTGCTCCTGCTGTTTAAAAGCTACTTTGGATGCGGCTATACTCGCTTACGGCCATACCACCCTGAACACGCCCGATCTCGTCTGATCTCGGAAGCTAAGCAGGGTCGGGCCTGGTTAGTACTTGGATGGGTGACCGCCTGGGAATACCAGGTGCTGTAAGCATATTTATTTTTCTGCTCGAGATCAATGGCTGCAATGGTCTGCCGTGCCCTGATCTTTAGCGCCCACTGTTTGGGAGAATTTAAGCAACATACAGACACTGACATCGTCTCTCCAAACTCTATTTGTGAAAAATGCAGACACTGTTGTGACGCCGGCAGCAGGGAGCATCAGAGGGCTGCAACGACAGAGATACATTGCAGTCTATCCCTGGTGTTGCAACGCTACATTTCTTCAAAAGATCACTCAACCGCACACGCAGTGTATTGCATTGCGTTTTCATATGGTACTTTGAGTATGGAATAAAGTCTTTATGCATTGCTTTCCTTCATTATGGATCTAATCATTGTTTCTGTACAAGTCCCGTCTCTGGCCACGGCAGCGCTCAGTCCTTTTGTGCTCCTGCTGAATAAAAGGTAGTATGGACCCGGTAACATTTGCGTACGGCCATACCACCCTGATCACGCCCGATCTCGTCTGATCTCGGAAGCTAAGCGGGGTCGGGCCTGGTTAGTACTTGGATGGTTGACCGCCTGGGAATACAAGGTGCTGTAAGCATATTTATTTTTCTGCTCGAGATCAATGGCTGCAATGGTCTGCCGTGCCCTGATCTTTAGCGCCCACTGTTTGGGAGAATTTAAGCAACATACAGACACTGACAACGTCTCTCCAAACTCTATTTGTGAAAAATGCAGACACTGTTGTGACGCCGGCAGCAGGGAGCATCAGAGGGCTGCAACGACAGAGATACATTGCAGTCTATCCCTGGTGTTGCAACGCTACATTTCTTCAAAAGATCACTCAACCGCACACGCAGTGTATTGCATTGCGTTTTCATATGGTACTTTGAGTATGGAATAAAGTCTTTATGCATTGCTTTCCTTCATTATGGATCTAATCATTGTTTCTGTACAAGTCCCGTCTCTGGCCACGGCAGCGCTCTCAGTCCTTTTGTGCTCCTGCTGAATAAAAGGTAGTATGGACCCGGTAACATTTGCGTACGGCCATACCACCCTGATCACGTCCGATCTCGTCTGATCTCGGAAGCTAAGCAGGGTCGGGCCTGGTTAGTACTTGGATGGGTGACCGCCTGGGAATACCAGGTGCTGTAAGCATTTTTATTTTTCTGCTCGAGATCAATGGCTGCAATGGTCTGCCGTGCCCTGATCCTTAGCGCCCACTGTTTGGGAGAATTTAAGCAACATACAGACACTGACAACGTCTCTCCAAACTCTATTTGTGAAAAATGCAGACACTGTTGTGACGCCGGCAGCAGGGAGCATCAGAGGGCTGCAACGACAGAGATACATTGCAGTCTATCCCTGGTGTTGCAACGCTACATTTCTTCAAAAGATCACTCAACCGCACACGCAGTGTATTGCATTGCGTTTTCATATGGTACTTTGAGTATGGAATAAAGTCTTTATGCATTGCTTTCCTTCATTATGGATCTAATCATTGTTTCTGTACAAGTCCCGTCTCTGGCCACGGCAGCGCTCTCAGTCCTTTTGTGCTCCTGCTGAATAAAAGGTAGTATGGACCCGGAAATATTTGCGTACGGCCATACCATCCTGATCACGCCCGATCTCGTCTGATCTCGGAAGCTAAGCAGGATCGGGCCTGGTTAGTACTTGGATGGGTGACCGCCTGGGAATACCAGGTGCTGTAAGCATTTTTATTTTTCTGCTCGAGATCAATGGCTGCAATGGTCTGCCGTGCCCTGATCCTTAGCGCCCACTGTTTGGGAGAATTTAAGCAACATACAGACACTGACAACGTCTCTCCAAACTCTATTTGTGAAACATGCAGACACTGTTGTGACGCCGGCAGCAGGGAGCATCAGAGGGCTGCAACGACAGAGATACATTGCAGTCTATCCCTGGTGTTGCAACGCTACATTTCTTCTAAAGATCACTCAACCGCACACGCAGTGTATTGCATTGCGTTTTCATATGGTACTTTGAGTATGGAATAAAGTCTTTATGCATTGCTTTCCTTCATTATGGATCTAATCATTGTTTCTGTACAAGTCCCGTCTCTGGCCACGGCAGCACCCTCAGTCCTTATGTGCTCCTGCTGTATAAAACCTTGTATGGACCCGGAAATGTTAGTTTACGGCCATAACAGCCTGATCATGCCCGATCTCGTCTGATCTCGGAAGCTAAGCAGGGTCGGGCCTGGTTACTACATCGATGGGGGACCACCTGGTGCTGTAAGCACATTTATTTTTCAACTCGAGCTCATTGGCTGCAATGGCCTGCCGTGCCGTGATCTTTAGCGCCCACTGTTTGGGAGAATTTAAGCAACATACAGACACTGACAACGTCTCTCCAAACTCTATTTGAGAAAAATGCAGACACTGTTGTGACGCCGGCAGCAGGGAGCATCAGAGGGCTGCAACGACAGAGATACATTGCAGTCTATCCCTGGTGTTGCAACGCTACATTTCTTCAAAAGATCACTCAACCGCACACGCAGTGTATTGCATTGCGTTTTGATATGGTACTTTGAGTATGGAATAAAGTCTTTATGCATTGCTTTCCTTCATTATGGATCTAATCATTGTTTCTGTGCAAGTCCCGTCTCTGGCCACGGCAGCGCTCTCAGTCCTTTTGTGCTCCTGCTGAATAAAAGGTAGTATGGACCCGTTAACATTTGCGTACGGCCATACCACCCTGATCACGCCCGATCTCGTCTGATCTCGGAAGCTAAGCAGGGTCGGGCCTGGTTAGTACTTGGATGGGTGACCGCCTGGGAATACCAGGTGCTGTAAGCATTTTTATTTTTCTGCTCGAGATCAATGGCTGCAATGGTCTGCCGTGCCCTGATCCTTAGCGCCCACTGTTTGGGAGAATTTAAGCAACATACAGACACTGACAACGTCTCTCCAAACTCTATTTGTGAAAAATGCAGACACTGTTGTGACGCCGGCAGCAGGGAGCATCAGAGGGCTGCAACGACAGAGATACATTGCAGTCTATCCCTGGTGTTGCAACGCTACATTTCTTCAAAAGATCACTCAACCGCACACGCAGTGTATTGCATTGCGTTTTCATATGGTACTTTGAGTATGGAATAAAGTCTTTATGCATTGCTTTCCTTCATTATGGATCTAATCATTGTTTCTGTACAAGTCCCGTCTCTGGCCACGGCAGCGCTCTCAGTCCTTTTGTGCTCCTGCTGAATAAAAGGTAGTATGGACCCGGTAATATTTGCGTACGGCCATACCATCCTGATCACGCCCGATCTCGTCTGATCTCGGAAGCTAAGCAGGATCGGGCCTGGTTAGTACTTGGATGGGTGACCGCCTGGGAATACCAGGTGCTGTAAGCATTTTTATTTTTCTGCTCGAGATCAATGGCTGCAATGGTCTGCCGTGCCCTGATCCTTAGCGCCCACTGTTTGGGAGAATTTAAGCAACATACAGACACTGACAACGTCTCTCCAAACTCTATTTGTGAAACATGCAGACACTGTTGTGACGCCGGCAGCAGGGAGCATCAGAGGGCTGCAACGACAGAGATACATTGCAGTCTATCCCTGGTGTTGCAACGCTACATTTCTTCAAAAGATCACTCAACCGCACACGCAGTGTATTGCATTGCGTTTTCATATGGTACTTTGAGTATGGAATAAAGTCTTTATGCATTGCTTTCCTTCATTATGGATCTAATCATTGTTTCTGTACAAGTCCCGTCTCTGGCCACGGCAGCACCCTCAGTCCTTATGTGCTCCTGCTGTATAAAACCTTGTATGGACCCGGAAATGTTAGTTTACGGCCATAACAGCCTGATCATGCCCGATCTCGTCTGATCTCGGAAGCTAAGCAGGGTCGGGCCTGGTTACTACATCGATGGGGGACCACCTGGTGCTGTAAGCACATTTATTTTTCAACTCGAGCTCATTGGCTGCAATGGCCTGCCGTGCCGTGATCTTTAGCGCCCACTGTTTGGGAGAATTTAAGCAACATACAGACACTGACAACGTCTCTCCAAACTCTATTTGAGAAACATGCAGACACACTAGTGACGCTGGCAGCAGGGACCAGCAGAGAGATGCAGCGACCTCGGCATTTTTCTTCAGCTTTCACAAACACGCACACAGGGTGACTGGTCTTCTATTTGTTTTGTCGTCGTCTGTCAAACCGCTAAGTGGAGCGACGTGTTTGGGAAGCTGGACTCTTGGTCTGAGCATGTGTGGGCATCGCTTCTCGGCCTTTTGGCTAAGATCAAGTGTAGTATCTGTTCTTATCAGTTTAATATCTGATACGTCCCCTACCCGGGGACCATATATTAAATTGTTTTTTGGAACTGGGAGATGGAATAGGGGCTTGCTCCGTCCACTCCACGCATCGACCTGGTATTGCAGTACCTCCAGGACCGGTGCACCCCTCTCTCACTGTGAAAAATAAACTCCAATCACTCCAACTTATCCAACTGTAAGGCTTAGCTGCTTCACTAAGAAAGTAACTCACCACGAGGCCTTCATGACCATGCGGTATGCCGAAGCCGGAAATGACAAACACACAGTCGCACACACTCATCTTATGCAAAACAATCCGTTTTATCATCAACATTCAGTCACTGCAAAGATTTAAAGACTAGCCTCTTATCAAAAGTTAGAATGGACCCAAAGTGTGTGATTGATACAGTCTGGTTTAGCTTTCGCTTGCTCTCGGTTTTTAGTATGACTCGTTCTCAACATTACGTCATTCTTCTGTTAGGCGCACATGGCTAATTTGCATACGGGCAGAGATCTTTAGCGCCCACTGTTTGGGAGAATTTAAGCAACATACAGACACTGACAACGTCTCTCCAAACTCTATTTGTGAAAAATGCAGACACTGTTGTGACGCCGGCAGCAGGGAGCATCAGAGGGCTGCAACGACAGAGATACATTGCAGTCTATCCCTGGTGTTGCAACGCTACATTTCTTCAAAAGATCACTCAACCGCAAACGCAGTGTATTGCATTGCGTTTTGATATGGTACTTTGAGTATGGAATAAAGTCTTTATGCATTGCTTTCCTTCATTATGGATCTAATCATTGTTTCTGTACAAGTCCCGTCTCTGGCCACGGCAGCGCTCTCAGTCCTTTTGTGCTCCTGATGAATAAAACGTAGTATGGACCCGGGAACATTTGCGTACGGCCATACCACCCTGATCACGCCCGATTTCGTCTGATCTCGGAAGCTAAGCAGGGTCGGGCCTGGTTAGTACTTGGATGGGTGACCGCCTGGGAATACCAGGTGCTGTAAGCATTTTTATTTTTCTGCTCGAGATCAATGGCTGCAATGGTCTGCCGTGCCCTGATCCTTAGCGCCCACTGTTTGGGAGAATTTAAGCAACATACAGACACTGACATCGTCTCTCCAAACTCTATTTGTGAAAAATGCAGACACTGTTGTGACGCCGGCAGCAGGGAGCATCAGAGGGCTGCAACGACAGAGATACATTGCAGTCTATCCCTGGTGTTGCAACGCTACATTTCTTCAAAAGATCACTCAACCGCAAACGCAGTGTATTGCATTGCGTTTTGATATGGTACTTTGAGTATGGAATAAAGTCTTTATGCATTGCTTTCCTTCATTATGGATCTAATCATTGTTTCTGTACAAGTCCCGTCTCTGGCCACGGCAGCGCTCTCAGTCCTTTTGTGCTCCTGATGAATAAAACGTAGTATGGACCCGGGAACATTTGCGTACGGCCATACCACCCTGATCACGCCCGATCTCGTCTGATCTCGGAAGCTAAGCAGGGTCGGGCCTGGTTAGTACTTGGATGGGTGACCGCCTGGGAATATCAGGTGCTGTAAGCATTTTTATTTTTCTGCTCGAGATCAATGGCTGCAATGGTCTGCCGTGCCCTGATCCTTAGCGCCCACTGTTTGGGAGAATTTAAGCAACATACAGACACTGACAACGTCTCTCCAAACTCTATTTGTGAAACATGCAGACACTGTTGTGACGCCGGCAGCAGGGAGCATCAGAGGGCTGCAACGACAGAGATACATTGCAGTCTATCCCTGGTGTTGCAACGCTACATTTCTTCAAAAGATCACTCAACCGCACACGCAGTGTATTGCATTGCGTTTTCATATGGTACTTTGAGTATGGAATAAAGTCTTTATGCATTGCTTTCCTTCATTATGGATCTAATCATTGTTTCTGTACAAGTCCCGTCTCTGGCCACGGCAGCACCCTCAGTCCTTATGTGCTCCTGCTGTATAAAACCTTGTATGGACCCGGAAATGTTAGTTTACGGCCATAACAGCCTGATCATGCCCGATCTCGTCTGATCTCGGAAGCTAAGCAGGGTCGGGCCTGGTTACTACATCGATGGGGGACCACCTGGTGCTGTAAGCACATTTATTTTTCAACTCGAGCTCATTGGCTGCAATGGCCTGCCGTGCCGTGATCTTTAGCGCCCACTGTTTGGGAGAATTTAAGCAACATACAGACACTGACAACGTCTCTCCAAACTCTATTTGAGAAACATGCAGACACACTAGTGACGCTGGCAGCAGGGACCAGCAGAGAGATGCAGCGACCTCGGCATTTTTCTTCAGCTTTCACAAACACGCACACAGGGTGACTGGTCTTCTATTTGTTTTGTCGTCGTCTGTCAAACCGCTAAGTGGAGCGACGTGTTTGGGAAGCTGGACTCTTGGTCTGAGCATGTGTGGGCATCGCTTCTCGGCCTTTTGGCTAAGATCAAGTGTAGTATCTGTTCTTATCAGTTTAATATCTGATACGTCCCCTACCCGGGGACCATATATTAAATTGTTTTTTGGAACTGGGAGATGGAATAGGGGCTTGCTCCGTCCACTCCACGCATCGACCTGGTATTGCAGTACCTCCAGGACCGGTGCACCCCTCTCTCACTGTGAAAAATAAACTCCAATCACTCCAACTTATCCAACTGTAAGGCTTAGCTGCTTCACTAAGAAAGTAACTCACCACGAGGCCTTCATGACCATGCGGTATGCCGAAGCCGGAAATGACAAACACACAGTCGCACACACTCATCTTATGCAAAACAATCCGTTTTATCATCAACATTCAGTCACTGCAAAGATTTAAAGACTAGCCTCTTATCAAAAGTTAGAATGGACCCAAAGTGTGTGATTGATACAGTCTGGTTTAGCTTTCGCTTGCTCTCGGTTTTTAGTATGACTCGTTCTCAACATTACGTCATTCTTCTGTTAGGCGCACATGGCTAATTTGCATACGGGCAGAGATCTTTAGCGCCCACTGTTTGGGAGAATTTAAGCAACATACAGACACTGACAACGTCTCTCCAAACTCTATTTGTGAAACATGCAGACACTGTTGTGACGCCGGCAGCAGGGAGCATCAGAGGGCTGCAACGACAGAGATACATTGCAGTCTATCCCTGGTGTTGCAACGCTACATTTCTTCAAAAGATCACTCAACCGCACACGCAGTGTATTGCATTGCGTTTTGATATGGTACTTTGAGTATGGAACAAAGTCTTTATGCATTGCTTTCCTTCATTATGGATCTAATCATTGTTTCTGTACAAGTCCCGTCTCTGGCCACGGCAGCGCTCTCAGTCCTTATGTGCTCCTGCTGTGTGAAAGCTAGTATGGACCCGGTAACATTTGCATACGGCCATACCACCCTGATCAAGCCCGTTCTCGTCTGATCTCGGAAGCTAAGCAGGAACGGGCCTGGTTAGTACTTGGATGGGAGACGACCTGGGAATACCAGGTGCTGTAAACTTTTTTTTTTTCTGCACGAGATCAATGGCTGCAATGGTCTGCCGTGCCCTGATCTTTAGCGCCCACTGTTTGGGAGAATTTAAGCAACATACAGACACTGACAACGTCTCTCCAAACTCTATTTGTGAAAAATGCAGACACTGTTGTGACGCCGGCAGCAGGGAGCATCAGAGGGCTGCAACGACAGAGATACATTGCAGTCTATCCCTGGTGTTGCAACGCTACATTTCTTCAAAAGATCACTCAACCGCAAACGCAGTGTATTGCATTGCGTTTTGATATGGTACTTTGAGTATGGAATAAAGTCTTTATGCATTGCTTTCCTTCATTATGGATCTAATCATTGTTTCTGTACAAGTCCCGTCTCTGGCCACGGCAGCGCTCTCAGTCCTTTTGTGCTCCTGATGAATAAAACGTAGTATGGACCCGGGAACATTTGCGTACGGCCATACCACCCTGATCACGCCCGATCTCGTCTGATCTCGGAAGCTAAGCAGGGTCGGGCCTGGTTAGTACTTGGATGGGTGACCGCCTGGGAATACCAGGTGCTGTAAGCATTTTTATTTTTCTGCTCGAGATCAATGGCTGCAATGGTCTGCCGTGCCCTGATCCTTAGCGCCCACTGTTTGGGAGAATTTAAGCAACATACAGACACTGACATCGTCTCTCCAAACTCTATTTGTGAAAAATGCAGACACTGTTGTGACGCCGGCAGCAGGGAGCATCAGAGGGCTGCAACGACAGAGATACATTGCAGTCTATCCCTGGTGTTGCAACGCTACATTTCTTCAAAAGATCACTCAACCGCAAACGCAGTGTATTGCATTGCGTTTTGATATGGTACTTTGAGTATGGAATAAAGTCTTTATGCATTGCTTTCCTTCATTATGGATCTAATCATTGTTTCTGTACAAGTCCCGTCTCTGGCCACGGCAGCGCTCTCAGTCCTTTTGTGCTCCTGATGAATAAAACGTAGTATGGACCCGGGAACATTTGCGTACGGCCATACCACCCTGATCACGCCCGATCTCGTCTGAGCGCTCTCAGTCCTTTTGTGCTCCTGCTGAATAAAACGTAGTATGGACCCGGGAACATTTGCGTACGGCCATACCACCCTGATCACGCCCGATCTCGTCTGATCTCGGAAGCTAAGTAGGGTCGGGCCTGGTTAGTACTTGGATGGGTGACCGCCTGGGAATACCAGGTGCTGTAAGCATTTTTATTTTTCTGCTCGAGATCAATGGCTGCAATGGTCTGCCGTGCCCTGATCTTTAGCGCCCACTGTTTGGGAGAATTTAAGCAACATACAGACACTGACAACGTCTCTCCAAACTCTATTTGTGAAAAATGCAGACACTGTTGTGACGCCGGCAGCAGGGAGCATCAGAGGGCTGCAACGACAGAGATACATTGCAGTCTATCCCTGGTGTTGCAACGCTACATTTCTTCAAAAGATCACTCAACCGCACACGCAGTGTATTGCATTGCGTTTTGATATGGTACTTTGAGTATGGAATAAAGTCTTTATGCATTGCTTTCCTTCATTATGGATCTAATCATTGTTTCTGTACAAGTCCCGTCTCTGGCCACGGCAGCGCTCTCAGTCCTTTTGTGCTCCTGCTGAATAAAAGGTAGTATGGACCCGGTAACATTTGCGTTCGGCCATACCACCCTGATCACGCCCGATCTCGTCTGATCTCGGAAGCTAAGCAGGGTCGGGCCTGGTTAGTACTTGGATGGGTGACCGCCTGGGAATACCAGGTGCTGTAAGCATATTTATTTTTCTGCTCGAGATCAATGGCTGCAATGGTCTGCCGTGCCCTGATCTTTAGCGCCCACTGTTTGGGAGAATTTAAGCAACATACAGACACTGACAACGTCTCTCCAAACTCTATTTGTGAAAAATGCAGACACTGTTGTGACGCCGGCAGCAGGGAGCATCAGAGGGCTGCAACGACAGAGATACATTGCAGTCTATCCCTGGTGTTGCAACGCTACATTTCTTCAAAAGATCACTCAACCGCACACGCAGTGTATTGCATTGCGTTTTCATATGGTACTTTGAGTATGGAATAAAGTCTTTATGCATTGCTTTCCTTCATTATGGATCTAATCATTGTTTCTGTACAAGTCCCGTCTCTGGCCACGGCAGCGCTCTCAGTCCTTTTGTGCTCCTGCTGAATAAAACGTAGTATGGACCCGGGAACATTTGCGTACGGCCATACCACCCTGATCACGCCTGATCTCGGAAGCTAAGCAGGGTCGGGCCTGGTTAGTACTTGGATGGGTGACCGCCTGGGAATACCAGGTGCTGTAAGCATATTTATTTTTCTGCTCGAGATCAATGGCTGCAATGGTCTGCCGTGCCCTGATCTTTAGCGCCCACTGTTTGGGAGAATTTAAGCAACATACAGACACTGACAACGTCTCTCCAAACTCTATTTGTGAAAAATGCAGACACTGTTGTGACGCCGGCAGCAGGGAGCATCAGAGGGCTGCAACGACAGAGATACATTGCAGTCTATCCCTGGTGTTGCAACGCTACATTTCTTCAAAAGATCACTCAACCGCACACGCAGTGTATTGCATTGCGTTTTCATATGGTACTTTGAGTATGGAATAAAGTCTTTATGCATTGCTTTCCTTCATTATGGATCTAATCATTGTTTCTGTACAAGTCCCGTCTCTGGCCACGGCAGCGCGCTCAGTCCTTTTGTGCTCCTGCTGAATAAAAGGTAGTATGTACCCGGTAACATTTGCGTACGGCCATACCACCCTGATCACGCCCGATCTCGTCTGATCTCGGAAGCTAAGCAGGGTCGGGCCTGGTTAGTACTTGGATGGGTGACCGCCTGGGAATACCAGGTGCTGTAAGCATATTTATTTTTCTGCTCGAGATCAATGGCTGCAATGGTCTGCCGTGCCCTGATCTTTAGCGCCCACTGTTTGGGAGAATTTAAGCAACATACAGACACTGACAACGTCTCTCCAAACTCTATTTGTGAAACATGCAGACACTGTTGTGACGCCGGCAGCAGGGAGCATCAGAGGGCTGCAACGACAGAGATACATTGCAGTCTATCCCTGGTGTTGCAACGCTACATTTCTTCAAAAGATCACTCAACCGCACACGCAGTGTATTGCATTGCGTTTTGATATGGTACTTTGAGTATGGAATAAAGTCTTTATGCATTGCTTTCCTTCATTATGGATCTAATCATTGTTTCTGTACAAGTCCCGTCTCTGGCCACGGCAGCGCTCTCAGTCCTTTTGTGCTCCTGCTGAATAAAAGGTAGTATGGACCCGGTAACATTTGCGTACGGCCATACCACCCTGATCACGCCCGATCTCGTCTGATCTCGGAAGCTAAGCAGGGTCGGGCCTGGTTAGTACTTGGATGGGTGACCGCCTGGGAATACCAGGTGCTGTAATCATATTTATTTTTCTGCTCGAGATCAATGGCTGCAATGGTCTGCCGTGCACTGATCTTTAGCGCCCACTGTTTGGGAGAATATAAGCAACATACAGACACCGACAACGTCTCTCCAAACTCTATTTGTGAAACATGCAGACACTGTTGTGACGCCGGCAGCAGGGAGCATCAGAGGGCTGCAACGACAGAGATACATTGCAGTCTATCCCTGGTGTTGCAACGTTACATTTCTTCAAAAGATCACTCAACCGCACACGCAGTGTATTGCATTGCGTTTTCATATGGTACTTTGAGTATGGAATAAAGTCTTTATGCATTGCTTTCCTACATTATGGATCTAATCATTGTTTCTGTACAAGTCCCGTCTCTGGCCACGGCAGCGCTCTCAGTCCTTTTGTGCTCCTGCTGAATAAAAGGTAGTATGGACCCGGTAACATTTGCGTACGGCCATACCACCCTGATCACGCCCGATCTCGTCTGATCTCGGAAGCTAAGCAGGGTCGGGCCTGGTTAGTACTTGGATGGGTGACCGCCTGGGAATACCAGGTGCTGTAAGCTCTTTTATTTTTCTGCTCGAGATCAATGGCTGCAATGGTCTGCCGTGCCCTGATCCTTAGCGCCCACTGTTTGGGAGAATTTAATCAACATACAGACACCGACAACGTCTCTCCAAACTCTATTTGTGAAACATGCAGACACTGTTGTGACGCCGGCAGCAGGGAGCATCAGAGGGCTGCAACGACAGAGATACATTGCAGTCTATCCCTGGTGTTGCAACGCTACATTTCTTCAAAAGATCACTCAACCGCACACGCAGTGTATTGCATTGCGTTTTCATATGGTACTTTGAGTATGGAATAAAGTCTTTATGCATTGCTTTCCTTCATTATGGATCTAATCATTGTTTCTGTACAAGTCCCGTCTCTGGCCACGGCAGCGCTCTCAGTCCTTTTGTGCTCCTGCTGAATAAAAGGTAGTATGGACCCGGTAACATTTGCGTACGGCCATACCACCCTGATCACGCCCGATCTCGTCTGATCTCGGAAGCTAAGCAGGGTCGGGCCTGGTTAGTACTTGGATGGGTGACCGCCTGGGAATACCAGGTGCTGTAAGCATTTTTATTTTTCTGCTCGAGATCAATGGCTGCAATGGTCTGCCGTGCCCTGATCCTTAGCGCCCACTGTTTGGGAGAATTTAAGCAACATACAGACACTGACAACTTATATCACTCCAACTCATCCAACTCCAAGGCGAGGCTGCTTCACTAAGAAAGCAACTCACCACGAGGCCTTCATTACCATGCGGTATGCCGAAGCCGGAAATGACAAACGCACAGTCGCACGCACTCATCGAATGCAAAACAATCCGTTTTATCATAAACATTCAGTCACTGCAAAGATTTAAAGACTAGCCTCTTATCATAAGTTAGAATGGACCCAAAGTGTGTGATTGATACAGTCTGGTTTAGCTGTCGATTGCTCTCCCTTTTTAGTATGACTCGTTCTCAACATTACGTCATTCTTCTGTTAGGTGCACATGGCTAATTTGCATACGTGCACAGGACTGGCTGGCTCCGCATGGCAAATAATAGAACATATTTAATTATCCTGGGGGAAAAGAGAATCAATTGCAAACCGCTAAAATAGTACCTACTTTGTCGTATTACATTCCGTTTTGTGATACCTAACAACATGAAATAAAATGGATAACAGTTTAAATCTGTATTAAGAACAAGCAAATTGCACACACTTGTTGGAAAATAAACCCTGCAACACGGACTTTAAAGTCTAGACATCTCCGAATTCTTTGCAACCGTTCTCCAAGGGAACACGCGTGGGCAGCGTTCAGCCCATCTGAACGAGTACTAATCATACTTACCTGGCAAGGGAGATACCATGATCAAGAAGGTGGTTCACCCATGGTGAGGCTCGGCCATTGCACTGCGGCTGTTGCTGACCCGTGCGAATTCCCCAAATGTGGGAATCTCGATTGCATAATTTCTGGTAGTGGGGGACTGCGTTCGCGCTCTCCCCTGATCATGTTGTTGTAAAGAAATAAGAGCTATGAATGACTGCTTCGCTTGACCTGCTGCAGTCCATCGCAGCGTTTGAAACGCTATGTTTCTTCAAAGGTTCACGCAAACGAGCACACACGCCAACTCGGTGTATTGCATTGCGTTTTGATATGGTACTTTGAGTCCGGAATAAAGTATTCATTCATTGCTTTCCTTCATTATTGATCTAATAATTGTTTCTGTACAAGTCTGGTCTATGGTCACGGCAGCGCTCTCAGTCCTTATGTGCTCCTGCTGTTTAAAAGCTACTTTGGATGCGGCTATACTCGCTTACGGCCATACCACCCTGAACACGCCCGATCTCGTCTGATCTCGGAAGCTAAGCAGGGTCGGGCCTGGTTAGTACTTGGATGGGAGACCGCCTGGGAATACCAGGTGCTGTAAGCTTTTTTTTTTTCTGCACGAGATCAATGGCTGCAATGGTCTGCCGTGCCCTGATCTTTAGCGCCCACTGTTTGGGAGAATTTAAGCAACATACAGACACTGACAACGTCTCTCCAAACTCTATTTGTGAAAAATGCAGACACTGTTGTGACGCCGGCAGCAGGGAGCATCAGAGGGCTGCAACGACAGAGATACATTGCAGTCTATCCCTGGTGTTGCAACGCTACATTTCTTCAAAAGATCACTCAACCGCACACGCAGTGTATTGCATTGCGTTTTGATATGGTACTTTGAGTATGGAATAAAGTCTTTATGCATTGCTTTCCTTCATTATGGATCTAATCATTGTTTCTGTACAAGTCCCGTCTCTGGCCACGGCAGCGCTCTCAGTCCTTTTGTGCTCCAGCTGAATAAAAGGTAGTATGGACCCGGTAACATTTGCGTACGGCCATACCACCCTGATCACGCCCGATCTCGTCTGATCTCGGAAGCAAAGCAGGGTCGGGCCTGGTTAGTACTTGGATGGGTGACCGCCTGGGAATACCAGGTGCTGTAAGCATATTTATTTTTCTGCTCGAGATCAATGGCTGCAATGGTCTGCCGTGCCCTGATCTTTAGCGCCCACTGTTTGGGAGAATTTAAGCAACATACAGACACTGACAACGTCTCTCCAAACTCTATTTGTGAAAAATGCAGACACTGTTGTGACGCCGGCAGCAGGGAGCATCAGAGGGCTGCAACGACAGAGATACATTGCAGTCTATCCCTGGTGTTGCAACGCTACATTTCTTCAAAAGATCACTCAACCTCACACGCAGTGTATTGCATTGCGTTTTCATATGGTACTTTGAGTATGGAATAAAGTCTTTATGCATTGCTTTCCTTCATTATGGATCTAATCATTGTTTCTGTACAAGTCCCGTCTCTGGCCACGGCAGCGCGCTCAGTCCTTTTGTGCTCCTGCTGAATAAAAGGTAGTATGGACCCGGTAACATTTGCGTACGGCCATACCACCCTGATCACGCCCGATCTCGTCTGATCTCGGAAGCTAAGCAGGGTCGGGCCTGGTTAGTACTTGGATGGGTGACCGCCTGGGAATACCAGGTGCTGTAAGCATATTTATTTTTCTGCTCGAGATCAATGGCTGCAATGGTCTGCCGTGCCCTGATCTTTAGCGCCCACTGTTTGGGAGAATTTAAGCAACATACAGACACTGACATCGTCTCTCCAAACTCTATTTGTGAAAAATGCAGACACTGTTGTGACGCCGGCAGCAGGGAGCATCAGAGGGCTGCAACGACAGAGATACATTGCAGTCTATCCCTGGTGTTGCAACGCTACATTTCTTCAAAAGATCACTCAACCGCACACGCAGTGTATTGCATTGCGTTTTCATATGGTACTTTGAGTATGGAATAAAGTCTTTATGCATTGCTTTCCTTCATTATGGATCTAATCATTGTTTCTGTACAAGTCCCGTCTCTGGCCACGGCAGCGCTCAGTCCTTTTGTGCTCCTGCTGAATAAAAGGTAGTATGGACCCGGTAACATTTGCGTACGGCCATACCACCCTGATCACGCCCGATCTCGTCTGATCTCGGAAGCTAAGCGGGGTCGGGCCTGGTTAGTACTTGGATGGTTGACCGCCTGGGAATACAAGGTGCTGTAAGCATATTTATTTTTCTGCTCGAGATCAATGGCTGCAATGGTCTGCCGTGCCCTGATCTTTAGCGCCCACTGTTTGGGAGAATTTAAGCAACATACAGACACTGACAACGTCTCTCCAAACTCTATTTGTGAAAAATGCAGACACTGTTGTGACGCCGGCAGCAGGGAGCATCAGAGGGCTGCAACGACAGAGATACATTGCAGTCTATCCCTGGTGTTGCAACGCTACATTTCTTCAAAAGATCACTCAACCGCACACGCAGTGTATTGCATTGCGTTTTCATATGGTACTTTGAGTATGGAATAAAGTCTTTATGCATTGCTTTCCTTCATTATGGATCTAATCATTGTTTCTGTACAAGTCCCGTCTCTGGCCACGGCAGCGCTCTCAGTCCTTTTGTGCTCCTGCTGAATAAAAGGTAGTATGGACCCGGTAACATTTGCGTACGGCCATACCACACTGATCACGCCCGATCTCGTCTGATCTCGGAAGCTAAGCAGGGTCGGGCCTGGTTAGTACTTGGATGGGTGACCGCCTGGGAATACCAGGTGCTGTAAGCATATTTATTTTTCTGCTCGAGATCAATGGCTGCAATGGTCTGCCGTGCCCTGATCTTTAGCGCCCACTGTTTGGGAGAATTTAAGCAACATACAGACACTGACAACGTCTCTCCAAACTCTATTTGTGAAAAATGCAGACACTGTTGTGACGCCGGCAGCAGGGAGCATCAGAGGGCTGCAACGACAGAGATACATTGCAGTCTATCCCTGGTGTTGCAACGCTACATTTCTTCAAAAGATCACTCAACCGCACACGCAGTGTATTGCATTGCGTTTTGATATGGTACTTTGAGTATGGAATAAAGTCTTTATGCATTGCTTTCCTTCATTATGGATCTAATCATTGTTTCTGTACAAGTCCCGTCTCTGGCCACGGCAGCGCTCTCAGTCCTTTTGTGCTCCTGCTGAATAAAAGGTAGTATGGACCCGGTAACATTTGCGTACGGCCATACCACCCTGATCACGTCCGATCTCGTCTGATCTCGGAAGCTAAGCAGGGTCGGGCCTGGTTAGTACTTGGATGGGTGACCGCCTGGGAATACCAGGTGCTGTAAGCATTTTTATTTTTCTGCTCGAGATCAATGGCTGCAATGGTCTGCCGTGCCCTGATCCTTAGCGCCCACTGTTTGGGAGAATTTAAGCAACATACAGACACTGACAACGTCTCTCCAAACTCTATTTGTGAAAAATGCAGACACTGTTGTGACGCCGGCAGCAGGGAGCATCAGAGGGCTGCAACGACAGAGATACATTGCAGTCTATCCCTGGTGTTGCAACGCTACATTTCTTCAAAAGATCACTCAACCGCACACGCAGTGTATTGCATTGCGTTTTCATATGGTACTTTGAGTATGGAATAAAGTCTTTATGCATTGCTTTCCTTCATTATGGATCTAATCATTGTTTCTGTACAAGTCCCGTCTCTGGCCACGGCAGCGCTCTCAGTCCTTTTGTGCTCCTGCTGAATAAAAGGTAGTATGGACCCGGAAATATTTGCGTACGGCCATACCATCCTGATCACGCCCGATCTCGTCTGATCTCGGAAGCTAAGCAGGATCGGGCCTGGTTAGTACTTGGATGGGTGACCGCCTGGGAATACCAGGTGCTGTAAGCATTTTTATTTTTCTGCTCGAGATCAATGGCTGCAATGGTCTGCCGTGCCCTGATCCTTAGCGCCCACTGTTTGGGAGAATTTAAGCAACATACAGACACTGACAACGTCTCTCCAAACTCTATTTGTGAAACATGCAGACACTGTTGTGACGCCGGCAGCAGGGAGCATCAGAGGGCTGCAACGACAGAGATACATTGCAGTCTATCCCTGGTGTTGCAACGCTACATTTCTTCAAAAGATCACTCAACCGCACACGCAGTGTATTGCATTGCGTTTTCATATGGTACTTTGAGTATGGAATAAAGTCTTTATGCATTGCTTTCCTTCATTATGGATCTAATCATTGTTTCTGTACAAGTCCCGTCTCTGGCCACGGCAGCACCCTCAGTCCTTATGTGCTCCTGCTGTATAAAACCTTGTATGGACCCGGAAATGTTAGTTTACGGCCATAACAGCCTGATCATGCCCGATCTCGTCTGATCTCGGAAGCTAAGCAGGGTCGGGCCTGGTTACTACATCGATGGGGGACCACCTGGTGCTGTAAGCACATTTATTTTTCAACTCGAGCTCATTGGCTGCAATGGCCTGCCGTGCCGTGATCTTTAGCGCCCACTGTTTGGGAGAATTTAAGCAACATACAGACACTGACAACGTCTCTCCAAACTCTATTTGAGAAAAATGCAGACACTGTTGTGACGCCGGCAGCAGGGAGCATCAGAGGGCTGCAACGACAGAGATACATTGCAGTCTATCCCTGGTGTTGCAACGCTACATTTCTTCAAAAGATCACTCAACCGCACACGCAGTGTATTGCATTGCGTTTTGATATGGTACTTTGAGTATGGAATAAAGTCTTTATGCATTGCTTTCCTTCATTATGGATCTAATCATTGTTTCTGTGCAAGTCCCGTCTCTGGCCACGGCAGCGCTCTCAGTCCTTTTGTGCTCCTGCTGAATAAAAGGTAGTATGGACCCGTTAACATTTGCGTACGGCCATACCACCCTGATCACGCCCGATCTCGTCTGATCTCGGAAGCTAAGCAGGGTCGGGCCTGGTTAGTACTTGGATGGGTGACCGCCTGGGAATACCAGGTGCTGTAAGCATTTTTATTTTTCTGCTCGAGATCAATGGCTGCAATGGTCTGCCGTGCCCTGATCCTTAGCGCCCACTGTTTGGGAGAATTTAAGCAACATACAGACACTGACAACGTCTCTCCAAACTCTATTTGTGAAAAATGCAGACACTGTTGTGACGCCGGCAGCAGGGAGCATCAGAGGGCTGCAACGACAGAGATACATTGCAGTCTATCCCTGGTGTTGCAACGCTACATTTCTTCAAAAGATCACTCAACCGCACACGCAGTGTATTGCATTGCGTTTTCATATGGTACTTTGAGTATGGAATAAAGTCTTTATGCATTGCTTTCCTTCATTATGGATCTAATCATTGTTTCTGTACAAGTCCCGTCTCTGGCCACGGCAGCGCTCTCAGTCCTTTTGTGCTCCTGCTGAATAAAAGGTAGTATGGACCCGGTAATATTTGCGTACGGCCATACCATCCTGATCACGCCCGATCTCGTCTGATCTCGGAAGCTAAGCAGGATCGGGCCTGGTTAGTACTTGGATGGGTGACCGCCTGGGAATACCAGGTGCTGTAAGCATTTTTATTTTTCTGCTCGAGATCAATGGCTGCAATGGTCTGCCGTGCCCTGATCCTTAGCGCCCACTGTTTGGGAGAATTTAAGCAACATACAGACACTGACAACGTCTCTCCAAACTCTATTTGTGAAACATGCAGACACTGTTGTGACGCCGGCAGCAGGGAGCATCAGAGGGCTGCAACGACAGAGATACATTGCAGTCTATCCCTGGTGTTGCAACGCTACATTTCTTCAAAAGATCACTCAACCGCACACGCAGTGTATTGCATTGCGTTTTCATATGGTACTTTGAGTATGGAATAAAGTCTTTATGCATTGCTTTCCTTCATTATGGATCTAATCATTGTTTCTGTACAAGTCCCGTCTCTGGCCACGGCAGCACCCTCAGTCCTTATGTGCTCCTGCTGTATAAAACCTTGTATGGACCCGGAAATGTTAGTTTACGGCCATAACAGCCTGATCATGCCCGATCTCGTCTGATCTCGGAAGCTAAGCAGGGTCGGGCCTGGTTACTACATCGATGGGGGACCACCTGGTGCTGTAAGCACATTTATTTTTCAACTCGAGCTCATTGGCTGCAATGGCCTGCCGTGCCGTGATCTTTAGCGCCCACTGTTTGGGAGAATTTAAGCAACATACAGACACTGACAACGTCTCTCCAAACTCTATTTGAGAAACATGCAGACACACTAGTGACGCTGGCAGCAGGGACCAGCAGAGAGATGCAGCGACCTCGGCATTTTTCTTCAGCTTTCACAAACACGCACACAGGGTGACTGGTCTTCTATTTGTTTTGTCGTCGTCTGTCAAACCGCTAAGTGGAGCGACGTGTTTGGGAAGCTGGACTCTTGGTCTGAGCATGTGTGGGCATCGCTTCTCGGCCTTTTGGCTAAGATCAAGTGTAGTATCTGTTCTTATCAGTTTAATATCTGATACGTCCCCTACCCGGGGACCATATATTAAATTGTTTTTTGGAACTGGGAGATGGAATAGGGGCTTGCTCCGTCCACTCCACGCATCGACCTGGTATTGCAGTACCTCCAGGACCGGTGCACCCCTCTCTCACTGTGAAAAATAAACTCCAATCACTCCAACTTATCCAACTGTAAGGCTTAGCTGCTTCACTAAGAAAGTAACTCACCACGAGGCCTTCATGACCATGCGGTATGCCGAAGCCGGAAATGACAAACACACAGTCGCACACACTCATCTTATGCAAAACAATCCGTTTTATCATCAACATTCAGTCACTGCAAAGATTTAAAGACTAGCCTCTTATCAAAAGTTAGAATGGACCCAAAGTGTGTGATTGATACAGTCTGGTTTAGCTTTCGCTTGCTCTCGGTTTTTAGTATGACTCGTTCTCAACATTACGTCATTCTTCTGTTAGGCGCACATGGCTAATTTGCATACGGGCAGAGATCTTTAGCGCCCACTGTTTGGGAGAATTTAAGCAACATACAGACACTGACAACGTCTCTCCAAACTCTATTTGTGAAACATGCAGACACTGTTGTGACGCCGGCAGCAGGGAGCATCAGAGGGCTGCAACGACAGAGATACATTGCAGTCTATCCCTGGTGTTGCAACGCTACATTTCTTCAAAAGATCACTCAACCGCACACGCAGTGTATTGCATTGCGTTTTGATATGGTACTTTGAGTATGGAACAAAGTCTTTATGCATTGCTTTCCTTCATTATGGATCTAATCATTGTTTCTGTACAAGTCCCGTCTCTGGCCACGGCAGCGCTCTCAGTCCTTATGTGCTCCTGCTGTGTGAAAGCTAGTATGGACCCGGTAACATTTGCATACGGCCATACCACCCTGATCAAGCCCGTTCTCGTCTGATCTCGGAAGCTAAGCAGGAACGGGCCTGGTTAGTACTTGGATGGGAGACCGCCTGGGAATACCAGGTGCTGTAAACTTTTTTTTTTTCTGCACGAGATCAATGGCTGCAATGGTCTGCCGTGCCCTGATCTTTAGCGCCCACTGTTTGGGAGAATTTAAGCAACATACAGACACTGACAACGTCTCTCCAAACTCTATTTGTGAAAAATGCAGACACTGTTGTGACGCCGGCAGCAGGGAGCATCAGAGGGCTGCAACGACAGAGATACATTGCAGTCTATCCCTGGTGTTGCAACGCTACATTTCTTCAAAAGATCACTCAACCGCAAACGCAGTGTATTGCATTGCGTTTTGATATGGTACTTTGAGTATGGAATAAAGTCTTTATGCATTGCTTTCCTTCATTATGGATCTAATCATTGTTTCTGTACAAGTCCCGTCTCTGGCCACGGCAGCGCTCTCAGTCCTTTTGTGCTCCTGATGAATAAAACGTAGTATGGACCCGGGAACATTTGCGTACGGCCATACCACCCTGATCACGCCCGATCTCGTCTGATCTCGGAAGCTAAGCAGGGTCGGGCCTGGTTAGTACTTGGATGGGTGACCGCCTGGGAATACCAGGTGCTGTAAGCATTTTTATTTTTCTGCTCGAGATCAATGGCTGCAATGGTCTGCCGTGCCCTGATCCTTAGCGCCCACTGTTTGGGAGAATTTAAGCAACATACAGACACTGACATCGTCTCTCCAAACTCTATTTGTGAAAAATGCAGACACTGTTGTGACGCCGGCAGCAGGGAGCATCAGAGGGCTGCAACGACAGAGATACATTGCAGTCTATCCCTGGTGTTGCAACGCTACATTTCTTCAAAAGATCACTCAACCGCAAACGCAGTGTATTGCATTGCGTTTTGATATGGTACTTTGAGTATGGAATAAAGTCTTTATGCATTGCTTTCCTTCATTATGGATCTAATCATTGTTTCTGTACAAGTCCCGTCTCTGGCCACGGCAGCGCTCTCAGTCCTTTTGTGCTCCTGATGAATAAAACGTAGTATGGACCCGGGAACATTTGCGTACGGCCATACCACCCTGATCACGCCCGATCTCGTCTGATCTCGGAAGCTAAGCAGGGTCGGGCCTGGTTAGTACTTGGATGGGTGACCGCCTGGGAATACCAGGTGCTGTAAGCATTTTTATTTTTCTGCTCGAGATCAATGGCTGCAATGGTCTGCCGTGCCCTGATCCTTAGCGCCCACTGTTTGGGAGAATTTAAGCAACATACAGACACTGACAACGTCTCTCCAAACTCTATTTGTGAAACATGCAGACACTGTTGTGACGCCGGCAGCAGGGAGCATCAGAGGGCTGCAACGACAGAGATACATTGCAGTCTATCCCTGGTGTTGCAACGCTACATTTCTTCAAAAGATCACTCAACCGCACACGCAGTGTATTGCATTGCGTTTTCATATGGTACTTTGAGTATGGAATAAAGTCTTTATGCATTGCTTTCCTTCATTATGGATCTAATCATTGTTTCTGTACAAGTCCCGTCTCTGGCCACGGCAGCACCCTCAGTCCTTATGTGCTCCTGCTGTATAAAACCTTGTATGGACCCGGAAATGTTAGTTTACGGCCATAACAGCCTGATCATGCCCGATCTCGTCTGATCTCGGAAGCTAAGCAGGGTCGGGCCTGGTTACTACATCGATGGGGGACCACCTGGTGCTGTAAGCACATTTATTTTTCAACTCGAGCTCATTGGCTGCAATGGCCTGCCGTGCCGTGATCTTTAGCGCCCACTGTTTGGGAGAATTTAAGCAACATACAGACACTGACAACGTCTCTCCAAACTCTATTTGAGAAACATGCAGACACACTAGTGACGCTGGCAGCAGGGACCAGCAGAGAGATGCAGCGACCTCGGCATTTTTCTTCAGCTTTCACAAACACGCACACAGGGTGACTGGTCTTCTATTTGTTTTGTCGTCGTCTGTCAAACCGCTAAGTGGAGCGACGTGTTTGGGAAGCTGGACTCTTGGTCTGAGCATGTGTGGGCATCGCTTCTCGGCCTTTTGGCTAAGATCAAGTGTAGTATCTGTTCTTATCAGTTTAATATCTGATACGTCCCCTACCCGGGGACCATATATTAAATTGTTTTTTGGAACTGGGAGATGGAATAGGGGCTTGCTCCGTCCACTCCACGCATCGACCTGGTATTGCAGTACCTCCAGGACCGGTGCACCCCTCTCTCACTGTGAAAAATAAACTCCAATCACTCCAACTTATCCAACTGTAAGGCTTAGCTGCTTCACTAAGAAAGTAACTCACCACGAGGCCTTCATGACCATGCGGTATGCCGAAGCCGGAAATGACAAACACACAGTCGCACACACTCATCTTATGCAAAACAATCCGTTTTATCATCAACATTCAGTCACTGCAAAGATTTAAAGACTAGCCTCTTATCAAAAGTTAGAATGGACCCAAAGTGTGTGATTGATACAGTCTGGTTTAGCTTTCGCTTGCTCTCGGTTTTTAGTATGACTCGTTCTCAACATTACGTCATTCTTCTGTTAGGCGCACATGGCTAATTTGCATACGGGCAGAGATCTTTAGCGCCCACTGTTTGGGAGAATTTAAGCAACATACAGACACTGACAACGTCTCTCCAAACTCTATTTGTGAAACATGCAGACACTGTTGTGACGCCGGCAGCAGGGAGCATCAGAGGGCTGCAACGACAGAGATACATTGCAGTCTATCCCTGGTGTTGCAACGCTACATTTCTTCAAAAGATCACTCAACCGCACACGCAGTGTATTGCATTGCGTTTTGATATGGTACTTTGAGTATGGAACAAAGTCTTTATGCATTGCTTTCCTTCATTATGGATCTAATCATTGTTTCTGTACAAGTCCCGTCTCTGGCCACGGCAGCGCTCTCAGTCCTTATGTGCTCCTGCTGTGTGAAAGCTAGTATGGACCCGGTAACATTTGCATACGGCCATACCACCCTGATCAAGCCCGTTCTCGTCTGATCTCGGAAGCTAAGCAGGAACGGGCCTGGTTAGTACTTGGATGGGAGACCGCCTGGGAATACCAGGTGCTGTAAACTTTTTTTTTTTCTGCACGAGATCAATGGCTGCAATGGTCTGCCGTGCCCTGATCTTTAGCGCCCACTGTTTGGGAGAATTTAAGCAACATACAGACACTGACAACGTCTCTCCAAACTCTATTTGTGAAAAATGCAGACACTGTTGTGACGCCGGCAGCAGGGAGCATCAGAGGGCTGCAACGACAGAGATACATTGCAGTCTATCCCTGGTGTTGCAACGCTACATTTCTTCAAAAGATCACTCAACCGCAAACGCAGTGTATTGCATTGCGTTTTGATATGGTACTTTGAGTATGGAATAAAGTCTTTATGCATTGCTTTCCTTCATTATGGATCTAATCATTGTTTCTGTACAAGTCCCGTCTCTGGCCACGGCAGCGCTCTCAGTCCTTTTGTGCTCCTGATGAATAAAACGTAGTATGGACCCGGGAACATTTGCGTACGGCCATACCACCCTGATCACGCCCGATCTCGTCTGATCTCGGAAGCTAAGCAGGGTCGGGCCTGGTTAGTACTTGGATGGGTGACCGCCTGGGAATACCAGGTGCTGTAAGCATTTTTATTTTTCTGCTCGAGATCAATGGCTGCAATGGTCTGCCGTGCCCTGATCCTTAGCGCCCACTGTTTGGGAGAATTTAAGCAACATACAGACACTGACATCGTCTCTCCAAACTCTATTTGTGAAAAATGCAGACACTGTTGTGACGCCGGCAGCAGGGAGCATCAGAGGGCTGCAACGACAGAGATACATTGCAGTCTATCCCTGGTGTTGCAACGCTACATTTCTTCAAAAGATCACTCAACCGCAAACGCAGTGTATTGCATTGCGTTTTGATATGGTACTTTGAGTATGGAATAAAGTCTTTATGCATTGCTTTCCTTCATTATGGATCTAATCATTGTTTCTGTACAAGTCCCGTCTCTGGCCACGGCAGCGCTCTCAGTCCTTTTGTGCTCCTGATGAATAAAACGTAGTATGGACCCGGGAACATTTGCGTACGGCCATACCACCCTGATCACGCCCGATCTCGTCTGATCTCGGAAGCTAAGCAGGGTCGGGCCTGGTTAGTACTTGGATGGGTGACCGCCTGGGAATACCAGGTGCTGTAAGCATTTTTATTTTTCTGCTCGAGATCAATGGCTGCAATGGTCTGCCGTGCCCTGATCCTTAGCGCCCACTGTTTGGGAGAATTTAAGCAACATACAGACACTGACAACGTCTCTCCAAACTCTATTTGTGAAACATGCAGACACTGTTGTGACGCCGGCAGCAGGGAGCATCAGAGGGCTGCAACGACAGAGATACATTGCAGTCTATCCCTGGTGTTGCAACGCTACATTTCTTCAAAAGATCACTCAACCGCACACGCAGTGTATTGCATTGCGTTTTCATATGGTACTTTGAGTATGGAATAAAGTCTTTATGCATTGCTTTCCTTCATTATGGATCTAATCATTGTTTCTGTACAAGTCCCGTCTCTGGCCACGGCAGCACCCTCAGTCCTTATGTGCTCCTGCTGTATAAAACCTTGTATGGACCCGGAAATGTTAGTTTACGGCCATAACAGCCTGATCATGCCCGATCTCGTCTGATCTCGGAAGCTAAGCAGGGTCGGGCCTGGTTACTACATCGATGGGGGACCACCTGGTGCTGTAAGCACATTTATTTTTCAACTCGAGCTCATTGGCTGCAATGGCCTGCCGTGCCGTGATCTTTAGCGCCCACTGTTTGGGAGAATTTAAGCAACATACAGACACTGACAACGTCTCTCCAAACTCTATTTGAGAAAAATGCAGACACTGTTGTGACGCCGGCAGCAGGGAGCATCAGAGGGCTGCAACGACAGAGATACATTGCAGTCTATCCCTGGTGTTGCAACGCTACATTTCTTCAAAAGATCACTCAACCGCACACGCAGTGTATTGCATTGCGTTTTGATATGGTACTTTGAGTATGGAATAAAGTCTTTATGCATTGCTTTTCTTCATTATGGATCTAATCATTGTTTCTGTACAAGTCCCGTCTCTGGCCACGGCAGCGCTCTCAGTCCTTTTGTGCTCCTGCTGAATAAAAGGTAGTATGGACCCGGTAACATTTGCGTACGGCCATACCACCCTGATCACGCCCGATCTCGTCTGATCTCGGAAGCTAAGCAGGGTCGGGCCTGGTTAGTACTTGGATGGGTGACCGCCTGGGAATACCAGGTGCTGTAAGCATTTTTATTTTTCTGCTCGAGATCAATGGCTGCAATGGTCTGCCGTGCCCTGATCCTTAGCGCCCACTGTTTGGGAGAATTTAAGCAACATACAGACACTGACAACGTCTCTCCAAACTCTATTTGTGAAAAATGCAGACACTGTTGTGACGCCGGCAGCAGGGAGCATCAGAGGGCTGCAACGACAGAGATACATTGCAGTCTATCCCTGGTGTTGCAACGCTACATTTCTTCAAAAGATCACTCAACCGCACACGCAGTGTATTGCATTGCGTTTTCATATGGTACTTTGAGTATGGAATAAAGTCTTTATGCATTGCTTTCCTTCATTATGGATCTAATCATTGTTTCTGTACAAGTCCCGTCTCTGGCCACGGCAGCGCTCTCAGTCCTTTTGTGCTCCTGCTGAATAAAAGGTAGTATGGACCCGGTAATATTTGCGTACGGCCATACCATCCTGATCACGCCCGATCTCGTCTGATCTCGGAAGCTAAGCAGGATCGGGCCTGGTTAGTACTTGGATGGGTGACCGCCTGGGAATACCAGGTGCTGTAAGCATTTTTATTTTTCTGCTCGAGATCAATGGCTGCAATGGTCTGCCGTGCCCTGATCCTTAGCGCCCACTGTTTGGGAGAATTTAAGCAACATACAGACACTGACAACGTCTCTCCAAACTCTATTTGTGAAACATGCAGACACTGTTGTGACGCCGGCAGCAGGGAGCATCAGAGGGCTGCAACGACAGAGATACATTGCAGTCTATCCCTGGTGTTGCAACGCTACATTTCTTCAAAAGATCACTCAACCGCACACGCAGTGTATTGCATTGCGTTTTCATATGGTACTTTGAGTATGGAATAAAGTCTTTATGCATTGCTTTCCTTCATTATGGATCTAATCATTGTTTCTGTACAAGTCCCGTCTCTGGCCACGGCAGCACCCTCAGTCCTTATGTGCTCCTGCTGTATAAAACCTTGTATGGACCCGGAAATGTTAGTTTACGGCCATAACAGCCTGATCATGCCCGATCTCGTCTGATCTCGGAAGCTAAGCAGGGTCGGGCCTGGTTACTACATCGATGGGGGACCACCTGGTGCTGTAAGCACATTTATTTTTCAACTCGAGCTCATTGGCTGCAATGGCCTGCCGTGCCGTGATCTTTAGCGCCCACTGTTTGGGAGAATTTAAGCAACATACAGACACTGACAACGTCTCTCCAAACTCTATTTGAGAAACATGCAGACACACTAGTGACGCTGGCAGCAGGGACCAGCAGAGAGATGCAGCGACCTCGGCATTTTTCTTCAGCTTTCACAAACACGCACACAGGGTGACTGGTCTTCTATTTGTTTTGTCGTCGTCTGTCAAACCGCTAAGTGGAGCGACGTGTTTGGGAAGCTGGACTCTTGGTCTGAGCATGTGTGGGCATCGCTTCTCGGCCTTTTGGCTAAGATCAAGTGTAGTATCTGTTCTTATCAGTTTAATATCTGATACGTCCCCTACCCGGGGACCATATATTAAATTGTTTTTTGGAACTGGGAGATGGAATAGGGGCTTGCTCCGTCCACTCCACGCATCGACCTGGTATTGCAGTACCTCCAGGACCGGTGCACCCCTCTCTCACTGTGAAAAATAAACTCCAATCACTCCAACTTATCCAACTGTAAGGCTTAGCTGCTTCACTAAGAAAGTAACTCACCACGAGGCCTTCATGACCATGCGGTATGCCGAAGCCGGAAATGACAAACACACAGTCGCACACACTCATCTTATGCAAAACAATCCGTTTTATCATCAACATTCAGTCACTGCAAAGATTTAAAGACTAGCCTCTTATCAAAAGTTAGAATGGACCCAAAGTGTGTGATTGATACAGTCTGGTTTAGCTTTCGCTTGCTCTCGGTTTTTAGTATGACTCGTTCTCAACATTACGTCATTCTTCTGTTAGGCGCACATGGCTAATTTGCATACGGGCAGAGATCTTTGGCGCCCACTGTTTGGGAGAATTTAAGCAACATACAGACACTGACAACGTCTCTCCAAACTCTATTTGTGAAACATGCAGACACTGTTGTGACGCCGGCAGCAGGGAGCATCAGAGGGCTGCAACGACAGAGATACATTGCAGTCTATCCCTGGTGTTGCAACGCTACATTTCTTCAAAAGATCACTCAACCGCACACGCAGTGTATTGCATTGCGTTTTGATATGGTACTTTGAGTATGGAACAAAGTCTTTATGCATTGCTTTCCTTCATTATGGATCTAATCATTGTTTCTGTACAAGTCCCGTCTCTGGCCACGGCAGCGCTCTCAGTCCTTATGTGCTCCTGCTGTGTGAAAGCTAGTATGGACCCGGTAACATTTGCATACGGCCATACCACCCTGATCAAGCCCGTTCTCGTCTGATCTCGGAAGCTAAGCAGGAACGGGCCTGGTTAGTACTTGGATGGGAGACCTCCTGGGAATACCAGGTGCTGTAAACTTTTTTTTTTTCTGCACGAGATCAATGGCTGCAATGGTCTGCCGTGCCCTGATCTTTAGCGCCCACTGTTTGGGAGAATTTAAGCAACATACAGACACTGACAACGTCTCTCCAAACTCTATTTGTGAAAAATGCAGACACTGTTGTGACGCCGGCAGCAGGGAGCATCAGAGGGCTGCAACGACAGAGATACATTGCAGTCTATCCCTGGTGTTGCAACGCTACATTTCTTCAAAAGATCACTCAACCGCAAACGCAGTGTATTGCATTGCGTTTTGATATGGTACTTTGAGTATGGAATAAAGTCTTTATGCATTGCTTTCCTTCATTATGGATCTAATCATTGTTTCTGTACAAGTCCCGTCTCTGGCCACGGCAGCGCTCTCAGTCCTTTTGTGCTCCTGATGAATAGAACGTAGTATGGACCCGGGAACATTTGCGTACGGCCATACCACCCTGATCACGCCCGATCTCGTCTGATCTCGGAAGCTAAGCAGGGTCGGGCCTGGTTAGTACTTGGATGGGTGACCGCCTGGGAATACCAGGTGCTGTAAGCATTTTTATTTTTCTGCTCGAGATCAATGGCTGCAATGGTCTGCCGTGCCCTGATCCTTAGCGCCCACTGTTTGGGAGAATTTAAGCAACATACAGACACTGACATCGTCTCTCCAAACTCTATTTGTGAAAAATGCAGACACTGTTGTGACGCCGGCAGCAGGGAGCATCAGAGGGCTGCAACGACAGAGATACATTGCAGTCTATCCCTGGTGTTGCAACGCTACATTTCTTCAAAAGATAACTCAACCGCAAACGCAGTGTATTGCATTGCGTTTTGATATGGTACTTTGAGTATGGAATAAAGTCTTTATGCATTGCTTTCCTTCATTATGGATCTAATCATTGTTTCTGTACAAGTCCCGTCTCTGGCCACGGCAGCGCTCTCAGTCCTTTTGTGCTCCTGATGAATAAAACGTAGTATGGACCCGGGAACATTTGCGTACGGCCATACCACCCTGATCACGCCCGATCTCGTCTGATCTCGGAAGCTAAGCAGGGTCGGGCCTGGTTAGTACTTGGATGGGTGACCGCCTGGGAATACCAGGTGCTGTAAGCATTTTTATTTTTCTGCTCGAGATCAATGGCTGCAATGGTCTGCCGTGCCCTGATCCTTAGCGCCCACTGTTTGGGAGAATTTAAGCAACATACAGACACTGACAACGTCTCTCCAAACTCTATTTGTGAAAAATGCAGACACTGTTGTGACGCCGGCAGCAGGGAGCATCAGAGGGCTGCAACGACAGAGATACATTGCAGTCTATCCCTGGTGTTGCAACGCTACATTTCTTCAAAAGATCACTCAACCGCACACGCAGTGTATTGCATTACGTTTTCATATGGTACTTTGAGTATGGAATAAAGTCTTTATGCATTGCTTTCCTTCATTATGGATCTAATCATTGTTTCTGTACAAGTCCCGTCTCTGGCCACGGCAGCGCTCTCAGTCCTTTTGTGCTCCTGCTGAATAAAAGGTAGTATGGACCCGGTAACATTTGCGTACGGCCATACCATCCTGATCACGCCCGATCTCGTCTGATCTCGGAAGCTAAGCAGGATCGGGCCTGGTTAGTACTTGGATGGGTGACCGCCTGGGAATACCAGGTGCTGTAAGCATTTTTATTTTTCTGCTCGAGATCAATGGCTGCAATGGTCTGCCGTGCCCTGATCCTTAGCGCCCACTGTTTGGGAGAATTTAAGCAACATACAGACACTGACAACGTCTCTCCAAACTCTATTTGTGAAACATGCAGACACTGTTGTGACGCCGGCAGCAGGGAGCATCAGAGGGCTGCAACGACAGAGATACATTGCAGTCTATCCCTGGTGTTGCAACGCTACATTTCTTCAAAAGATCACTCAACCGCACACGCAGTGTATTGCATTGCGTTTTCATATGGTACTTTGAGTATGGAATAAAGTCTTTATGCATTGCTTTCCTTCATTATGGATCTAATCATTGTTTCTGTACAAGTCCCGTCTCTGGCCACGGCAGTGCTCTCAGTCCTTTTGTGCTCCTGCTGAATAAAAGGTAGTATGGACCCGGTAACATTTGCGTACGGCCATACCACCCTGATCACGCCCGATCTCGTCTGATCTCGGAAGCCAAGCAGGGTCGGGCCTGGTTAGTACTTGGATGGGTGACCGCCTGGGAATACCAGGTGCTGTAAGCATATTTATTTTTCTGCTCGAGATCAATGGCTGCAATGGTCTGCCGTGCCCTGATCTTTAGCGCCCACTGTTTGGGAGAATTTAAGCAACATACAGACACTGACAACGTCTCTCCAAACTCTATTTGTGAAACATGCAGACACTGTTGTGACGCCGGCAGCAGGGAGCATCAGAGGGCTGCAACGACAGAGATACATTGCAGTCTATCCCTGGTGTTGCAACGCTACATTTCTTCAAAAGATCACTCAACCGCACACGCAGTGTATTGCATTGCGTTTTCATATGGTACTTTGAGTATGGAATAAAGTCTTTATGCATTGCTTTCCTTCATTATGGATCTAATCATTGTTTCTGTACAAGTCCCGTCTCTGGCCACGGCAGTGCTCTCAGTCCTTTTGTGCTCCTGCTGAATAAAAGGTAGTATGGACCCGGTAACATTTGCGTACGGCCATACCACCCTGATCACGCCCGATCTCGTCTGATCTCGGAAGCCAAGCAGGGTCGGGCCTGGTTAGTACTTGGATGGGTGACCGCCTGGGAATACCAGGTGCTGTAAGCATATTTATTTTTCTGCTCGAGATCAATGGCTGCAATGGTCTGCCGTGCCCTGATCTTTAGCGCCCACTGTTTGGGAGAATTTAAGCAACATACAGACACTGACAACGTCTCTCCAAACTCTATTTGTGAAACATGCAGACACTGTTGTGACGCCGGCAGCAGGGAGCATCAGAGGGCTGCAACGACAGAGATACATTGCAGTCTATCCCTGGTGTTGCAACGCTACATTTCTTCAAAAGATCACTCAACCGCACACGCAGTGTATTGCATTGCGTTTTCATATGGTACTTTGAGTATGGAATAAAGTCTTTATGCATTGCTTTCCTTCATTATGGATCTAATCATTGTTTCTGTACAAGTCCCGTCTCTGGCCACGGCAGCACCCTCAGTCCTTATGTGCTCCTGCTGTATAAAACCTAGTATGGACCCGGAAATGTTAGTTTACGGCCATAACAGCCTGATCATGCCCGATCTCGTCTGATCTCGGAAGCTAAGCAGGGTCGGGCCTGGTTACTACATCGATGGGGGACCACCTGGTGCTGTAAGCACATTTATTTTTCAACTCGAGCTCATTGGCTGCAATGGCCTGCCGTGCCGTGATCTTTAGCGCCCACTGTTTGGGAGAATTTAAGCAACATACAGACACTGAAAACGTCTCTCCAAACTCTATTTGAGAAACATGCAGACACACTAGTGACGCTGGCAGCAGGGACCAGCAGAGAGATGCAGCGACCTCGGCATTTTTCTTCAGCTTTCACAAACACGCACACAGGGTGACTGGTCTTCTATTTGTTTTGTCGTCGTCTGTCAAACCGCTAAGTGGAGCGACGTGTTTGGGAAGCTGGACTCTTGGTCTGAGCATGTGTGGGCATCGCTTCTCGGCCTTTTGGCCAAGATCAAGTGTAGTATCTGTTCTTATCAGTTTAATATCTGATACGTCCCCTACCCGGGGACCATATATTAAATTGTTTTTTGGAACTGGGAGATGGAATAGGGGCTTGCTCCGTCCACTCCACGCATCGACCTGGTATTGCAGTACCTCCAGGACCGGTGCACCCCTCTCTCACTGTGAAAAATAAACTCCAATCACTCCAACTTATCCAACTGTAAGGCTAAGCTGCTTCACTAAGAAAGTAACTCACCACGAGGCCTTCATGACCATGCGGTATGCCGAAGCCGGAAATGACAAACACACAGTCGCACACACTCATCTTATGCAAAACAATCCGTTTTATCATCAACATTCAGTCACTGCAAAGATTTAAAGACTAGCCTCTTATCAAAAGTTAGAATGGACCCAAAGTGTGTGATTGATACAGTCTGGTTTAGCTTTCGCTTGCTCTCGGTTTTTAGTATGACTCGTTCTCAACATTACGTCATTCTTCTGTTAGGCGCACATGGCTAATTTGCATACGGGCAGAGATCTTTAGCGCCCACTGTTTGGGAGAATTTAAGCAACATACAGACACTGACAACGTCTCTCCAAACTCTATTTGTGAAACATGCAGACACTGTTGTGACGCCGGCAGCAGGGAGCATCAGAGGGCTGCAACGACAGAGATACATTGCAGTCTATCCCTGGTGTTGCAACGCTACATTTCTTCAAAAGATCACTCAACCGCACACGCAGTGTATTGCATTACGTTTTGATATGGTACATTGAGTCTGGAATAAAGTCTTTATGCATTGCTTTCCTTCATTATGGATCTAATCATTGTTTTTGTACAAGTCCCGTCTCTGGCCACTGCAGCGCTCTCAGTCCTTATGTGCTTCTGCTGTTTAAAAGCTACTTTGGATGCGGCAATACTCGCTTAGGGCCATACCACCCTGATCACGCCCGATCTCGTCTGATCTCGGAAGCTAAGCAGGGTCGGGCCTGGTTAGTACTTGGATGGGTGACCGCCTGGGAATACCAGGTGCTGTAAGCAATTTTTTTTTTCTGCTCGAGATCAATGGCTGCAATGGTCTGCCGTGCCCTGATCCTTAGCGCCCACTGTTTGGGAGAATTTAAGCAACATACAGACACTGACAACGTCTCTCCAAACTCTATTTGTGAAACATGCAGACACTGTTGTGACGCCGGCAGCAGGGAGCATCAGAGGGCTGCAACGACAGAGATACATTGCAGTCTATCCCTGGTGTTGCAACGCTACATTTCTTCAAAAGATCACTCAACCGCACACGCAGTGTATTGCATTGCGTTTTGATATGGTACTTTGAGTATGGAATAAAGTCTTTATGCATTGCTTTCCTTCATTATGGATCTAATCATTGTTTCTGTACAAGTCCCGTCTCTGGCCACGGCAGCGCTCTCAGTCCTTTTGTGCTCCTGCTGAATAAAAGGTAGTATGGACCCGGTAACATTTGCGTACGGCCATACCACCCTGATCACGCCCGATCTCGTCTGATCTCGGAAGCTAAGCAGGGTCGGGCCTGGTTAGTACTTGGATGGGTGACCGCCTGGGAACACCAGGTGCTGTAAGCATATTTATTTTTCTGCTCGAGATCAATGGCTGCAATGGTCTGCCGTGCCCTGATCTTTAGCGCCCACTGTTTGGGAGAATTTAAGCAACATACAGACACTGACAACGTCTCTCCAAACTCTATTTGTGAAACATGCAGACACTGTTGTGACGCCGGCAGCAGGGAGCATCAGAGGGCTGCAACGACAGAGATACATTGCAGTCTATCCCTGGTGTTGCAACGCTACATTTCTTCAAAAGATCACTCAACCGCACACGCAGTGTATTGCATTGCGTTTTGATATGGTACTTTGAGTATGGAACAAAGTCTTTATGCATTGCTTTCCTTCATTATGGATCTAATCATTGTTTCTGTACAAGTCCCGTCTCTGGCCACGGCAGCGCTCTCAGTCCTTATGTGCTCCTGCTGTGTGAAAGCTAGTATGGACCCGGTAACATTTGCATACGGCCATACCACCCTGATCAAGCCCGTTCTCGTCTGATCTCGGAAGCTAAGCAGGAACGGGCCTGGTTAGTACTTGGATGGGAGACCGCCTGGGAATACCAGGTGCTGTAAACTTTTTTTTTTTCTGCACGAGATCAATGGCTGCAATGGTCTGCCGTGCCCTGATCTTTAGCGCCCACTGTTTGGGAGAATTTAAGCAACATACAGACACTGACAACGTCTCTCCAAACTCTATTTGTGAAAAATGCAGACACTGTTGTGACGCCGGCAGCAGGGAGCATCAGAGGGCTGCAACGACAGAGATACATTGCAGTCTATCCCTGGTGTTGCAACGCTACATTTCTTCAAAAGATCACTCAACCGCAAACGCAGTGTATTGCATTGCGTTTTGATATGGTACTTTGAGTATGGAATAAAGTCTTTATGCATTGCTTTCCTTCATTATGGATCTAATCATTGTTTCTGTACAAGTCCCGTCTCTGGCCACGGCAGCGCTCTCAGTCCTTTTGTGCTCCTGATGAATAAAACGTAGTATGGACCCGGGAACATTTGCGTACGGCCATACCACCCTGATCACGCCCGATCTCGTCTGATCTCGGAAGCTAAGCAGGGTCGGGCCTGGTTAGTACTTGGATGGGTGACCGCCTGGGAATACCAGGTGCTGTAAGCATTTTTATTTTTCTGCTCGAGATCAATGGCTGCAATGGTCTGCCGTGCCCTGATCCTTAGCGCCCACTGTTTGGGAGAATTTAAGCAACATACAGACACTGACATCGTCTCTCCAAACTCTATTTGTGAAAAATGCAGACACTGTTGTGACGCCGGCAGCAGGGAGCATCAGAGGGCTGCAACGACAGAGATACATTGCAGTCTATCCCTGGTGTTGCAACGCTACATTTCTTCAAAAGATCACTCAACCGCAAACGCAGTGTATTGCATTGCGTTTTGATATGGTACTTTGAGTATGGAATAAAGTCTTTATGCATTGCTTTCCTTCATTATGGATCTAATCATTGTTTCTGTACAAGTCCCGTCTCTGGCCACGGCAGCGCTCTCAGTCCTTTTGTGCTCCTGATGAATAAAACGTAGTATGGACCCGGGAACATTTGCGTACGGCCATACCACCCTGATCACGCCCGATCTCGTCTGATCTCGGAAGCTAAGCAGGGTCGGGCCTGGTTAGTACTTGGATGGGTGACCGCCTGGGAATACCAGGTGCTGTAAGCATTTTTATTTTTCTGCTCGAGATCAATGGCTGCAATGGTCTGCCGTGCCCTGATCCTTAGCGCCCACTGTTTGGGAGAATTTAAGCAACATACAGACACTGACATCGTCTCTCCAAACTCTATTTGTGAAAAATGCAGACACTGTTGTGACGCCGGCAGCAGGGAGCATCAGAGGGCTGCAACGACAGAGATACATTGCAGTCTATCCCTGGTGTTGCAACGCTACATTTCTTCAAAAGATCACTCAACCGCAAACGCAGTGTATTGCATTGCGTTTTGATATGGTACTTTGAGTATGGAATAAAGTCTTTATGCATTGCTTTCCTTCATTATGGATCTAATCATTGTTTCTGTACAAGTCCCGTCTCTGGCCACGGCAGCGCTCTCAGTCCTTTTGTGCTCCTGATGAATAAAACGTAGTATGGACCCGGGAACATTTGCGTACGGCCATACCACCCTGATCACGCCCGATCTCGTCTGATCTCGGAAGCTAAGCAGGGTCGGGCCTGGTTAGTACTTGGATGGGTGACCGCCTGGGAATACCAGGTGCTGTAAGCATTTTTATTTTTCTGCTCGAGATCAATGGCTGCAATGGTCTGCCGTGCCCTGATCCTTAGCGCCCACTGTTTGGGAGAATTTAAGCAACATACAGACACTGACAACGTCTCTCCAAACTCTATTTGTGAAACATGCAGACACTGTTGTGACGCCGGCAGCAGGGAGCATCAGAGGGCTGCAACGACAGAGATACATTGCAGTCTATCCCTGGTGTTGCAACGCTACATTTCTTCAAAAGATCACTCAACCGCACACGCAGTGTATTGCATTGCGTTTTCATATGGTACTTTGAGTATGGAATAAAGTCTTTATGCATTGCTTTCCTTCATTATGGATCTAATCATTGTTTCTGTACAAGTCCCGTCTCTGGCCACGGCAGCACCCTCAGTCCTTATGTGCTCCTGCTGTATAAAACCTTGTATGGACCCGGAAATGTTAGTTTACGGCCATAACAGCCTGATCATGCCCGATCTCGTTTGATCTCGGAAGCTAAGCAGGGTCGGGCCTGGTTACTACATCGATGGGGGACCACCTGGTGCTGTAAGCACATTTATTTTTCAACTCGAGCTCATTGGCTGCAATGGCCTGCCGTGCCGTGATCTTTAGCGCCCACTGTTTGGGAGAATTTAAGCAACATACAGACACTGACAACGTCTCTCCAAACTCTATTTGAGAAAAATGCAGACACTGTTGTGACGCCGGCAGCAGGGAGCATCAGAGGGCTGCAACGACAGAGATACATTGCAGTCTATCCCTGGTGTTGCAACGCTACATTTCTTCAAAAGATCACTCAACCGCACACGCAGTGTATTGCATTGCGTTTTGATATGGTACTTTGAGTATGGAATAAAGTCTTTATGCATTGCTTTTCTTCATTATGGATCTAATCATTGTTTCTGTACAAGTCCCGTCTCTGGCCACGGCAGCGCTCTCAGTCCTTTTGTGCTCCTGCTGAATAAAAGGTAGTATGGACCCGGTAACATTTGCGTACGGCCATACCACCCTGATCACGCCCGATCTCGTCTGATCTCGGAAGCTAAGCAGGGTCGGGCCTGGTTAGTACTTGGATGGGTGACCGCCTGGGAATACCAGGTGCTGTAAGCATTTTTATTTTTCTGCTCGAGATCAATGGCTGCAATGGTCTGCCGTGCCCTGATCCTTAGCGCCCACTGTTTGGGAGAATTTAAGCAACATACAGACACTGACAACGTCTCTCCAAACTCTATTTGTGAAAAATGCAGACACTGTTGTGACGCCGGCAGCAGGGAGCATCAGAGGGCTGCAACGACAGAGATACATTGCAGTCTATCCCTGGTGTTGCAACGCTACATTTCTTCAAAAGATCACTCAACCGCACACGCAGTGTATTGCATTGCGTTTTCATATGGTACTTTGAGTATGGAATAAAGTCTTTATGCATTGCTTTCCTTCATTATGGATCTAATCATTGTTTCTGTACAAGTCCCGTCTCTGGCCACGGCAGCGCTCTCAGTCCTTTTGTGCTCCTGCTGAATAAAAGGTAGTATGGACCCGGTAATATTTGCGTACGGCCATACCATCCTGATCACGCCCGATCTCGTCTGATCTCGGAAGCTAAGCAGGATCGGGCCTGGTTAGTACTTGGATGGGTGACCGCCTGGGAATACCAGGTGCTGTAAGCATTTTTATTTTTCTGCTCGAGATCAATGGCTGCAATGGTCTGCCGTGCCCTGATCCTTAGCGCCCACTGTTTGGGAGAATTTAAGCAACATACAGACACTGACAACGTCTCTCCAAACTCTATTTGTGAAACATGCAGACACTGTTGTGACGCCGGCAGCAGGGAGCATCAGAGGGCTGCAACGACAGAGATACATTGCAGTCTATCCCTGGTGTTGCAACGCTACATTTCTTCAAAAGATCACTCAACCGCACACGCAGTGTATTGCATTGCGTTTTCATATGGTACTTTGAGTATGGAATAAAGTCTTTATGCATTGCTTTCCTTCATTATGGATCTAATCATTGTTTCTGTACAAGTCCCGTCTCTGGCCACGGCAGCACCCTCAGTCCTTATGTGCTCCTGCTGTATAAAACCTTGTATGGACCCGGAAATGTTAGTTTACGGCCATAACAGCCTGATCATGCCCGATCTCGTCTGATCTCGGAAGCTAAGCAGGGTCGGGCCTGGTTACTACATCGATGGGGGACCACCTGGTGCTGTAAGCACATTTATTTTTCAACTCGAGCTCATTGGCTGCAATGGCCTGCCGTGCCGTGATCTTTAGCGCCCACTGTTTGGGAGAATTTAAGCAACATACAGACACTGACAACGTCTCTCCAAACTCTATTTGAGAAACATGCAGACACACTAGTGACGCTGGCAGCAGGGACCAGCAGAGAGATGCAGCGACCTCGGCATTTTTCTTCAGCTTTCACAAACACGCACACAGGGTGACTGGTCTTCTATTTGTTTTGTCGTCGTCTGTCAAACCGCTAAGTGGAGCGACGTGTTTGGGAAGCTGGACTCTTGGTCTGAGCATGTGTGGGCATCGCTTCTCGGCCTTTTGGCTAAGATCAAGTGTAGTATCTGTTCTTATCAGTTTAATATCTGATACGTCCCCTACCCGGGGACCATATATTAAATTGTTTTTTGGAACTGGGAGATGGAATAGGGGCTTGCTCCGTCCACTCCACGCATCGACCTGGTATTGCAGTACCTCCAGGACCGGTGCACCCCTCTCTCACTGTGAAAAATAAACTCCAATCACTCCAACTTATCCAACTGTAAGGCTTAGCTGCTTCACTAAGAAAGTAACTCACCACGAGGCCTTCATGACCATGCGGTATGCCGAAGCCGGAAATGACAAACACACAGTCGCACACACTCATCTTATGCAAAACAATCCGTTTTATCATCAACATTCAGTCACTGCAAAGATTTAAAGACTAGCCTCTTATCAAAAGTTAGAATGGACCCAAAGTGTGTGATTGATACAGTCTGGTTTAGCTTTCGCTTGCTCTCGGTTTTTAGTATGACTCGTTCTCAACATTACGTCATTCTTCTGTTAGGCGCACATGGCTAATTTGCATACGGGCAGAGATCTTTGGCGCCCACTGTTTGGGAGAATTTAAGCAACATACAGACACTGACAACGTCTCTCCAAACTCTATTTGTGAAACATGCAGACACTGTTGTGACGCCGGCAGCAGGGAGCATCAGAGGGCTGCAACGACAGAGATACATTGCAGTCTATCCCTGGTGTTGCAACGCTACATTTCTTCAAAAGATCACTCAACCGCACACGCAGTGTATTGCATTGCGTTTTGATATGGTACTTTGAGTATGGAACAAAGTCTTTATGCATTGCTTTCCTTCATTATGGATCTAATCATTGTTTCTGTACAAGTCCCGTCTCTGGCCACGGCAGCGCTCTCAGTCCTTATGTGCTCCTGCTGTGTGAAAGCTAGTATGGACCCGGTAACATTTGCATACGGCCATACCACCCTGATCAAGCCCGTTCTCGTCTGATCTCGGAAGCTAAGCAGGAACGGGCCTGGTTAGTACTTGGATGGGAGACCTCCTGGGAATACCAGGTGCTGTAAACTTTTTTTTTTTCTGCACGAGATCAATGGCTGCAATGGTCTGCCGTGCCCTGATCTTTAGCGCCCACTGTTTGGGAGAATTTAAGCAACATACAGACACTGACAACGTCTCTCCAAACTCTATTTGTGAAAAATGCAGACACTGTTGTGACGCCGGCAGCAGGGAGCATCAGAGGGCTGCAACGACAGAGATACATTGCAGTCTATCCCTGGTGTTGCAACGCTACATTTCTTCAAAAGATCACTCAACCGCAAACGCAGTGTATTGCATTGCGTTTTGATATGGTACTTTGAGTATGGAATAAAGTCTTTATGCATTGCTTTCCTTCATTATGGATCTAATCATTGTTTCTGTACAAGTCCCGTCTCTGGCCACGGCAGCGCTCTCAGTCCTTTTGTGCTCCTGATGAATAGAACGTAGTATGGACCCGGGAACATTTGCGTACGGCCATACCACCCTGATCACGCCCGATCTCGTCTGATCTCGGAAGCTAAGCAGGGTCGGGCCTGGTTAGTACTTGGATGGGTGACCGCCTGGGAATACCAGGTGCTGTAAGCATTTTTATTTTTCTGCTCGAGATCAATGGCTGCAATGGTCTGCCGTGCCCTGATCCTTAGCGCCCACTGTTTGGGAGAATTTAAGCAACATACAGACACTGACATCGTCTCTCCAAACTCTATTTGTGAAAAATGCAGACACTGTTGTGACGCCGGCAGCAGGGAGCATCAGAGGGCTGCAACGACAGAGATACATTGCAGTCTATCCCTGGTGTTGCAACGCTACATTTCTTCAAAAGATAACTCAACCGCAAACGCAGTGTATTGCATTGCGTTTTGATATGGTACTTTGAGTATGGAATAAAGTCTTTATGCATTGCTTTCCTTCATTATGGATCTAATCATTGTTTCTGTACAAGTCCCGTCTCTGGCCACGGCAGCGCTCTCAGTCCTTTTGTGCTCCTGATGAATAAAACGTAGTATGGACCCGGGAACATTTGCGTACGGCCATACCACCCTGATCACGCCCGATCTCGTCTGATCTCGGAAGCTAAGCAGGGTCGGGCCTGGTTAGTACTTGGATGGGTGACCGCCTGGGAATACCAGGTGCTGTAAGCATTTTTATTTTTCTGCTCGAGATCAATGGCTGCAATGGTCTGCCGTGCCCTGATCCTTAGCGCCCACTGTTTGGGAGAATTTAAGCAACATACAGACACTGACAACGTCTCTCCAAACTCTATTTGTGAAAAATGCAGACACTGTTGTGACGCCGGCAGCAGGGAGCATCAGAGGGCTGCAACGACAGAGATACATTGCAGTCTATCCCTGGTGTTGCAACGCTACATTTCTTCAAAAGATCACTCAACCGCACACGCAGTGTATTGCATTACGTTTTCATATGGTACTTTGAGTATGGAATAAAGTCTTTATGCATTGCTTTCCTTCATTATGGATCTAATCATTGTTTCTGTACAAGTCCCGTCTCTGGCCACGGCAGCGCTCTCAGTCCTTTTGTGCTCCTGCTGAATAAAAGGTAGTATGGACCCGGTAACATTTGCGTACGGCCATACCATCCTGATCACGCCCGATCTCGTCTGATCTCGGAAGCTAAGCAGGATCGGGCCTGGTTAGTACTTGGATGGGTGACCGCCTGGGAATACCAGGTGCTGTAAGCATTTTTATTTTTCTGCTCGAGATCAATGGCTGCAATGGTCTGCCGTGCCCTGATCCTTAGCGCCCACTGTTTGGGAGAATTTAAGCAACATACAGACACTGACAACGTCTCTCCAAACTCTATTTGTGAAACATGCAGACACTGTTGTGACGCCGGCAGCAGGGAGCATCAGAGGGCTGCAACGACAGAGATACATTGCAGTCTATCCCTGGTGTTGCAACGCTACATTTCTTCAAAAGATCACTCAACCGCACACGCAGTGTATTGCATTGCGTTTTCATATGGTACTTTGAGTATGGAATAAAGTCTTTATGCATTGCTTTCCTTCATTATGGATCTAATCATTGTTTCTGTACAAGTCCCGTCTCTGGCCACGGCAGTGCTCTCAGTCCTTTTGTGCTCCTGCTGAATAAAAGGTAGTATGGACCCGGTAACATTTGCGTACGGCCATACCACCCTGATCACGCCCGATCTCGTCTGATCTCGGAAGCCAAGCAGGGTCGGGCCTGGTTAGTACTTGGATGGGTGACCGCCTGGGAATACCAGGTGCTGTAAGCATATTTATTTTTCTGCTCGAGATCAATGGCTGCAATGGTCTGCCGTGCCCTGATCTTTAGCGCCCACTGTTTGGGAGAATTTAAGCAACATACAGACACTGACAACGTCTCTCCAAACTCTATTTGTGAAACATGCAGACACTGTTGTGACGCCGGCAGCAGGGAGCATCAGAGGGCTGCAACGACAGAGATACATTGCAGTCTATCCCTGGTGTTGCAACGCTACATTTCTTCAAAAGATCACTCAACCGCACACGCAGTGTATTGCATTGCGTTTTCATATGGTACTTTGAGTATGGAATAAAGTCTTTATGCATTGCTTTCCTTCATTATGGATCTAATCATTGTTTCTGTACAAGTCCCGTCTCTGGCCACGGCAGTGCTCTCAGTCCTTTTGTGCTCCTGCTGAATAAAAGGTAGTATGGACCCGGTAACATTTGCGTACGGCCATACCACCCTGATCACGCCCGATCTCGTCTGATCTCGGAAGCCAAGCAGGGTCGGGCCTGGTTAGTACTTGGATGGGTGACCGCCTGGGAATACCAGGTGCTGTAAGCATATTTATTTTTCTGCTCGAGATCAATGGCTGCAATGGTCTGCCGTGCCCTGATCTTTAGCGCCCACTGTTTGGGAGAATTTAAGCAACATACAGACACTGACAACGTCTCTCCAAACTCTATTTGTGAAACATGCAGACACTGTTGTGACGCCGGCAGCAGGGAGCATCAGAGGGCTGCAACGACAGAGATACATTGCAGTCTATCCCTGGTGTTGCAACGCTACATTTCTTCAAAAGATCACTCAACCGCACACGCAGTGTATTGCATTGCGTTTTCATATGGTACTTTGAGTATGGAATAAAGTCTTTATGCATTGCTTTCCTTCATTATGGATCTAATCATTGTTTCTGTACAAGTCCCGTCTCTGGCCACGGCAGCACCCTCAGTCCTTATGTGCTCCTGCTGTATAAAACCTAGTATGGACCCGGAAATGTTAGTTTACGGCCATAACAGCCTGATCATGCCCGATCTCGTCTGATCTCGGAAGCTAAGCAGGGTCGGGCCTGGTTACTACATCGATGGGGGACCACCTGGTGCTGTAAGCACATTTATTTTTCAACTCGAGCTCATTGGCTGCAATGGCCTGCCGTGCCGTGATCTTTAGCGCCCACTGTTTGGGAGAATTTAAGCAACATACAGACACTGAAAACGTCTCTCCAAACTCTATTTGAGAAACATGCAGACACACTAGTGACGCTGGCAGCAGGGACCAGCAGAGAGATGCAGCGACCTCGGCATTTTTCTTCAGCTTTCACAAACACGCACACAGGGTGACTGGTCTTCTATTTGTTTTGTCGTCGTCTGTCAAACCGCTAAGTGGAGCGACGTGTTTGGGAAGCTGGACTCTTGGTCTGAGCATGTGTGGGCATCGCTTCTCGGCCTTTTGGCTAAGATCAAGTGTAGTATCTGTTCTTATCAGTTTAATATCTGATACGTCCCCTACCCGGGGACCATATATTAAATTGTTTTTTGGAACTGGGAGATGGAATAGGGGCTTGCTCCGTCCACTCCACGCATCGACCTGGTATTGCAGTACCTCCAGGACCGGTGCACCCCTCTCTCACTGTGAAAAATAAACTCCAATCACTCCAACTTATCCAACTGTAAGGCTAAGCTGCTTCACTAAGAAAGTAACTCACCACGAGGCCTTCATGACCATGCGGTATGCCGAAGCCGGAAATGACAAACACACAGTCGCACACACTCATCTTATGCAAAACAATCCGTTTTATCATCAACATTCAGTCACTGCAAAGATTTAAAGACTAGCCTCTTATCAAAAGTTAGAATGGACCCAAAGTGTGTGATTGATACAGTCTGGTTTAGCTTTCGCTTGCTCTCGGTTTTTAGTATGACTCGTTCTCAACATTACGTCATTCTTCTGTTAGGCGCACATGGCTAATTTGCATACGGGCAGAGATCTTTAGCGCCCACTGTTTGGGAGAATTTAAGCAACATACAGACACTGACAACGTCTCTCCAAACTCTATTTGTGAAACATGCAGACACTGTTGTGACGCCGGCAGCAGGGAGCATCAGAGGGCTGCAACGACAGAGATACATTGCAGTCTATCCCTGGTGTTGCAACGCTACATTTCTTCAAAAGATCACTCAACCGCACACGCAGTGTATTGCATTACGTTTTGATATGGTACATTGAGTCTGGAATAAAGTCTTTATGCATTGCTTTCCTTCATTATGGATCTAATCATTGTTTTTGTACAAGTCCCGTCTCTGGCCACTGCAGCGCTCTCAGTCCTTATGTGCTTCTGCTGTTTAAAAGCTACTTTGGATGCGGCAATACTCGCTTAGGGCCATACCACCCTGATCACGCCCGATCTCGTCTGATCTCGGAAGCTAAGCAGGGTCGGGCCTGGTTAGTACTTGGATGGGTGACCGCCTGGGAATACCAGGTGCTGTAAGCAATTTTTTTTTTCTGCTCGAGATCAATGGCTGCAATGGTCTGCCGTGCCCTGATCCTTAGCGCCCACTGTTTGGGAGAATTTAAGCAACATACAGACACTGACAACGTCTCTCCAAACTCTATTTGTGAAACATGCAGACACTGTTGTGACGCCGGCAGCAGGGAGCATCAGAGGGCTGCAACGACAGAGATACATTGCAGTCTATCCCTGGTGTTGCAACGCTACATTTCTTCAAAAGATCACTCAACCGCACACGCAGTGTATTGCATTGCGTTTTGATATGGTACTTTTAGTATGGAATAAAGTCTTTATGCATTGCTTTCCTTCATTATGGATCTAATCATTGTTTCTGTACAAGTCCCGTCTCTGGCCACGGCAGCGCTCTCAGTCCTTTTGTGCTCCTGCTGAATAAAAGGTAGTATGGACCCGGTAACATTTGCGTACGGCCATACCACCCTGATCACGCCCGATCTCGTCTGATCTCGGAAGCTAAGCAGGGTCGGGCCTGGTTAGTACTTGGATGGGTGACCGCCTGGGAACACCAGGTGCTGTAAGCATATTTATTTTTCTGCTCGAGATCAATGGCTGCAATGGTCTGCCGTGCCCTGATCTTTAGCGCCCACTGTTTGGGAGAATTTAAGCAACATACAGACACTGACAACGTCTCTCCAAACTCTATTTGTGAAACATGCAGACACTGTTGTGACGCCGGCAGCAGGGAGCATCAGAGGGCTGCAACGACAGAGATACATTGCAGTCTATCCCTGGTGTTGCAACGCTACATTTCTTCAAAAGATCACTCAACCGCACACGCAGTGTATTGCATTGCGTTTTGATATGGTACTTTGAGTATGGAACAAAGTCTTTATGCATTGCTTTCCTTCATTATGGATCTAATCATTGTTTCTGTACAAGTCCCGTCTCTGGCCACGGCAGCGCTCTCAGTCCTTATGTGCTCCTGCTGTGTGAAAGCTAGTATGGACCCGGTAACATTTGCATACGGCCATACCACCCTGATCAAGCCCGTTCTCGTCTGATCTCGGAAGCTAAGCAGGAACGGGCCTGGTTAGTACTTGGATGGGAGACCGCCTGGGAATACCAGGTGCTGTAAACTTTTTTTTTTTCTGCACGAGATCAATGGCTGCAATGGTCTGCCGTGCCCTGATCTTTAGCGCCCACTGTTTGGGAGAATTTAAGCAACATACAGACACTGACAACGTCTCTCCAAACTCTATTTGTGAAAAATGCAGACACTGTTGTGACGCCGGCAGCAGGGAGCATCAGAGGGCTGCAACGACAGAGATACATTGCAGTCTATCCCTGGTGTTGCAACGCTACATTTCTTCAAAAGATCACTCAACCGCAAACGCAGTGTATTGCATTGCGTTTTGATATGGTACTTTGAGTATGGAATAAAGTCTTTATGCATTGCTTTCCTTCATTATGGATCTAATCATTGTTTCTGTACAAGTCCCGTCTCTGGCCACGGCAGCGCTCTCAGTCCTTTTGTGCTCCTGATGAATAAAACGTAGTATGGACCCGGGAACATTTGCGTACGGCCATACCACCCTGATCACGCCCGATCTCGTCTGATCTCGGAAGCTAAGCAGGGTCGGGCCTGGTTAGTACTTGGATGGGTGACCGCCTGGGAATACCAGGTGCTGTAAGCATTTTTATTTTTCTGCTCGAGATCAATGGCTGCAATGGTCTGCCGTGCCCTGATCCTTAGCGCCCACTGTTTGGGAGAATTTAAGCAACATACAGACACTGACATCGTCTCTCCAAACTCTATTTGTGAAAAATGCAGACACTGTTGTGACGCCGGCAGCAGGGAGCATCAGAGGGCTGCAACGACAGAGATACATTGCAGTCTATCCCTGGTGTTGCAACGCTACATTTCTTCAAAAGATCACTCAACCGCAAACGCAGTGTATTGCATTGCGTTTTGATATGGTACTTTGAGTATGGAATAAAGTCTTTATGCATTGCTTTCCTTCATTATGGATCTAATCATTGTTTCTGTACAAGTCCCGTCTCTGGCCACGGCAGCGCTCTCAGTCCTTTTGTGCTCCTGATGAATAAAACGTAGTATGGACCCGGGAACATTTGCGTACGGCCATACCACCCTGATCACGCCCGATCTCGTCTGATCTCGGAAGCTAAGCAGGGTCGGGCCTGGTTAGTACTTGGATGGGTGACCGCCTGGGAATACCAGGTGCTGTAAGCATTTTTATTTTTCTGCTCGAGATCAATGGCTGCAATGGTCTGCCGTGCCCTGATCCTTAGCGCCCACTGTTTGGGAGAATTTAAGCAACATACAGACACTGACAACGTCTCTCCAAACTCTATTTGTGAAACATGCAGACACTGTTGTGACGCCGGCAGCAGGGAGCATCAGAGGGCTGCAACGACAGAGATACATTGCAGTCTATCCCTGGTGTTGCAACGCTACATTTCTTCAAAAGATCACTCAACCGCACACGCAGTGTATTGCATTGCGTTTTCATATGGTACTTTGAGTATGGAATAAAGTCTTTATGCATTGCTTTCCTTCATTATGGATCTAATCATTGTTTCTGTACAAGTCCCGTCTCTGGCCACGGCAGCACCCTCAGTCCTTATGTGCTCCTGCTGTATAAAACCTTGTATGGACCCGGAAATGTTAGTTTACGGCCATAACAGCCTGATCATGCCCGATCTCGTCTGATCTCGGAAGCTAAGCAGGGTCGGGCCTGGTTACTACATCGATGGGGGACCACCTGGTGCTGTAAGCACATTTATTTTTCAACTCGAGCTCATTGGCTGCAATGGCCTGCCGTGCCGTGATCTTTAGCGCCCACTGTTTGGGAGAATTTAAGCAACATACAGACACTGACAACGTCTCTCCAAACTCTATTTGAGAAACATGCAGACACACTAGTGACGCTGGCAGCAGGGACCAGCAGAGAGATGCAGCGACCTCGGCATTTTTCTTCAGCTTTCACAAACACGCACACAGGGTGACTGGTCTTCTATTTGTTTTGTCGTCGTCTGTCAAACCGCTAAGTGGAGCGACGTGTTTGGGAAGCTGGACTCTTGGTCTGAGCATGTGTGGGCATCGCTTCTCGGCCTTTTGGCTAAGATCAAGTGTAGTATCTGTTCTTATCAGTTTAATATCTGATACGTCCCCTACCCGGGGACCATATATTAAATTGTTTTTTGGAACTGGGAGATGGAATAGGGGCTTGCTCCGTCCACTCCACGCATCGACCTGGTATTGCAGTACCTCCAGGACCGGTGCACCCCTCTCTCACTGTGAAAAATAAACTCCAATCACTCCAACTTATCCAACTGTAAGGCTTAGCTGCTTCACTAAGAAAGTAACTAACCACGAGGCCTTCATGACCATGCGGTATGCCGAAGCCGGAAATGACAAACACACAGTCGCACACACTCATCTTATGCAAAACAATCCGTTTTATCATCAACATTCAGTCACTGCAAAGATTTAAAGACTAGCCTCTTATCAAAAGTTAGAATGGACCCAAAGTGTGTGATTGATACAGTCTGGTTTAGCTTTCGCTTGCTCTCGGTTTTTAGTATGACTCGTTCTCAACATTACGTCATTCTTCTGTTAGGCGCACATGGCTAATTTGCATACGGGCAGAGATCTTTAGCGCCCACTGTTTGGGAGAATTTAAGCAACATACAGACACTGACAACGTCTCTCCAAACTCTATTTGTGAAACATGCAGACACTGTTGTGACGCCGGCAGCAGGGAGCATCAGAGGGCTGCAACGACAGAGATACATTGCAGTCTATCCCTGGTGTTACAACGCTACATTTCTTCAAAAGATCACTCAACCGCACACGCAGTGTATTGCATTGCGTTTTGATATGGTACTTTGAGTATGGAACAAAGTCTTTATGCATTGCTTTCCTTCATTATGGATCTAATCATTGTTTCTGTACAAGTCCCGTCTCTGGCCACGGCAGCGCTCTCAGTCCTTATGTGCTCCTGCTGTGTGAAAGCTAGTATGGACCCGGTAACATTTGCATACGGCCATACCACCCTGATCAAGCCCGTTCTCGTCTGATCTCGGAAGCTAAGCAGGAACGGGCCTGGTTAGTACTTGGATGGGAGACCGCCTGGGAATACCAGGTGCTGTAAACTTTTTTTTTTTCTGCACGAGATCAATGGCTGCAATGGTCTGCCGTGCCCTGATCTTTAGCGCCCACTGTTTGGGAGAATTTAAGCAACATACAGACACTGACAACGTCTCTCCAAACTCTATTTGTGAAAAATGCAGACACTGTTGTGACGCCGGCAGCAGGGAGCATCAGAGGGCTGCAACGACAGAGATACATTGCAGTCTATCCCTGGTGTTGCAACGCTACATTTCTTCAAAAGATCACTCAACCGCAAACGCAGTGTATTGCATTGCGTTTTGATATGGTACTTTGAGTATGGAATAAAGTCTTTATGCATTGCTTTCCTTCATTATGGATCTAATCATTGTTTCTGTACAAGTCCCGTCTCTGGCCACGGCAGCGCTCTCAGTCCTTTTGTGCTCCTGATGAATAAAACGTAGTATGGACCCGGGAACATTTGCGTACGGCCATACCACCCTGATCACGCCCGATCTCGTCTGATCTCGGAAGCTAAGCAGGGTCGGGCCTGGTTAGTACTTGGATGGGTGACCGCCTGGGAATACCAGGTGCTGTAAGCATTTTTATTTTTCTGCTCGAGATCAATGGCTGCAATGGTCTGCCGTGCCCTGATCCTTAGCGCCCACTGTTTGGGAGAATTTAAGCAACATACAGACACTGACATCGTCTCTCCAAACTCTATTTGTGAAAAATGCAGACACTGTTGTGACGCCGGCAGCAGGGAGCATCAGAGGGCTGCAACGACAGAGATACATTGCAGTCTATCCCTGGTGTTGCAACGCTACATTTCTTCAAAAGATCACTCAACCGCAAACGCAGTGTATTGCATTGCGTTTTGATATGGTACTTTGAGTATGGAATAAAGTCTTTATGCATTGCTTTCCTTCATTATGGATCTAATCATTGTTTCTGTACAAGTCCCGTCTCTGGCCACGGCAGCGCTCTCAGTCCTTTTGTGCTCCTGATGAATAAAACGTAGTATGGACCCGGGAACATTTGCGTACGGCCATACCACCCTGATCACGCCCGATCTCGTCTGAGCGCTCTCAGTCCTTTTGTGCTCCTGCTGAATAAAACGTAGTATGGACCCGGGAACATTTGCGTACGGCCATACCACCCTGATCACGCCCGATCTCGTCTGATCTCGGAAGCTAAGCAGGGTCGGGCCTGGTTAGTACTTGGATGGGTGACCGCCTGGGAATACCAGGTGCTGTAAGCATTTTTATTTTTCTGCTCGAGATCAATGGCTGCAATGGTCTGCCGTGCCCTGATCTTTAGCGCCCACTGTTTGGGAGAATTTAAGCAACATACAGACACTGACAACGTCTCTCCAAACTCTATTTGTGAAAAATGCAGACACTGTTGTGACGCCGGCAGCAGGGAGCATCAGAGGGCTGCAACGACAGAGATACATTGCAGTCTATCCCTGGTGTTGCAACGCTACATTTCTTCAAAAGATCACTCAACCGCACACGCAGTGTATTGCATTGCGTTTTGATATGGTACTTTGAGTATGGAATAAAGTCTTTATGCATTGCTTTCCTTCATTATGGATCTAATCATTGTTTCTGTACAAGTCCCGTCTCTGGCCACGGCAGCGCTCTCAGTCCTTTTGTGCTCCTGCTGAATAAAAGGTAGTATGGACCCGGTAACATTTGCGTTCGGCCATACCACCCTGATCACGCCCGATCTCGTCTGATCTCGGAAGCTAAGCAGGGTCGGGCCTGGTTAGTACTTGGATGGGTGACCGCCTGGGAATACCAGGTGCTGTAAGCATATTTATTTTTCTGCTCGAGATCAATGGCTGCAATGGTCTGCCGTGCCCTGATCTTTAGCGCCCACTGTTTGGGAGAATTTAAGCAACATACAGACACTGACAACGTCTCTCCAAACTCTATTTGTGAAAAATGCAGACACTGTTGTGACGCCGGCAGCAGGGAGCATCAGAGGGCTGCAACGACAGAGATACATTGCAGTCTATCCCTGGTGTTGCAACGCTACATTTCTTCAAAAGATCACTCAACCGCACACGCAGTGTATTGCATTGCGTTTTCATATGGTACTTTGAGTATGGAATAAAGTCTTTATGCATTGCTTTCCTTCATTATGGATCTAATCATTGTTTCTGTACAAGTCCCGTCTCTGGCCACGGCAGCGCGCTCAGTCCTTTTGTGCTCCTGCTGAATAAAAGGTAGTATGTACCCGGTAACATTTGCGTACGGCCATACCACCCTGATCACGCCCGATCTCGTCTGATCTCGGAAGCTAAGCAGGGTCGGGCCTGGTTAGTACTTGGATGGGTGACCGCCTGGGAATACCAGGTGCTGTAAGCATATTTATTTTTCTGCTCGAGATCAATGGCTGCAATGGTCTGCCGTGCCCTGATCTTTAGCGCCCACTGTTTGGGAGAATTTAAGCAACATACAGACACTGACAACGTCTCTCCAAACTCTATTTGTGAAACATGCAGACACTGTTGTGACGCCGGCAGCAGGGAGCATCAGAGGGCTGCAACGACAGAGATACATTGCAGTCTATCCCTGGTGTTGCAACGCTACATTTCTTCAAAAGATCACTCAACCGCACACGCAGTGTATTGCATTGCGTTTTGATATGGTACTTTGAGTATGGAATAAAGTCTTTATGCATTGCTTTCCTTCATTATGGATCTAATCATTGTTTCTGTACAAGTCCCGTCTCTGGCCACGGCAGCGCTCTCAGTCATTTTGTGCTCCTGCTGAATAAAAGGTAGTATGGACCCGGTAACATTTGCGTACGGCCATACCACCCTGATCACGCCCGATCTCGTCTGATCTCGGAAGCTAAGCAGGGTCAGGCCTGGTTAGTACTTGGATGGGTGACCGCCTGGGAATACCAGGTGCTGTAATCATATTTATTTTTCTGCTCGAGATCAATGGCTGCAATGGTCTGCCGTGCACTGATCTTTAGCGCCCACTGTTTGGGAGAATTTAAGCAACATACAGACACTGACAACGTCTCTCCAAACTCTATTTGTGAAAAATGCAGACACTGTTGTGACGCCGGCAGCAGGGAGCATCAGAGGGCTGCAACGACAGAGATACATTGCAGTCTATCCCTGGTGTTGCAACGCAACATTTCTTCAAAAGATCACTCAACCGCACACGCAGTGTATTGCATTGCGTTTTCATATGGTACTTTGAGTATGGAATAAAGTCTTTATGCATTGCTTTCCTTCATTATGGATCTAATCATTGTTTCTGTACAAGTCCCGTCTCTGGCCACGGCAGCGCTCTCAGTCCTTTTGTGCTCCTGCTGAATAAAAGGTAGTATGGACCCGGTAACATTTGCGTACGGCCATACCACCCTGATCACGCCCGATCTCGTCTGATCTCGGAAGCTAAGCAGGGTCGGGCCTGGTTAGTACTTGGATGGGTGACCGCCTGGGAATACCAGGTGCTGTAAGCATTTTTATTTTTCTGCTCGAGATCAATGGCTGCAATGGTCTGCCGTGCCCTGATCCTTAGCGCCCACTGTTTGGGAGAATATAAGCAACATACAGACACCGACAACGTCTCTCCAAACTCTATTTGTGAAACATGCAGACACTGTTGTGACGCCGGCAGCAGGGAGCATCAGAGGGCTGCAACGACAGAGATACATTGCAGTCTATCCCTGGTGTTGCAACGTTACATTTCTTCAAAAGATCACTCAACCGCACACGCAGTGTATTGCATTGCGTTTTCATATGGTACTTTGAGTATGGAATAAAGTCTTTATGCATTGCTTTCCTACATTATGGATCTAATCATTGTTTCTGTACAAGTCCCGTCTCTGGCCACGGCAGCGCTCTCAGTCCTTTTGTGCTCCTGCTGAATAAAAGGTAGTATGGACCCGGTAACATTTGCGTACGGCCATACCACCCTGATCACGCCCGATCTCGTCTGATCTCGGAAGCTAAGCAGGGTCGGGCCTGGTTAGTACTTGGATGGGTGACCGCCTGGGAATACCAGGTGCTGTAAGCTCTTTTATTTTTCTGCTCGAGATCAATGGCTGCAATGGTCTGCCGTGCCCTGATCCTTAGCGCCCACTGTTTGGGAGAATTTAATCAACATACAGACACCGACAACGTCTCTCCAAACTCTATTTGTGAAACATGCAGACACTGTTGTGACGCCGGCAGCAGGGAGCATCAGAGGGCTGCAACGACAGAGATACATTGCAGTCTATCCCTGGTGTTGCAACGCTACATTTCTTCAAAAGATCACTCAACCGCACACGCAGTGTATTGCATTGCGTTTTCATATGGTACTTTGAGTATGGAATAAAGTCTTTATGCATTGCTTTCCTTCATTATGGATCTAATCATTGTTTCTGTACAAGTCCCGTCTCTGGCCACGGCAGCGCTCTCAGTCCTTTTGTGCTCCTGCTGAATAAAAGGTAGTATGGACCCGGTAACATTTGCGTACGGCCATACCACCCTGATCACGCCCGATCTCGTCTGATCTCGGAAGCTAAGCAGGGTCGGGCCTGGTTAGTACTTGGATGGGTGACCGCCTGGGAATACCAGGTGCTGTAAGCATTTTTATTTTTCTGCTCGAGATCAATGGCTGCAATGGTCTGCCGTGCCCTGATCCTTAGCGCCCACTGTTTGGGAGAATTTAAGCAACATACAGACACTGACAACTTATATCACTCCAACTCATCCAACTCCAAGGCGAGGCTGCTTCACTAAGAAAGCAACTCACCACGAGGCCTTCATTACCATGCGGTATGCCGAAGCCGGAAATGACAAACGCACAGTCGCACGCACTCATCGAATGCAAAACAATCCGTTTTATCATAAACATTCAGTCACTGCAAAGATTTAAAGACTAGCCTCTTATCATAAGTTAGAATGGACCCAAAGTGTGTGATTGATACAGTCTGGTTTAGCTGTCGATTGCTCTCCCTTTTTAGTATGACTCGTTCTCAACATTACGTCATTCTTCTGTTAGGTGCACATGGCTAATTTGCATACGTGCACAGGACTGGCTGGCTCCGCATGGCAAATAATAGAACATATTTAATTATCCTGGGGGAAAAGAGAATCAATTGCAAACCGCTAAAATAGTACCTACTTTGTCGTATTACATTCCGTTTTGTGATACCTAACAACATGAAATAAAATGGATAACAGTTTAAATCTGTATTAAGAACAAGCAAATTGCACACACTTGTTGGAAAATAAACCCTGCAACACGGACTTTAAAGTCTAGACATCTCCGAATTCTTTGCAACCGTTCTCCAAGGGAACACGCGTGGGCAGCGTTCAGCCCATCTGAACGAGTACTAATCATACTTACCTGGCAAGGGAGATACCATGATCAAGAAGGTGGTTCACCCATGGTGAGGCTCGGCCATTGCACTGCGGCTGTTGCTGACCCGTGCGAATTCCCCAAATGTGGGAATCTCGATTGCATAATTTCTGGTAGTGGGGGACTGCGTTCGCGCTCTCCCCTGATCATGTTGTTGTAAAGAAATAAGAGCTATGAATGACTGCTTCGCTTGACCTGCTGCAGTCCATCGCAGCGTTTGAAACGCTATGTTTCTTCAAAGGTTCACGCAAACGAGCACACACGCCAACTCGGTGTATTGCATTGCGTTTTGATATGGTACTTTGAGTCCGGAATAAAGTATTCATTCATTGCTTTCCTTCATTATTGATCTAATAATTGTTTCTGTACAAGTCTGGTCTATGGTCACGGCAGCGCTCTCAGTCCTTATGTGCTCCTGCTGTTTAAAAGCTACTTTGGATGCGGCTATACTCGCTTACGGCCATACCACCCTGAACACGCCCGATCTCGTCTGATCTCGGAAGCTAAGCAGGGTCGGGCCTGGTTAGTACTTGGATGGGTGACCGCCTGGGAATACCAGGTGCTGTAAGCATATTTATTTTTCTGCTCGAGATCAATGGCTGCAATGGTCTGCCGTGCCCTGATCTTTAGCGCCCACTGTTTGGGAGAATTTAAGCAACATACAGACACTGACATCGTCTCTCCAAACTCTATTTGTGAAAAATGCAGACACTGTTGTGACGCCGGCAGCAGGGAGCATCAGAGGGCTGCAACGACAGAGATACATTGCAGTCTATCCCTGGTGTTGCAACGCTACATTTCTTCAAAAGATCACTCAACCGCACACGCAGTGTATTGCATTGCGTTTTCATATGGTACTTTGAGTATGGAATAAAGTCTTTATGCATTGCTTTCCTTCATTATGGATCTAATCATTGTTTCTGTACAAGTCCCGTCTCTGGCCACGGCAGCGCTCAGTCCTTTTGTGCTCCTGCTGAATAAAAGGTAGTATGGACCCGGTAACATTTGCGTACGGCCATACCACCCTGATCACGCCCGATCTCGTCTGATCTCGGAAGCTAAGCGGGGTCGGGCCTGGTTAGTACTTGGATGGTTGACCGCCTGGGAATACAAGGTGCTGTAAGCATATTTATTTTTCTGCTCGAGATCAATGGCTGCAATGGTCTGCCGTGCCCTGATCTTTAGCGCCCACTGTTTGGGAGAATTTAAGCAACATACAGACACTGACAACGTCTCTCCAAACTCTATTTGTGAAAAATGCAGACACTGTTGTGACGCCGGCAGCAGGGAGCATCAGAGGGCTGCAACGACAGAGATACATTGCAGTCTATCCCTGGTGTTGCAACGCTACATTTCTTCAAAAGATCACTCAACCGCACACGCAGTGTATTGCATTGCGTTTTCATATGGTACTTTGAGTATGGAATAAAGTCTTTATGCATTGCTTTCCTTCATTATGGATCTAATCATTGTTTCTGTACAAGTCCCGTCTCTGGCCACGGCAGCGCTCTCAGTCCTTTTGTGCTCCTGCTGAATAAAAGGTAGTATGGACCCGGTAACATTTGCGTACGGCCATACCACACTGATCACGCCCGATCTCGTCTGATCTCGGAAGCAAAGCAGGGTCGGGCCTGGTTAGTACTTGGATGGGTGACCGCCTGGGAATACCAGGTGCTGTAAGCATATTTATTTTTCTGCTCGAGATCAATGGCTGCAATGGTCTGCCGTGCCCTGATCTTTAGCGCCCACTGTTTGGGAGAATTTAAGCAACATACAGACACTGACAACGTCTCTCCAAACTCTATTTGTGAAAAATGCAGACACTGTTGTGACGCCGGCAGCAGGGAGCATCAGAGGGCTGCAACGACAGAGATACATTGCAGTCTATCCCTGGTGTTGCAACGCTACATTTCTTCAAAAGATCACTCAACCGCACACGCAGTGTATTGCATTGCGTTTTGATATGGTACTTTGAGTATGGAATAAAGTCTTTATGCATTGCTTTCCTTCATTATGGATCTAATCATTGTTTCTGTACAAGTCCCGTCTCTGGCCACGGCAGCGCTCTCAGTCCTTTTGTGCTCCTGCTGAATAAAAGGTAGTATGGACCCGGTAACATTTGCGTACGGCCATACCACCCTGATCACGTCCGATCTCGTCTGATCTCGGAAGCTAAGCAGGGTCGGGCCTGGTTAGTACTTGGATGGGTGACCGCCTGGGAATACCAGGTGCTGTAAGCATTTTTATTTTTCTGCTCGAGATCAATGGCTGCAATGGTCTGCCGTGCCCTGATCCTTAGCGCCCACTGTTTGGGAGAATTTAAGCAACATACAGACACTGACAACGTCTCTCCAAACTCTATTTGTGAAAAATGCAGACACTGTTGTGACGCCGGCAGCAGGGAGCATCAGAGGGCTGCAACGACAGAGATACATTGCAGTCTATCCCTGGTGTTGCAACGCTACATTTCTTCAAAAGATCACTCAACCGCACACGCAGTGTATTGCATTGCGTTTTCATATGGTACTTTGAGTATGGAATAAAGTCTTTATGCATTGCTTTCCTTCATTATGGATCTAATCATTGTTTCTGTACAAGTCCCGTCTCTGGCCACGGCAGCGCTCTCAGTCCTTTTGTGCTCCTGCTGAATAAAAGGTAGTATGGACCCGGAAATATTTGCGTACGGCCATACCATCCTGATCACGCCCGATCTCGTCTGATCTCGGAAGCTAAGCAGGATCGGGCCTGGTTAGTACTTGGATGGGTGACCGCCTGGGAATACCAGGTGCTGTAAGCATTTTTATTTTTCTGCTCGAGATCAATGGCTGCAATGGTCTGCCGTGCCCTGATCCTTAGCGCCCACTGTTTGGGAGAATTTAAGCAACATACAGACACTGACAACGTCTCTCCAAACTCTATTTGTGAAACATGCAGACACTGTTGTGACGCCGGCAGCAGGGAGCATCAGAGGGCTGCAACGACAGAGATACATTGCAGTCTATCCCTGGTGTTGCAACGCTACATTTCTTCTAAAGATCACTCAACCGCACACGCAGTGTATTGCATTGCGTTTTCATATGGTACTTTGAGTATGGAATAAAGTCTTTATGCATTGCTTTCCTTCATTATGGATCTAATCATTGTTTCTGTACAAGTCCCGTCTCTGGCCACGGCAGCACCCTCAGTCCTTATGTGCTCCTGCTGTATAAAACCTTGTATGGACCCGGAAATGTTAGTTTACGGCCATAACAGCCTGATCATGCCCGATCTCGTCTGATCTCGGAAGCTAAGCAGGGTCGGGCCTGGTTACTACATCGATGGGGGACCACCTGGTGCTGTAAGCACATTTATTTTTCAACTCGAGCTCATTGGCTGCAATGGCCTGCCGTGCCGTGATCTTTAGCGCCCACTGTTTGGGAGAATTTAAGCAACATACAGACACTGACAACGTCTCTCCAAACTCTATTTGAGAAAAATGCAGACACTGTTGTGACGCCGGCAGCAGGGAGCATCAGAGGGCTGCAACGACAGAGATACATTGCAGTCTATCCCTGGTGTTGCAACGCTACATTTCTTCAAAAGATCACTCAACCGCACACGCAGTGTATTGCATTGCGTTTTGATATGGTACTTTGAGTATGGAATAAAGTCTTTATGCATTGCTTTCCTTCATTATGGATCTAATCATTGTTTCTGTGCAAGTCCCGTCTCTGGCCACGGCAGCGCTCTCAGTCCTTTTGTGCTCCTGCTGAATAAAAGGTAGTATGGACCCGTTAACATTTGCGTACGGCCATACCACCCTGATCACGCCCGATCTCGTCTGATCTCGGAAGCTAAGCAGGGTCGGGCCTGGTTAGTACTTGGATGGGTGACCGCCTGGGAATACCAGGTGCTGTAAGCATTTTTATTTTTCTGCTCGAGATCAATGGCTGCAATGGTCTGCCGTGCCCTGATCCTTAGCGCCCACTGTTTGGGAGAATTTAAGCAACATACAGACACTGACAACGTCTCTCCAAACTCTATTTGTGAAAAATGCAGACACTGTTGTGACGCCGGCAGCAGGGAGCATCAGAGGGCTGCAACGACAGAGATACATTGCAGTCTATCCCTGGTGTTGCAACGCTACATTTCTTCAAAAGATCACTCAACCGCACACGCAGTGTATTGCATTGCGTTTTCATATGGTACTTTGAGTATGGAATAAAGTCTTTATGCATTGCTTTCCTTCATTATGGATCTAATCATTGTTTCTGTACAAGTCCCGTCTCTGGCCACGGCAGCGCTCTCAGTCCTTTTGTGCTCCTGCTGAATAAAAGGTAGTATGGACCCGGTAATATTTGCGTACGGCCATACCATCCTGATCACGCCCGATCTCGTCTGATCTCGGAAGCTAAGCAGGATCGGGCCTGGTTAGTACTTGGATGGGTGACCGCCTGGGAATACCAGGTGCTGTAAGCATTTTTATTTTTCTGCTCGAGATCAATGGCTGCAATGGTCTGCCGTGCCCTGATCCTTAGCGCCCACTGTTTGGGAGAATTTAAGCAACATACAGACACTGACAACGTCTCTCCAAACTCTATTTGTGAAACATGCAGACACTGTTGTGACGCCGGCAGCAGGGAGCATCAGAGGGCTGCAACGACAGAGATACATTGCAGTCTATCCCTGGTGTTGCAACGCTACATTTCTTCAAAAGATCACTCAACCGCACACGCAGTGTATTGCATTGCGTTTTCATATGGTACTTTGAGTATGGAATAAAGTCTTTATGCATTGCTTTCCTTCATTATGGATCTAATCATTGTTTCTGTACAAGTCCCGTCTCTGGCCACGGCAGCACCCTCAGTCCTTATGTGCTCCTGCTGTATAAAACCTTGTATGGACCCGGAAATGTTAGTTTACGGCCATAACAGCCTGATCATGCCCGATCTCGTCTGATCTCGGAAGCTAAGCAGGGTCGGGCCTGGTTACTACATCGATGGGGGACCACCTGGTGCTGTAAGCACATTTATTTTTCAACTCGAGCTCATTGGCTGCAATGGCCTGCCGTGCCGTGATCTTTAGCGCCCACTGTTTGGGAGAATTTAAGCAACATACAGACACTGACAACGTCTCTCCAAACTCTATTTGAGAAACATGCAGACACACTAGTGACGCTGGCAGCAGGGACCAGCAGAGAGATGCAGCGACCTCGGCATTTTTCTTCAGCTTTCACAAACACGCACACAGGGTGACTGGTCTTCTATTTGTTTTGTCGTCGTCTGTCAAACCGCTAAGTGGAGCGACGTGTTTGGGAAGCTGGACTCTTGGTCTGAGCATGTGTGGGCATCGCTTCTCGGCCTTTTGGCTAAGATCAAGTGTAGTATCTGTTCTTATCAGTTTAATATCTGATACGTCCCCTACCCGGGGACCATATATTAAATTGTTTTTTGGAACTGGGAGATGGAATAGGGGCTTGCTCCGTCCACTCCACGCATCGACCTGGTATTGCAGTACCTCCAGGACCGGTGCACCCCTCTCTCACTGTGAAAAATAAACTCCAATCACTCCAACTTATCCAACTGTAAGGCTTAGCTGCTTCACTAAGAAAGTAACTCACCACGAGGCCTTCATGACCATGCGGTATGCCGAAGCCGGAAATGACAAACACACAGTCGCACACACTCATCTTATGCAAAACAATCCGTTTTATCATCAACATTCAGTCACTGCAAAGATTTAAAGACTAGCCTCTTATCAAAAGTTAGAATGGACCCAAAGTGTGTGATTGATACAGTCTGGTTTAGCTTTCGCTTGCTCTCGGTTTTTAGTATGACTCGTTCTCAACATTACGTCATTCTTCTGTTAGGCGCACATGGCTAATTTGCATACGGGCAGAGATCTTTAGCGCCCACTGTTTGGGAGAATTTAAGCAACATACAGACACTGACAACGTCTCTCCAAACTCTATTTGTGAAAAATGCAGACACTGTTGTGACGCCGGCAGCAGGGAGCATCAGAGGGCTGCAACGACAGAGATACATTGCAGTCTATCCCTGGTGTTGCAACGCTACATTTCTTCAAAAGATCACTCAACCGCAAACGCAGTGTATTGCATTGCGTTTTGATATGGTACTTTGAGTATGGAATAAAGTCTTTATGCATTGCTTTCCTTCATTATGGATCTAATCATTGTTTCTGTACAAGTCCCGTCTCTGGCCACGGCAGCGCTCTCAGTCCTTTTGTGCTCCTGATGAATAAAACGTAGTATGGACCCGGGAACATTTGCGTACGGCCATACCACCCTGATCACGCCCGATTTCGTCTGATCTCGGAAGCTAAGCAGGGTCGGGCCTGGTTAGTACTTGGATGGGTGACCGCCTGGGAATACCAGGTGCTGTAAGCATTTTTATTTTTCTGCTCGAGATCAATGGCTGCAATGGTCTGCCGTGCCCTGATCCTTAGCGCCCACTGTTTGGGAGAATTTAAGCAACATACAGACACTGACATCGTCTCTCCAAACTCTATTTGTGAAAAATGCAGACACTGTTGTGACGCCGGCAGCAGGGAGCATCAGAGGGCTGCAACGACAGAGATACATTGCAGTCTATCCCTGGTGTTGCAACGCTACATTTCTTCAAAAGATCACTCAACCGCAAACGCAGTGTATTGCATTGCGTTTTGATATGGTACTTTGAGTATGGAATAAAGTCTTTATGCATTGCTTTCCTTCATTATGGATCTAATCATTGTTTCTGTACAAGTCCCGTCTCTGGCCACGGCAGCGCTCTCAGTCCTTTTGTGCTCCTGATGAATAAAACGTAGTATGGACCCGGGAACATTTGCGTACGGCCATACCACCCTGATCACGCCCGATCTCGTCTGATCTCGGAAGCTAAGCAGGGTCGGGCCTGGTTAGTACTTGGATGGGTGACCGCCTGGGAATATCAGGTGCTGTAAGCATTTTTATTTTTCTGCTCGAGATCAATGGCTGCAATGGTCTGCCGTGCCCTGATCCTTAGCGCCCACTGTTTGGGAGAATTTAAGCAACATACAGACACTGACAACGTCTCTCCAAACTCTATTTGTGAAACATGCAGACACTGTTGTGACGCCGGCAGCAGGGAGCATCAGAGGGCTGCAACGACAGAGATACATTGCAGTCTATCCCTGGTGTTGCAACGCTACATTTCTTCAAAAGATCACTCAACCGCACACGCAGTGTATTGCATTGCGTTTTCATATGGTACTTTGAGTATGGAATAAAGTCTTTATGCATTGCTTTCCTTCATTATGGATCTAATCATTGTTTCTGTACAAGTCCCGTCTCTGGCCACGGCAGCACCCTCAGTCCTTATGTGCTCCTGCTGTATAAAACCTTGTATGGACCCGGAAATGTTAGTTTACGGCCATAACAGCCTGATCATGCCCGATCTCGTCTGATCTCGGAAGCTAAGCAGGGTCGGGCCTGGTTACTACATCGATGGGGGACCACCTGGTGCTGTAAGCACATTTATTTTTCAACTCGAGCTCATTGGCTGCAATGGCCTGCCGTGCCGTGATCTTTAGCGCCCACTGTTTGGGAGAATTTAAGCAACATACAGACACTGACAACGTCTCTCCAAACTCTATTTGAGAAACATGCAGACACACTAGTGACGCTGGCAGCAGGGACCAGCAGAGAGATGCAGCGACCTCGGCATTTTTCTTCAGCTTTCACAAACACGCACACAGGGTGACTGGTCTTCTATTTGTTTTGTCGTCGTCTGTCAAACCGCTAAGTGGAGCGACGTGTTTGGGAAGCTGGACTCTTGGTCTGAGCATGTGTGGGCATCGCTTCTCGGCCTTTTGGCTAAGATCAAGTGTAGTATCTGTTCTTATCAGTTTAATATCTGATACGTCCCCTACCCGGGGACCATATATTAAATTGTTTTTTGGAACTGGGAGATGGAATAGGGGCTTGCTCCGTCCACTCCACGCATCGACCTGGTATTGCAGTACCTCCAGGACCGGTGCACCCCTCTCTCACTGTGAAAAATAAACTCCAATCACTCCAACTTATCCAACTGTAAGGCTTAGCTGCTTCACTAAGAAAGTAACTCACCACGAGGCCTTCATGACCATGCGGTATGCCGAAGCCGGAAATGACAAACACACAGTCGCACACACTCATCTTATGCAAAACAATCCGTTTTATCATCAACATTCAGTCACTGCAAAGATTTAAAGACTAGCCTCTTATCAAAAGTTAGAATGGACCCAAAGTGTGTGATTGATACAGTCTGGTTTAGCTTTCGCTTGCTCTCGGTTTTTAGTATGACTCGTTCTCAACATTACGTCATTCTTCTGTTAGGCGCACATGGCTAATTTGCATACGGGCAGAGATCTTTAGCGCCCACTGTTTGGGAGAATTTAAGCAACATACAGACACTGACAACGTCTCTCCAAACTCTATTTGTGAAACATGCAGACACTGTTGTGACGCCGGCAGCAGGGAGCATCAGAGGGCTGCAACGACAGAGATACATTGCAGTCTATCCCTGGTGTTGCAACGCTACATTTCTTCAAAAGATCACTCAACCGCACACGCAGTGTATTGCATTGCGTTTTGATATGGTACTTTGAGTATGGAACAAAGTCTTTATGCATTGCTTTCCTTCATTATGGATCTAATCATTGTTTCTGTACAAGTCCCGTCTCTGGCCACGGCAGCGCTCTCAGTCCTTATGTGCTCCTGCTGTGTGAAAGCTAGTATGGACCCGGTAACATTTGCATACGGCCATACCACCCTGATCAAGCCCGTTCTCGTCTGATCTCGGAAGCTAAGCAGGAACGGGCCTGGTTAGTACTTGGATGGGAGACGACCTGGGAATACCAGGTGCTGTAAACTTTTTTTTTTTCTGCACGAGATCAATGGCTGCAATGGTCTGCCGTGCCCTGATCTTTAGCGCCCACTGTTTGGGAGAATTTAAGCAACATACAGACACTGACAACGTCTCTCCAAACTCTATTTGTGAAAAATGCAGACACTGTTGTGACGCCGGCAGCAGGGAGCATCAGAGGGCTGCAACGACAGAGATACATTGCAGTCTATCCCTGGTGTTGCAACGCTACATTTCTTCAAAAGATCACTCAACCGCAAACGCAGTGTATTGCATTGCGTTTTGATATGGTACTTTGAGTATGGAATAAAGTCTTTATGCATTGCTTTCCTTCATTATGGATCTAATCATTGTTTCTGTACAAGTCCCGTCTCTGGCCACGGCAGCGCTCTCAGTCCTTTTGTGCTCCTGATGAATAAAACGTAGTATGGACCCGGGAACATTTGCGTACGGCCATACCACCCTGATCACGCCCGATCTCGTCTGATCTCGGAAGCTAAGCAGGGTCGGGCCTGGTTAGTACTTGGATGGGTGACCGCCTGGGAATACCAGGTGCTGTAAGCATTTTTATTTTTCTGCTCGAGATCAATGGCTGCAATGGTCTGCCGTGCCCTGATCCTTAGCGCCCACTGTTTGGGAGAATTTAAGCAACATACAGACACTGACATCGTCTCTCCAAACTCTATTTGTGAAAAATGCAGACACTGTTGTGACGCCGGCAGCAGGGAGCATCAGAGGGCTGCAACGACAGAGATACATTGCAGTCTATCCCTGGTGTTGCAACGCTACATTTCTTCAAAAGATCACTCAACCGCAAACGCAGTGTATTGCATTGCGTTTTGATATGGTACTTTGAGTATGGAATAAAGTCTTTATGCATTGCTTTCCTTCATTATGGATCTAATCATTGTTTCTGTACAAGTCCCGTCTCTGGCCACGGCAGCGCTCTCAGTCCTTTTGTGCTCCTGATGAATAAAACGTAGTATGGACCCGGGAACATTTGCGTACGGCCATACCACCCTGATCACGCCCGATCTCGTCTGAGCGCTCTCAGTCCTTTTGTGCTCCTGCTGAATAAAACGTAGTATGGACCCGGGAACATTTGCGTACGGCCATACCACCCTGATCACGCCCGATCTCGTCTGATCTCGGAAGCTAAGTAGGGTCGGGCCTGGTTAGTACTTGGATGGGTGACCGCCTGGGAATACCAGGTGCTGTAAGCATTTTTATTTTTCTGCTCGAGATCAATGGCTGCAATGGTCTGCCGTGCCCTGATCTTTAGCGCCCACTGTTTGGGAGAATTTAAGCAACATACAGACACTGACAACGTCTCTCCAAACTCTATTTGTGAAAAATGCAGACACTGTTGTGACGCCGGCAGCAGGGAGCATCAGAGGGCTGCAACGACAGAGATACATTGCAGTCTATCCCTGGTGTTGCAACGCTACATTTCTTCAAAAGATCACTCAACCGCACACGCAGTGTATTGCATTGCGTTTTGATATGGTACTTTGAGTATGGAATAAAGTCTTTATGCATTGCTTTCCTTCATTATGGATCTAATCATTGTTTCTGTACAAGTCCCGTCTCTGGCCACGGCAGCGCTCTCAGTCCTTTTGTGCTCCTGCTGAATAAAAGGTAGTATGGACCCGGTAACATTTGCGTTCGGCCATACCACCCTGATCACGCCCGATCTCGTCTGATCTCGGAAGCTAAGCAGGGTCGGGCCTGGTTAGTACTTGGATGGGTGACCGCCTGGGAATACCAGGTGCTGTAAGCATATTTATTTTTCTGCTCGAGATCAATGGCTGCAATGGTCTGCCGTGCCCTGATCTTTAGCGCCCACTGTTTGGGAGAATTTAAGCAACATACAGACACTGACAACGTCTCTCCAAACTCTATTTGTGAAAAATGCAGACACTGTTGTGACGCCGGCAGCAGGGAGCATCAGAGGGCTGCAACGACAGAGATACATTGCAGTCTATCCCTGGTGTTGCAACGCTACATTTCTTCAAAAGATCACTCAACCGCACACGCAGTGTATTGCATTGCGTTTTCATATGGTACTTTGAGTATGGAATAAAGTCTTTATGCATTGCTTTCCTTCATTATGGATCTAATCATTGTTTCTGTACAAGTCCCGTCTCTGGCCACGGCAGCGCTCTCAGTCCTTTTGTGCTCCTGCTGAATAAAACGTAGTATGGACCCGGGAACATTTGCGTACGGCCATACCACCCTGATCACGCCTGATCTCGGAAGCTAAGCAGGGTCGGGCCTGGTTAGTACTTGGATGGGTGACCGCCTGGGAATACCAGGTGCTGTAAGCATATTTATTTTTCTGCTCGAGATCAATGGCTGCAATGGTCTGCCGTGCCCTGATCTTTAGCGCCCACTGTTTGGGAGAATTTAAGCAACATACAGACACTGACAACGTCTCTCCAAACTCTATTTGTGAAAAATGCAGACACTGTTGTGACGCCGGCAGCAGGGAGCATCAGAGGGCTGCAACGACAGAGATACATTGCAGTCTATCCCTGGTGTTGCAACGCTACATTTCTTCAAAAGATCACTCAACCGCACACGCAGTGTATTGCATTGCGTTTTCATATGGTACTTTGAGTATGGAATAAAGTCTTTATGCATTGCTTTCCTTCATTATGGATCTAATCATTGTTTCTGTACAAGTCCCGTCTCTGGCCACGGCAGCGCGCTCAGTCCTTTTGTGCTCCTGCTGAATAAAAGGTAGTATGTACCCGGTAACATTTGCGTACGGCCATACCACCCTGATCACGCCCGATCTCGTCTGATCTCGGAAGCTAAGCAGGGTCGGGCCTGGTTAGTACTTGGATGGGTGACCGCCTGGGAATACCAGGTGCTGTAAGCATATTTATTTTTCTGCTCGAGATCAATGGCTGCAATGGTCTGCCGTGCCCTGATCTTTAGCGCCCACTGTTTGGGAGAATTTAAGCAACATACAGACACTGACAACGTCTCTCCAAACTCTATTTGTGAAACATGCAGACACTGTTGTGACGCCGGCAGCAGGGAGCATCAGAGGGCTGCAACGACAGAGATACATTGCAGTCTATCCCTGGTGTTGCAACGCTACATTTCTTCAAAAGATCACTCAACCGCACACGCAGTGTATTGCATTGCGTTTTGATATGGTACTTTGAGTATGGAATAAAGTCTTTATGCATTGCTTTCCTTCATTATGGATCTAATCATTGTTTCTGTACAAGTCCCGTCTCTGGCCACGGCAGCGCTCTCAGTCCTTTTGTGCTCCTGCTGAATAAAAGGTAGTATGGACCCGGTAACATTTGCGTACGGCCATACCACCCTGATCACGCCCGATCTCGTCTGATCTCGGAAGCTAAGCAGGGTCGGGCCTGGTTAGTACTTGGATGGGTGACCGCCTGGGAATACCAGGTGCTGTAATCATATTTATTTTTCTGCTCGAGATCAATGGCTGCAATGGTCTGCCGTGCACTGATCTTTAGCGCCCACTGTTTGGGAGAATTTAAGCAACATACAGACACTGACAACGTCTCTCCAAACTCTATTTGTGAAAAATGCAGACACTGTTGTGACGCCCGCAGCAGGGAGCATCAGAGGGCTGCAACGACAGAGATACATTGCAGTCTATCCCTGGTGTTGCAACGCAACATTTCTTCAAAAGATCACTCAACCGCACACGCAGTGTATTGCATTGCGTTTTCATATGGTACTTTGAGTATGGAATAAAGTCTTTATGCATTGCTTTCCTTCATTATGGATCTAATCATTGTTTCTGTACAAGTCCCGTCTCTGGCCACGGCAGCGCTCTCAGTCCTTTTGTGCTCCTGCTGAATAAAAGGTAGTATGGACCCGGTAACATTTGCGTACGGCCATACCACCCTGATCACGCCCGATCTCGTCTGATCTCGGAAGCTAAGCAGGGTCGGGCCTGGTTAGTACTTGGATGGGTGACCGCCTGGGAATACCAGGTGCTGTAAGCATTTTTATTTTTCTGCTCGAGATCAATGGCTGCAATGGTCTGCCGTGCCCTGATCCTTAGCGCCCACTGTTTGGGAGAATATAAGCAACATACAGACACCGACAACGTCTCTCCAAACTCTATTTGTGAAACATGCAGACACTGTTGTGACGCCGGCAGCAGGGAGCATCAGAGGGCTGCAACGACAGAGATACATTGCAGTCTATCCCTGGTGTTGCAACGTTACATTTCTTCAAAAGATCACTCAACCGCACACGCAGTGTATTGCATTGCGTTTTCATATGGTACTTTGAGTATGGAATAAAGTCTTTATGCATTGCTTTCCTACATTATGGATCTAATCATTGTTTCTGTACAAGTCCCGTCTCTGGCCACGGCAGCGCTCTCAGTCCTTTTGTGCTCCTGCTGAATAAAAGGTAGTATGGACCCGGTAACATTTGCGTACGGCCATACCACCCTGATCACGCCCGATCTCGTCTGATCTCGGAAGCTAAGCAGGGTCGGGCCTGGTTAGTACTTGGATGGGTGACCGCCTGGGAATACCAGGTGCTGTAAGCTCTTTTATTTTTCTGCTCGAGATCAATGGCTGCAATGGTCTGCCGTGCCCTGATCCTTAGCGCCCACTGTTTGGGAGAATTTAATCAACATACAGACACCGACAACGTCTCTCCAAACTCTATTTGTGAAACATGCAGACACTGTTGTGACGCCGGCAGCAGGGAGCATCAGAGGGCTGCAACGACAGAGATACATTGCAGTCTATCCCTGGTGTTGCAACGCTACATTTCTTCAAAAGATCACTCAACCGCACACGCAGTGTATTGCATTGCGTTTTCATATGGTACTTTGAGTATGGAATAAAGTCTTTATGCATTGCTTTCCTTCATTATGGATCTAATCATTGTTTCTGTACAAGTCCCGTCTCTGGCCACGGCAGCGCTCTCAGTCCTTTTGTGCTCCTGCTGAATAAAAGGTAGTATGGACCCGGTAACATTTGCGTACGGCCATACCACCCTGATCACGCCCGATCTCGTCTGATCTCGGAAGCTAAGCAGGGTCGGGCCTGGTTAGTACTTGGATGGGTGACCGCCTGGGAATACCAGGTGCTGTAAGCATTTTTATTTTTCTGCTCGAGATCAATGGCTGCAATGGTCTGCCGTGCCCTGATCCTTAGCGCCCACTGTTTGGGAGAATTTAAGCAACATACAGACACTGACAACTTATATCACTCCAACTCATCCAACTCCAAGGCGAGGCTGCTTCACTAAGAAAGCAACTCACCACGAGGCCTTCATTACCATGCGGTATGCCGAAGCCGGAAATGACAAACGCACAGTCGCACGCACTCATCGAATGCAAAACAATCCGTTTTATCATAAACATTCAGTCACTGCAAAGATTTAAAGACTAGCCTCTTATCATAAGTTAGAATGGACCCAAAGTGTGTGATTGATACAGTCTGGTTTAGCTGTCGATTGCTCTCCCTTTTTAGTATGACTCGTTCTCAACATTACGTCATTCTTCTGTTAGGTGCACATGGCTAATTTGCATACGTGCACAGGACTGGCTGGCTCCGCATGGCAAATAATAGAACATATTTAATTATCCTGGGGGAAAAGAGAATCAATTGCAAACCGCTAAAATAGTACCTACTTTGTCGTATTACATTCCGTTTTGTGATACCTAACAACATGAAATAAAATGGATAACAGTTTAAATCTGTATTAAGAACAAGCAAATTGCACACACTTGTTGGAAAATAAACCCTGCAACACGGACTTTAAAGTCTAGACATCTCCGAATTCTTTGCAACCGTTCTCCAAGGGAACACGCGTGGGCAGCGTTCAGCCCATCTGAACGAGTACTAATCATACTTACCTGGCAAGGGAGATACCATGATCAAGAAGGTGGTTCACCCATGGTGAGGCTCGGCCATTGCACTGCGGCTGTTGCTGACCCGTGCGAATTCCCCAAATGTGGGAATCTCGATTGCATAATTTCTGGTAGTGGGGGACTGCGTTCGCGCTCTCCCCTGATCATGTTGTTGTAAAGAAATAAGAGCTATGAATGACTGCTTCGCTTGACCTGCTGCAGTCCATCGCAGCGTTTGAAACGCTATGTTTCTTCAAAGGTTCACGCAAACGAGCACACACGCCAACTCGGTGTATTGCATTGCGTTTTGATATGGTACTTTGAGTCCGGAATAAAGTATTCATTCATTGCTTTCCTTCATTATTGATCTAATAATTGTTTCTGTACAAGTCTGGTCTATGGTCACGGCAGCGCTCTCAGTCCTTATGTGCTCCTGCTGTTTAAAAGCTACTTTGGATGCGGCTATACTCGCTTACGGCCATACCACCCTGAACACGCCCGATCTCGTCTGATCTCGGAAGCTAAGCAGGGTCGGGCCTGGTTAGTACTTGGATGGGAGACCGCCTGGGAATACCAGGTGCTGTAAGCTTTTTTTTTTTCTGCACGAGATCAATGGCTGCAATGGTCTGCCGTGCCCTGATCTTTAGCGCCCACTGTTTGGGAGAATTTAAGCAACATACAGACACTGACAACGTCTCTCCAAACTCTATTTGTGAAAAATGCAGACACTGTTGTGACGCCGGCAGCAGGGAGCATCAGAGGGCTGCAACGACAGAGATACATTGCAGTCTATCCCTGGTGTTGCAACGCTACATTTCTTCAAAAGATCACTCAACCGCACACGCAGTGTATTGCATTGCGTTTTGATATGGTACTTTGAGTATGGAATAAAGTCTTTATGCATTGCTTTCCTTCATTATGGATCTAATCATTGTTTCTGTACAAGTCCCGTCTCTGGCCACGGCAGCGCTCTCAGTCCTTTTGTGCTCCAGCTGAATAAAAGGTAGTATGGACCCGGTAACATTTGCGTACGGCCATACCACCCTGATCACGCCCGATCTCGTCTGATCTCGGAAGCAAAGCAGGGTCGGGCCTGGTTAGTACTTGGATGGGTGACCGCCTGGGAATACCAGGTGCTGTAAGCATATTTATTTTTCTGCTCGAGATCAATGGCTGCAATGGTCTGCCGTGCCCTGATCTTTAGCGCCCACTGTTTGGGAGAATTTAAGCAACATACAGACACTGACAACGTCTCTCCAAACTCTATTTGTGAAAAATGCAGACACTGTTGTGACGCCGGCAGCAGGGAGCATCAGAGGGCTGCAACGACAGAGATACATTGCAGTCTATCCCTGGTGTTGCAACGCTACATTTCTTCAAAAGATCACTCAACCTCACACGCAGTGTATTGCATTGCGTTTTCATATGGTACTTTGAGTATGGAATAAAGTCTTTATGCATTGCTTTCCTTCATTATGGATCTAATCATTGTTTCTGTACAAGTCCCGTCTCTGGCCACGGCAGCGCGCTCAGTCCTTTTGTGCTCCTGCTGAATAAAAGGTAGTATGGACCCGGTAACATTTGCGTACGGCCATACCACCCTGATCACGCCCGATCTCGTCTGATCTCGGAAGCTAAGCAGGGTCGGGCCTGGTTAGTACTTGGATGGGTGACCGCCTGGGAATACCAGGTGCTGTAAGCATATTTATTTTTCTGCTCGAGATCAATGGCTGCAATGGTCTGCCGTGCCCTGATCTTTAGCGCCCACTGTTTGGGAGAATTTAAGCAACATACAGACACTGACATCGTCTCTCCAAACTCTATTTGTGAAAAATGCAGACACTGTTGTGACGCCGGCAGCAGGGAGCATCAGAGGGCTGCAACGACAGAGATACATTGCAGTCTATCCCTGGTGTTGCAACGCTACATTTCTTCAAAAGATCACTCAACCGCACACGCAGTGTATTGCATTGCGTTTTCATATGGTACTTTGAGTATGGAATAAAGTCTTTATGCATTGCTTTCCTTCATTATGGATCTAATCATTGTTTCTGTACAAGTCCCGTCTCTGGCCACGGCAGCGCTCAGTCCTTTTGTGCTCCTGCTGAATAAAAGGTAGTATGGACCCGGTAACATTTGCGTACGGCCATACCACCCTGATCACGCCCGATCTCGTCTGATCTCGGAAGCTAAGCGGGGTCGGGCCTGGTTAGTACTTGGATGGTTGACCGCCTGGGAATACAAGGTGCTGTAAGCATATTTATTTTTCTGCTCGAGATCAATGGCTGCAATGGTCTGCCGTGCCCTGATCTTTAGCGCCCACTGTTTGGGAGAATTTAAGCAACATACAGACACTGACAACGTCTCTCCAAACTCTATTTGTGAAAAATGCAGACACTGTTGTGACGCCGGCAGCAGGGAGCATCAGAGGGCTGCAACGACAGAGATACATTGCAGTCTATCCCTGGTGTTGCAACGCTACATTTCTTCAAAAGATCACTCAACCGCACACGCAGTGTATTGCATTGCGTTTTCATATGGTACTTTGAGTATGGAATAAAGTCTTTATGCATTGCTTTCCTTCATTATGGATCTAATCATTGTTTCTGTACAAGTCCCGTCTCTGGCCACGGCAGCGCTCTCAGTCCTTTTGTGCTCCTGCTGAATAAAAGGTAGTATGGACCCGGTAACATTTGCGTACGGCCATACCACACTGATCACGCCCGATCTCGTCTGATCTCGGAAGCTAAGCAGGGTCGGGCCTGGTTAGTACTTGGATGGGTGACCGCCTGGGAATACCAGGTGCTGTAAGCATATTTATTTTTCTGCTCGAGATCAATGGCTGCAATGGTCTGCCGTGCCCTGATCTTTAGCGCCCACTGTTTGGGAGAATTTAAGCAACATACAGACACTGACAACGTCTCTCCAAACTCTATTTGTGAAAAATGCAGACACTGTTGTGACGCCGGCAGCAGGGAGCATCAGAGGGCTGCAACGACAGAGATACATTGCAGTCTATCCCTGGTGTTGCAACGCTACATTTCTTCAAAAGATCACTCAACCGCACACGCAGTGTATTGCATTGCGTTTTGATATGGTACTTTGAGTATGGAATAAAGTCTTTATGCATTGCTTTCCTTCATTATGGATCTAATCATTGTTTCTGTACAAGTCCCGTCTCTGGCCACGGCAGCGCTCTCAGTCCTTTTGTGCTCCTGCTGAATAAAAGGTAGTATGGACCCGGTAACATTTGCGTACGGCCATACCACCCTGATCACGTCCGATCTCGTCTGATCTCGGAAGCTAAGCAGGGTCGGGCCTGGTTAGTACTTGGATGGGTGACCGCCTGGGAATACCAGGTGCTGTAAGCATTTTTATTTTTCTGCTCGAGATCAATGGCTGCAATGGTCTGCCGTGCCCTGATCCTTAGCGCCCACTGTTTGGGAGAATTTAAGCAACATACAGACACTGACAACGTCTCTCCAAACTCTATTTGTGAAAAATGCAGACACTGTTGTGACGCCGGCAGCAGGGAGCATCAGAGGGCTGCAACGACAGAGATACATTGCAGTCTATCCCTGGTGTTGCAACGCTACATTTCTTCAAAAGATCACTCAACCGCACACGCAGTGTATTGCATTGCGTTTTCATATGGTACTTTGAGTATGGAATAAAGTCTTTATGCATTGCTTTCCTTCATTATGGATCTAATCATTGTTTCTGTACAAGTCCCGTCTCTGGCCACGGCAGCGCTCTCAGTCCTTTTGTGCTCCTGCTGAATAAAAGGTAGTATGGACCCGGAAATATTTGCGTACGGCCATACCATCCTGATCACGCCCGATCTCGTCTGATCTCGGAAGCTAAGCAGGATCGGGCCTGGTTAGTACTTGGATGGGTGACCGCCTGGGAATACCAGGTGCTGTAAGCATTTTTATTTTTCTGCTCGAGATCAATGGCTGCAATGGTCTGCCGTGCCCTGATCCTTAGCGCCCACTGTTTGGGAGAATTTAAGCAACATACAGACACTGACAACGTCTCTCCAAACTCTATTTGTGAAACATGCAGACACTGTTGTGACGCCGGCAGCAGGGAGCATCAGAGGGCTGCAACGACAGAGATACATTGCAGTCTATCCCTGGTGTTGCAACGCTACATTTCTTCAAAAGATCACTCAACCGCACACGCAGTGTATTGCATTGCGTTTTCATATGGTACTTTGAGTATGGAATAAAGTCTTTATGCATTGCTTTCCTTCATTATGGATCTAATCATTGTTTCTGTACAAGTCCCGTCTCTGGCCACGGCAGCACCCTCAGTCCTTATGTGCTCCTGCTGTATAAAACCTTGTATGGACCCGGAAATGTTAGTTTACGGCCATAACAGCCTGATCATGCCCGATCTCGTCTGATCTCGGAAGCTAAGCAGGGTCGGGCCTGGTTACTACATCGATGGGGGACCACCTGGTGCTGTAAGCACATTTATTTTTCAACTCGAGCTCATTGGCTGCAATGGCCTGCCGTGCCGTGATCTTTAGCGCCCACTGTTTGGGAGAATTTAAGCAACATACAGACACTGACAACGTCTCTCCAAACTCTATTTGAGAAAAATGCAGACACTGTTGTGACGCCGGCAGCAGGGAGCATCAGAGGGCTGCAACGACAGAGATACATTGCAGTCTATCCCTGGTGTTGCAACGCTACATTTCTTCAAAAGATCACTCAACCGCACACGCAGTGTATTGCATTGCGTTTTGATATGGTACTTTGAGTATGGAATAAAGTCTTTATGCATTGCTTTCCTTCATTATGGATCTAATCATTGTTTCTGTGCAAGTCCCGTCTCTGGCCACGGCAGCGCTCTCAGTCCTTTTGTGCTCCTGCTGAATAAAAGGTAGTATGGACCCGTTAACATTTGCGTACGGCCATACCACCCTGATCACGCCCGATCTCGTCTGATCTCGGAAGCTAAGCAGGGTCGGGCCTGGTTAGTACTTGGATGGGTGACCGCCTGGGAATACCAGGTGCTGTAAGCATTTTTATTTTTCTGCTCGAGATCAATGGCTGCAATGGTCTGCCGTGCCCTGATCCTTAGCGCCCACTGTTTGGGAGAATTTAAGCAACATACAGACACTGACAACGTCTCTCCAAACTCTATTTGTGAAAAATGCAGACACTGTTGTGACGCCGGCAGCAGGGAGCATCAGAGGGCTGCAACGACAGAGATACATTGCAGTCTATCCCTGGTGTTGCAACGCTACATTTCTTCAAAAGATCACTCAACCGCACACGCAGTGTATTGCATTGCGTTTTCATATGGTACTTTGAGTATGGAATAAAGTCTTTATGCATTGCTTTCCTTCATTATGGATCTAATCATTGTTTCTGTACAAGTCCCGTCTCTGGCCACGGCAGCGCTCTCAGTCCTTTTGTGCTCCTGCTGAATAAAAGGTAGTATGGACCCGGTAATATTTGCGTACGGCCATACCATCCTGATCACGCCCGATCTCGTCTGATCTCGGAAGCTAAGCAGGATCGGGCCTGGTTAGTACTTGGATGGGTGACCGCCTGGGAATACCAGGTGCTGTAAGCATTTTTATTTTTCTGCTCGAGATCAATGGCTGCAATGGTCTGCCGTGCCCTGATCCTTAGCGCCCACTGTTTGGGAGAATTTAAGCAACATACAGACACTGACAACGTCTCTCCAAACTCTATTTGTGAAACATGCAGACACTGTTGTGACGCCGGCAGCAGGGAGCATCAGAGGGCTGCAACGACAGAGATACATTGCAGTCTATCCCTGGTGTTGCAACGCTACATTTCTTCAAAAGATCACTCAACCGCACACGCAGTGTATTGCATTGCGTTTTCATATGGTACTTTGAGTATGGAATAAAGTCTTTATGCATTGCTTTCCTTCATTATGGATCTAATCATTGTTTCTGTACAAGTCCCGTCTCTGGCCACGGCAGCACCCTCAGTCCTTATGTGCTCCTGCTGTATAAAACCTTGTATGGACCCGGAAATGTTAGTTTACGGCCATAACAGCCTGATCATGCCCGATCTCGTCTGATCTCGGAAGCTAAGCAGGGTCGGGCCTGGTTACTACATCGATGGGGGACCACCTGGTGCTGTAAGCACATTTATTTTTCAACTCGAGCTCATTGGCTGCAATGGCCTGCCGTGCCGTGATCTTTAGCGCCCACTGTTTGGGAGAATTTAAGCAACATACAGACACTGACAACGTCTCTCCAAACTCTATTTGAGAAACATGCAGACACACTAGTGACGCTGGCAGCAGGGACCAGCAGAGAGATGCAGCGACCTCGGCATTTTTCTTCAGCTTTCACAAACACGCACACAGGGTGACTGGTCTTCTATTTGTTTTGTCGTCGTCTGTCAAACCGCTAAGTGGAGCGACGTGTTTGGGAAGCTGGACTCTTGGTCTGAGCATGTGTGGGCATCGCTTCTCGGCCTTTTGGCTAAGATCAAGTGTAGTATCTGTTCTTATCAGTTTAATATCTGATACGTCCCCTACCCGGGGACCATATATTAAATTGTTTTTTGGAACTGGGAGATGGAATAGGGGCTTGCTCCGTCCACTCCACGCATCGACCTGGTATTGCAGTACCTCCAGGACCGGTGCACCCCTCTCTCACTGTGAAAAATAAACTCCAATCACTCCAACTTATCCAACTGTAAGGCTTAGCTGCTTCACTAAGAAAGTAACTCACCACGAGGCCTTCATGACCATGCGGTATGCCGAAGCCGGAAATGACAAACACACAGTCGCACACACTCATCTTATGCAAAACAATCCGTTTTATCATCAACATTCAGTCACTGCAAAGATTTAAAGACTAGCCTCTTATCAAAAGTTAGAATGGACCCAAAGTGTGTGATTGATACAGTCTGGTTTAGCTTTCGCTTGCTCTCGGTTTTTAGTATGACTCGTTCTCAACATTACGTCATTCTTCTGTTAGGCGCACATGGCTAATTTGCATACGGGCAGAGATCTTTAGCGCCCACTGTTTGGGAGAATTTAAGCAACATACAGACACTGACAACGTCTCTCCAAACTCTATTTGTGAAACATGCAGACACTGTTGTGACGCCGGCAGCAGGGAGCATCAGAGGGCTGCAACGACAGAGATACATTGCAGTCTATCCCTGGTGTTGCAACGCTACATTTCTTCAAAAGATCACTCAACCGCACACGCAGTGTATTGCATTGCGTTTTGATATGGTACTTTGAGTATGGAACAAAGTCTTTATGCATTGCTTTCCTTCATTATGGATCTAATCATTGTTTCTGTACAAGTCCCGTCTCTGGCCACGGCAGCGCTCTCAGTCCTTATGTGCTCCTGCTGTGTGAAAGCTAGTATGGACCCGGTAACATTTGCATACGGCCATACCACCCTGATCAAGCCCGTTCTCGTCTGATCTCGGAAGCTAAGCAGGAACGGGCCTGGTTAGTACTTGGATGGGAGACCGCCTGGGAATACCAGGTGCTGTAAACTTTTTTTTTTTCTGCACGAGATCAATGGCTGCAATGGTCTGCCGTGCCCTGATCTTTAGCGCCCACTGTTTGGGAGAATTTAAGCAACATACAGACACTGACAACGTCTCTCCAAACTCTATTTGTGAAAAATGCAGACACTGTTGTGACGCCGGCAGCAGGGAGCATCAGAGGGCTGCAACGACAGAGATACATTGCAGTCTATCCCTGGTGTTGCAACGCTACATTTCTTCAAAAGATCACTCAACCGCAAACGCAGTGTATTGCATTGCGTTTTGATATGGTACTTTGAGTATGGAATAAAGTCTTTATGCATTGCTTTCCTTCATTATGGATCTAATCATTGTTTCTGTACAAGTCCCGTCTCTGGCCACGGCAGCGCTCTCAGTCCTTTTGTGCTCCTGATGAATAAAACGTAGTATGGACCCGGGAACATTTGCGTACGGCCATACCACCCTGATCACGCCCGATCTCGTCTGATCTCGGAAGCTAAGCAGGGTCGGGCCTGGTTAGTACTTGGATGGGTGACCGCCTGGGAATACCAGGTGCTGTAAGCATTTTTATTTTTCTGCTCGAGATCAATGGCTGCAATGGTCTGCCGTGCCCTGATCCTTAGCGCCCACTGTTTGGGAGAATTTAAGCAACATACAGACACTGACATCGTCTCTCCAAACTCTATTTGTGAAAAATGCAGACACTGTTGTGACGCCGGCAGCAGGGAGCATCAGAGGGCTGCAACGACAGAGATACATTGCAGTCTATCCCTGGTGTTGCAACGCTACATTTCTTCAAAAGATCACTCAACCGCAAACGCAGTGTATTGCATTGCGTTTTGATATGGTACTTTGAGTATGGAATAAAGTCTTTATGCATTGCTTTCCTTCATTATGGATCTAATCATTGTTTCTGTACAAGTCCCGTCTCTGGCCACGGCAGCGCTCTCAGTCCTTTTGTGCTCCTGATGAATAAAACGTAGTATGGACCCGGGAACATTTGCGTACGGCCATACCACCCTGATCACGCCCGATCTCGTCTGATCTCGGAAGCTAAGCAGGGTCGGGCCTGGTTAGTACTTGGATGGGTGACCGCCTGGGAATACCAGGTGCTGTAAGCATTTTTATTTTTCTGCTCGAGATCAATGGCTGCAATGGTCTGCCGTGCCCTGATCCTTAGCGCCCACTGTTTGGGAGAATTTAAGCAACATACAGACACTGACAACGTCTCTCCAAACTCTATTTGTGAAACATGCAGACACTGTTGTGACGCCGGCAGCAGGGAGCATCAGAGGGCTGCAACGACAGAGATACATTGCAGTCTATCCCTGGTGTTGCAACGCTACATTTCTTCAAAAGATCACTCAACCGCACACGCAGTGTATTGCATTGCGTTTTCATATGGTACTTTGAGTATGGAATAAAGTCTTTATGCATTGCTTTCCTTCATTATGGATCTAATCATTGTTTCTGTACAAGTCCCGTCTCTGGCCACGGCAGCACCCTCAGTCCTTATGTGCTCCTGCTGTATAAAACCTTGTATGGACCCGGAAATGTTAGTTTACGGCCATAACAGCCTGATCATGCCCGATCTCGTCTGATCTCGGAAGCTAAGCAGGGTCGGGCCTGGTTACTACATCGATGGGGGACCACCTGGTGCTGTAAGCACATTTATTTTTCAACTCGAGCTCATTGGCTGCAATGGCCTGCCGTGCCGTGATCTTTAGCGCCCACTGTTTGGGAGAATTTAAGCAACATACAGACACTGACAACGTCTCTCCAAACTCTATTTGAGAAACATGCAGACACACTAGTGACGCTGGCAGCAGGGACCAGCAGAGAGATGCAGCGACCTCGGCATTTTTCTTCAGCTTTCACAAACACGCACACAGGGTGACTGGTCTTCTATTTGTTTTGTCGTCGTCTGTCAAACCGCTAAGTGGAGCGACGTGTTTGGGAAGCTGGACTCTTGGTCTGAGCATGTGTGGGCATCGCTTCTCGGCCTTTTGGCTAAGATCAAGTGTAGTATCTGTTCTTATCAGTTTAATATCTGATACGTCCCCTACCCGGGGACCATATATTAAATTGTTTTTTGGAACTGGGAGATGGAATAGGGGCTTGCTCCGTCCACTCCACGCATCGACCTGGTATTGCAGTACCTCCAGGACCGGTGCACCCCTCTCTCACTGTGAAAAATAAACTCCAATCACTCCAACTTATCCAACTGTAAGGCTTAGCTGCTTCACTAAGAAAGTAACTCACCACGAGGCCTTCATGACCATGCGGTATGCCGAAGCCGGAAATGACAAACACACAGTCGCACACACTCATCTTATGCAAAACAATCCGTTTTATCATCAACATTCAGTCACTGCAAAGATTTAAAGACTAGCCTCTTATCAAAAGTTAGAATGGACCCAAAGTGTGTGATTGATACAGTCTGGTTTAGCTTTCGCTTGCTCTCGGTTTTTAGTATGACTCGTTCTCAACATTACGTCATTCTTCTGTTAGGCGCACATGGCTAATTTGCATACGGGCAGAGATCTTTAGCGCCCACTGTTTGGGAGAATTTAAGCAACATACAGACACTGACAACGTCTCTCCAAACTCTATTTGTGAAACATGCAGACACTGTTGTGACGCCGGCAGCAGGGAGCATCAGAGGGCTGCAACGACAGAGATACATTGCAGTCTATCCCTGGTGTTGCAACGCTACATTTCTTCAAAAGATCACTCAACCGCACACGCAGTGTATTGCATTGCGTTTTGATATGGTACTTTGAGTATGGAACAAAGTCTTTATGCATTGCTTTCCTTCATTATGGATCTAATCATTGTTTCTGTACAAGTCCCGTCTCTGGCCACGGCAGCGCTCTCAGTCCTTATGTGCTCCTGCTGTGTGAAAGCTAGTATGGACCCGGTAACATTTGCATACGGCCATACCACCCTGATCAAGCCCGTTCTCGTCTGATCTCGGAAGCTAAGCAGGAACGGGCCTGGTTAGTACTTGGATGGGAGACCGCCTGGGAATACCAGGTGCTGTAAACTTTTTTTTTTTCTGCACGAGATCAATGGCTGCAATGGTCTGCCGTGCCCTGATCTTTGGCGCCCACTGTTTGGGAGAATTTAAGCAACATACAGACACTGACAACGTCTCTCCAAACTCTATTTGTGAAAAATGCAGACACTGTTGTGACGCCGGCAGCAGGGAGCATCAGAGGGCTGCAACGACAGAGATACATTGCAGTCTATCCCTGGTGTTGCAACGCTACATTTCTTCAAAAGATCACTCAACCGCAAACGCAGTGTATTGCATTGCGTTTTGATATGGTACTTTGAGTATGGAATAAAGTCTTTATGCATTGCTTTCCTTCATTATGGATCTAATCATTGTTTCTGTACAAGTCCCGTCTCTGGCCACGGCAGCGCTCTCAGTCCTTTTGTGCTCCTGATGAATAAAACGTAGTATGGACCCGGGAACATTTGCGTACGGCCATACCACCCTGATCACGCCCGATCTCGTCTGATCTCGGAAGCTAAGCAGGGTCGGGCCTGGTTAGTACTTGGATGGGTGACCGCCTGGGAATACCAGGTGCTGTAAGCATTTTTATTTTTCTGCTCGAGATCAATGGCTGCAATGGTCTGCCGTGCCCTGATCCTTAGCGCCCACTGTTTGGGAGAATTTAAGCAACATACAGACACTGACATCGTCTCTCCAAACTCTATTTGTGAAAAATGCAGACACTGTTGTGACGCCGGCAGCAGGGAGCATCAGAGGGCTGCAACGACAGAGATACATTGCAGTCTATCCCTGGTGTTGCAACGCTACATTTCTTCAAAAGATCACTCAACCGCAAACGCAGTGTATTGCATTGCGTTTTGATATGGTACTTTGAGTATGGAATAAAGTCTTTATGCATTGCTTTCCTTCATTATGGATCTAATCATTGTTTCTGTACAAGTCCCGTCTCTGGCCACGGCAGCGCTCTCAGTCCTTTTGTGCTCCTGATGAATAAAACGTAGTATGGACCCGGGAACATTTGCGTACGGCCATACCACCCTGATCACGCCCGATCTCGTCTGATCTCGGAAGCTAAGCAGGGTCGGGCCTGGTTAGTACTTGGATGGGTGACCGCCTGGGAATACCAGGTGCTGTAAGCATTTTTATTTTTCTGCTCGAGATCAATGGCTGCAATGGTCTGCCGTGCCCTGATCCTTAGCGCCCACTGTTTGGGAGAATTTAAGCAACATACAGACACTGACAACGTCTCTCCAAACTCTATTTGTGAAACATGCAGACACTGTTGTGACGCCGGCAGCAGGGAGCATCAGAGGGCTGCAACGACAGAGATACATTGCAGTCTATCCCTGGTGTTGCAACGCTACATTTCTTCAAAAGATCACTCAACCGCACACGCAGTGTATTGCATTGCGTTTTCATATGGTACTTTGAGTATGGAATAAAGTCTTTATGCATTGCTTTCCTTCATTATGGATCTAATCATTGTTTCTGTACAAGTCCCGTCTCTGGCCACGGCAGCACCCTCAGTCCTTATGTGCTCCTGCTGTATAAAACCTTGTATGGACCCGGAAATGTTAGTTTACGGCCATAACAGCCTGATCATGCCCGATCTCGTCTGATCTCGGAAGCTAAGCAGGGTCGGGCCTGGTTACTACATCGATGGGGGACCACCTGGTGCTGTAAGCACATTTATTTTTCAACTCGAGCTCATTGGCTGCAATGGCCTGCCGTGCCGTGATCTTTAGCGCCCACTGTTTGGGAGAATTTAAGCAACATACAGACACTGACAACGTCTCTCCAAACTCTATTTGAGAAAAATGCAGACACTGTTGTGACGCCGGCAGCAGGGAGCATCAGAGGGCTGCAACGACAGAGATACATTGCAGTCTATCCCTGGTGTTGCAACGCTACATTTCTTCAAAAGATCACTCAACCGCACACGCAGTGTATTGCATTGCGTTTTGATATGGTACTTTGAGTATGGAATAAAGTCTTTATGCATTGCTTTTCTTCATTATGGATCTAATCATTGTTTCTGTACAAGTCCCGTCTCTGGCCACGGCAGCGCTCTCAGTCCTTTTGTGCTCCTGCTGAATAAAAGGTAGTATGGACCCGGTAACATTTGCGTACGGCCATACCACCCTGATCACGTCCGATCTCGTCTGATCTCGGAAGCTAAGCAGGGTCGGGCCTGGTTAGTACTTGGATGGGTGACCGCCTGGGAATACCAGGTGCTGTAAGCATTTTTATTTTTCTGCTCGAGATCAATGGCTGCAATGGTCTGCCGTGCCCTGATCCTTAGCGCCCACTGTTTGGGAGAATTTAAGCAACATACAGACACTGACAACGTCTCTCCAAACTCTATTTGTGAAAAATGCAGACACTGTTGTGACGCCGGCAGCAGGGAGCATCAGAGGGCTGCAACGACAGAGATACATTGCAGTCTATCCCTGGTGTTGCAACGCTACATTTCTTCAAAAGATCACTCAACCGCACACGCAGTGTATTGCATTGCGTTTTCATATGGTACTTTGAGTATGGAATAAAGTCTTTATGCATTGCTTTCCTTCATTATGGATCTAATCATTGTTTCTGTACAAGTCCCGTCTCTGGCCACGGCAGCGCTCTCAGTCCTTTTGTGCTCCTGCTGAATAAAAGGTAGTATGGACCCGGTAATATTTGCGTACGGCCATACCATCCTGATCACGCCCGATCTCGTCTGATCTCGGAAGCTAAGCAGGATCGGGCCTGGTTAGTACTTGGATGGGTGACCGCCTGGGAATACCAGGTGCTGTAAGCATTTTTATTTTTCTGCTCGAGATCAATGGCTGCAATGGTCTGCCGTGCCCTGATCCTTAGCGCCCACTGTTTGGGAGAATTTAAGCAACATACAGACACTGACAACGTCTCTCCAAACTCTATTTGTGAAACATGCAGACACTGTTGTGACGCCGGCAGCAGGGAGCATCAGAGGGCTGCAACGACAGAGATACATTGCAGTCTATCCCTGGTGTTGCAACGCTACATTTCTTCAAAAGATCACTCAACCGCACACGCAGTGTATTGCATTGCGTTTTCATATGGTACTTTGAGTATGGAATAAAGTCTTTATGCATTGCTTTCCTTCATTATGGATCTAATCATTGTTTCTGTACAAGTCCCGTCTCTGGCCACGGCAGCACCCTCAGTCCTTATGTGCTCCTGCTGTATAAAACCTTGTATGGACCCGGAAATGTTAGTTTACGGCCATAACAGCCTGATCATGCCCGATCTCGTCTGATCTCGGAAGCTAAGCAGGGTCGGGCCTGGTTACTACATCGATGGGGGACCACCTGGTGCTGTAAGCACATTTATTTTTCAACTCGAGCTCATTGGCTGCAATGGCCTGCCGTGCCGTGATCTTTAGCGCCCACTGTTTGGGAGAATTTAAGCAACATACAGACACTGACAACGTCTCTCCAAACTCTATTTGAGAAACATGCAGACACACTAGTGACGCTGGCAGCAGGGACCAGCAGAGAGATGCAGCGACCTCGGCATTTTTCTTCAGCTTTCACAAACACGCACACAGGGTGACTGGTCTTCTATTTGTTTTGTCGTCGTCTGTCAAACCGCTAAGTGGAGCGACGTGTTTGGGAAGCTGGACTCTTGGTCTGAGCATGTGTGGGCATCGCTTCTCGGCCTTTTGGCTAAGATCAAGTGTAGTATCTGTTCTTATCAGTTTAATATCTGATACGTCCCCTACCCGGGGACCATATATTAAATTGTTTTTTGGAACTGGGAGATGGAATAGGGGCTTGCTCCGTCCACTCCACGCATCGACCTGGTATTGCAGTACCTCCAGGACCGGTGCACCCCTCTCTCACTGTGAAAAATAAACTCCAATCACTCCAACTTATCCAACTGTAAGGCTTAGCTGCTTCACTAAGAAAGTAACTCACCACGAGGCCTTCATGACCATGCGGTATGCCGAAGCCGGAAATGACAAACACACAGTCGCACACACTCATCTTATGCAAAACAATCCGTTTTATCATCAACATTCAGTCACTGCAAAGATTTAAAGACTAGCCTCTTATCAAAAGTTAGAATGGACCCAAAGTGTGTGATTGATACAGTCTGGTTTAGCTTTCGCTTGCTCTCGGTTTTTAGTATGACTCGTTCTCAACATTACGTCATTCTTCTGTTAGGCGCACATGGCTAATTTGCATACGGGCAGAGATCTTTGGCGCCCACTGTTTGGGAGAATTTAAGCAACATACAGACACTGACAACGTCTCTCCAAACTCTATTTGTGAAACATGCAGACACTGTTGTGACGCCGGCAGCAGGGAGCATCAGAGGGCTGCAACGACAGAGATACATTGCAGTCTATCCCTGGTGTTGCAACGCTACATTTCTTCAAAAGATCACTCAACCGCACACGCAGTGTATTGCATTGCGTTTTGATATGGTACTTTGAGTATGGAACAAAGTCTTTATGCATTGCTTTCCTTCATTATGGATCTAATCATTGTTTCTGTACAAGTCCCGTCTCTGGCCACGGCAGCGCTCTCAGTCCTTATGTGCTCCTGCTGTGTGAAAGCTAGTATGGACCCGGTAACATTTGCATACGGCCATACCACCCTGATCAAGCCCGTTCTCGTCTGATCTCGGAAGCTAAGCAGGAACGGGCCTGGTTAGTACTTGGATGGGAGACCTCCTGGGAATACCAGGTGCTGTAAACTTTTTTTTTTTCTGCACGAGATCAATGGCTGCAATGGTCTGCCGTGCCCTGATCTTTAGCGCCCACTGTTTGGGAGAATTTAAGCAACATACAGACACTGACAACGTCTCTCCAAACTCTATTTGTGAAAAATGCAGACACTGTTGTGACGCCGGCAGCAGGGAGCATCAGAGGGCTGCAACGACAGAGATACATTGCAGTCTATCCCTGGTGTTGCAACGCTACATTTCTTCAAAAGATCACTCAACCGCAAACGCAGTGTATTGCATTGCGTTTTGATATGGTACTTTGAGTATGGAATAAAGTCTTTATGCATTGCTTTCCTTCATTATGGATCTAATCATTGTTTCTGTACAAGTCCCGTCTCTGGCCACGGCAGCGCTCTCAGTCCTTTTGTGCTCCTGATGAATAGAACGTAGTATGGACCCGGGAACATTTGCGTACGGCCATACCACCCTGATCACGCCCGATCTCGTCTGATCTCGGAAGCTAAGCAGGGTCGGGCCTGGTTAGTACTTGGATGGGTGACCGCCTGGGAATACCAGGTGCTGTAAGCATTTTTATTTTTCTGCTCGAGATCAATGGCTGCAATGGTCTGCCGTGCCCTGATCCTTAGCGCCCACTGTTTGGGAGAATTTAAGCAACATACAGACACTGACATCGTCTCTCCAAACTCTATTTGTGAAAAATGCAGACACTGTTGTGACGCCGGCAGCAGGGAGCATCAGAGGGCTGCAACGACAGAGATACATTGCAGTCTATCCCTGGTGTTGCAACGCTACATTTCTTCAAAAGATAACTCAACCGCAAACGCAGTGTATTGCATTGCGTTTTGATATGGTACTTTGAGTATGGAATAAAGTCTTTATGCATTGCTTTCCTTCATTATGGATCTAATCATTGTTTCTGTACAAGTCCCGTCTCTGGCCACGGCAGCGCTCTCAGTCCTTTTGTGCTCCTGATGAATAAAACGTAGTATGGACCCGGGAACATTTGCGTACGGCCATACCACCCTGATCACGCCCGATCTCGTCTGATCTCGGAAGCTAAGCAGGGTCGGGCCTGGTTAGTACTTGGATGGGTGACCGCCTGGGAATACCAGGTGCTGTAAGCATTTTTATTTTTCTGCTCGAGATCAATGGCTGCAATGGTCTGCCGTGCCCTGATCCTTAGCGCCCACTGTTTGGGAGAATTTAAGCAACATACAGACACTGACAACGTCTCTCCAAACTCTATTTGTGAAAAATGCAGACACTGTTGTGACGCCGGCAGCAGGGAGCATCAGAGGGCTGCAACGACAGAGATACATTGCAGTCTATCCCTGGTGTTGCAACGCTACATTTCTTCAAAAGATCACTCAACCGCACACGCAGTGTATTGCATTACGTTTTCATATGGTACTTTGAGTATGGAATAAAGTCTTTATGCATTGCTTTCCTTCATTATGGATCTAATCATTGTTTCTGTACAAGTCCCGTCTCTGGCCACGGCAGCGCTCTCAGTCCTTTTGTGCTCCTGCTGAATAAAAGGTAGTATGGACCCGGTAACATTTGCGTACGGCCATACCATCCTGATCACGCCCGATCTCGTCTGATCTCGGAAGCTAAGCAGGATCGGGCCTGGTTAGTACTTGGATGGGTGACCGCCTGGGAATACCAGGTGCTGTAAGCATTTTTATTTTTCTGCTCGAGATCAATGGCTGCAATGGTCTGCCGTGCCCTGATCCTTAGCGCCCACTGTTTGGGAGAATTTAAGCAACATACAGACACTGACAACGTCTCTCCAAACTCTATTTGTGAAACATGCAGACACTGTTGTGACGCCGGCAGCAGGGAGCATCAGAGGGCTGCAACGACAGAGATACATTGCAGTCTATCCCTGGTGTTGCAACGCTACATTTCTTCAAAAGATCACTCAACCGCACACGCAGTGTATTGCATTGCGTTTTCATATGGTACTTTGAGTATGGAATAAAGTCTTTATGCATTGCTTTCCTTCATTATGGATCTAATCATTGTTTCTGTACAAGTCCCGTCTCTGGCCACGGCAGTGCTCTCAGTCCTTTTGTGCTCCTGCTGAATAAAAGGTAGTATGGACCCGGTAACATTTGCGTACGGCCATACCACCCTGATCACGCCCGATCTCGTCTGATCTCGGAAGCCAAGCAGGGTCGGGCCTGGTTAGTACTTGGATGGGTGACCGCCTGGGAATACCAGGTGCTGTAAGCATATTTATTTTTCTGCTCGAGATCAATGGCTGCAATGGTCTGCCGTGCCCTGATCTTTAGCGCCCACTGTTTGGGAGAATTTAAGCAACATACAGACACTGACAACGTCTCTCCAAACTCTATTTGTGAAACATGCAGACACTGTTGTGACGCCGGCAGCAGGGAGCATCAGAGGGCTGCAACGACAGAGATACATTGCAGTCTATCCCTGGTGTTGCAACGCTACATTTCTTCAAAAGATCACTCAACCGCACACGCAGTGTATTGCATTGCGTTTTCATATGGTACTTTGAGTATGGAATAAAGTCTTTATGCATTGCTTTCCTTCATTATGGATCTAATCATTGTTTCTGTACAAGTCCCGTCTCTGGCCACGGCAGTGCTCTCAGTCCTTTTGTGCTCCTGCTGAATAAAAGGTAGTATGGACCCGGTAACATTTGCGTACGGCCATACCACCCTGATCACGCCCGATCTCGTCTGATCTCGGAAGCCAAGCAGGGTCGGGCCTGGTTAGTACTTGGATGGGTGACCGCCTGGGAATACCAGGTGCTGTAAGCATATTTATTTTTCTGCTCGAGATCAATGGCTGCAATGGTCTGCCGTGCCCTGATCTTTAGCGCCCACTGTTTGGGAGAATTTAAGCAACATACAGACACTGACAACGTCTCTCCAAACTCTATTTGTGAAACATGCAGACACTGTTGTGACGCCGGCAGCAGGGAGCATCAGAGGGCTGCAACGACAGAGATACATTGCAGTCTATCCCTGGTGTTGCAACGCTACATTTCTTCAAAAGATCACTCAACCGCACACGCAGTGTATTGCATTGCGTTTTCATATGGTACTTTGAGTATGGAATAAAGTCTTTATGCATTGCTTTCCTTCATTATGGATCTAATCATTGTTTCTGTACAAGTCCCGTCTCTGGCCACGGCAGCACCCTCAGTCCTTATGTGCTCCTGCTGTATAAAACCTAGTATGGACCCGGAAATGTTAGTTTACGGCCATAACAGCCTGATCATGCCCGATCTCGTCTGATCTCGGAAGCTAAGCAGGGTCGGGCCTGGTTACTACATCGATGGGGGACCACCTGGTGCTGTAAGCACATTTATTTTTCAACTCGAGCTCATTGGCTGCAATGGCCTGCCGTGCCGTGATCTTTAGCGCCCACTGTTTGGGAGAATTTAAGCAACATACAGACACTGAAAACGTCTCTCCAAACTCTATTTGAGAAACATGCAGACACACTAGTGACGCTGGCAGCAGGGACCAGCAGAGAGATGCAGCGACCTCGGCATTTTTCTTCAGCTTTCACAAACACGCACACAGGGTGACTGGTCTTCTATTTGTTTTGTCGTCGTCTGTCAAACCGCTAAGTGGAGCGACGTGTTTGGGAAGCTGGACTCTTGGTCTGAGCATGTGTGGGCATCGCTTCTCGGCCTTTTGGCCAAGATCAAGTGTAGTATCTGTTCTTATCAGTTTAATATCTGATACGTCCCCTACCCGGGGACCATATATTAAATTGTTTTTTGGAACTGGGAGATGGAATAGGGGCTTGCTCCGTCCACTCCACGCATCGACCTGGTATTGCAGTACCTCCAGGACCGGTGCACCCCTCTCTCACTGTGAAAAATAAACTCCAATCACTCCAACTTATCCAACTGTAAGGCTAAGCTGCTTCACTAAGAAAGTAACTCACCACGAGGCCTTCATGACCATGCGGTATGCCGAAGCCGGAAATGACAAACACACAGTCGCACACACTCATCTTATGCAAAACAATCCGTTTTATCATCAACATTCAGTCACTGCAAAGATTTAAAGACTAGCCTCTTATCAAAAGTTAGAATGGACCCAAAGTGTGTGATTGATACAGTCTGGTTTAGCTTTCGCTTGCTCTCGGTTTTTAGTATGACTCGTTCTCAACATTACGTCATTCTTCTGTTAGGCGCACATGGCTAATTTGCATACGGGCAGAGATCTTTAGCGCCCACTGTTTGGGAGAATTTAAGCAACATACAGACACTGACAACGTCTCTCCAAACTCTATTTGTGAAACATGCAGACACTGTTGTGACGCCGGCAGCAGGGAGCATCAGAGGGCTGCAACGACAGAGATACATTGCAGTCTATCCCTGGTGTTGCAACGCTACATTTCTTCAAAAGATCACTCAACCGCACACGCAGTGTATTGCATTACGTTTTGATATGGTACATTGAGTCTGGAATAAAGTCTTTATGCATTGCTTTCCTTCATTATGGATCTAATCATTGTTTTTGTACAAGTCCCGTCTCTGGCCACTGCAGCGCTCTCAGTCCTTATGTGCTTCTGCTGTTTAAAAGCTACTTTGGATGCGGCAATACTCGCTTAGGGCCATACCACCCTGATCACGCCCGATCTCGTCTGATCTCGGAAGCTAAGCAGGGTCGGGCCTGGTTAGTACTTGGATGGGTGACCGCCTGGGAATACCAGGTGCTGTAAGCAATTTTTTTTTTCTGCTCGAGATCAATGGCTGCAATGGTCTGCCGTGCCCTGATCCTTAGCGCCCACTGTTTGGGAGAATTTAAGCAACATACAGACACTGACAACGTCTCTCCAAACTCTATTTGTGAAACATGCAGACACTGTTGTGACGCCGGCAGCAGGGAGCATCAGAGGGCTGCAACGACAGAGATACATTGCAGTCTATCCCTGGTGTTGCAACGCTACATTTCTTCAAAAGATCACTCAACCGCACACGCAGTGTATTGCATTGCGTTTTGATATGGTACTTTGAGTATGGAATAAAGTCTTTATGCATTGCTTTCCTTCATTATGGATCTAATCATTGTTTCTGTACAAGTCCCGTCTCTGGCCACGGCAGCGCTCTCAGTCCTTTTGTGCTCCTGCTGAATAAAAGGTAGTATGGACCCGGTAACATTTGCGTACGGCCATACCACCCTGATCACGCCCGATCTCGTCTGATCTCGGAAGCTAAGCAGGGTCGGGCCTGGTTAGTACTTGGATGGGTGACCGCCTGGGAACACCAGGTGCTGTAAGCATATTTATTTTTCTGCTCGAGATCAATGGCTGCAATGGTCTGCCGTGCCCTGATCTTTAGCGCCCACTGTTTGGGAGAATTTAAGCAACATACAGACACTGACAACGTCTCTCCAAACTCTATTTGTGAAACATGCAGACACTGTTGTGACGCCGGCAGCAGGGAGCATCAGAGGGCTGCAACGACAGAGATACATTGCAGTCTATCCCTGGTGTTGCAACGCTACATTTCTTCAAAAGATCACTCAACCGCACACGCAGTGTATTGCATTGCGTTTTGATATGGTACTTTGAGTATGGAACAAAGTCTTTATGCATTGCTTTCCTTCATTATGGATCTAATCATTGTTTCTGTACAAGTCCCGTCTCTGGCCACGGCAGCGCTCTCAGTCCTTATGTGCTCCTGCTGTGTGAAAGCTAGTATGGACCCGGTAACATTTGCATACGGCCATACCACCCTGATCAAGCCCGTTCTCGTCTGATCTCGGAAGCTAAGCAGGAACGGGCCTGGTTAGTACTTGGATGGGAGACCGCCTGGGAATACCAGGTGCTGTAAACTTTTTTTTTTTCTGCACGAGATCAATGGCTGCAATGGTCTGCCGTGCCCTGATCTTTAGCGCCCACTGTTTGGGAGAATTTAAGCAACATACAGACACTGACAACGTCTCTCCAAACTCTATTTGTGAAAAATGCAGACACTGTTGTGACGCCGGCAGCAGGGAGCATCAGAGGGCTGCAACGACAGAGATACATTGCAGTCTATCCCTGGTGTTGCAACGCTACATTTCTTCAAAAGATCACTCAACCGCAAACGCAGTGTATTGCATTGCGTTTTGATATGGTACTTTGAGTATGGAATAAAGTCTTTATGCATTGCTTTCCTTCATTATGGATCTAATCATTGTTTCTGTACAAGTCCCGTCTCTGGCCACGGCAGCGCTCTCAGTCCTTTTGTGCTCCTGATGAATAAAACGTAGTATGGACCCGGGAACATTTGCGTACGGCCATACCACCCTGATCACGCCCGATCTCGTCTGATCTCGGAAGCTAAGCAGGGTCGGGCCTGGTTAGTACTTGGATGGGTGACCGCCTGGGAATACCAGGTGCTGTAAGCATTTTTATTTTTCTGCTCGAGATCAATGGCTGCAATGGTCTGCCGTGCCCTGATCCTTAGCGCCCACTGTTTGGGAGAATTTAAGCAACATACAGACACTGACATCGTCTCTCCAAACTCTATTTGTGAAAAATGCAGACACTGTTGTGACGCCGGCAGCAGGGAGCATCAGAGGGCTGCAACGACAGAGATACATTGCAGTCTATCCCTGGTGTTGCAACGCTACATTTCTTCAAAAGATCACTCAACCGCAAACGCAGTGTATTGCATTGCGTTTTGATATGGTACTTTGAGTATGGAATAAAGTCTTTATGCATTGCTTTCCTTCATTATGGATCTAATCATTGTTTCTGTACAAGTCCCGTCTCTGGCCACGGCAGCGCTCTCAGTCCTTTTGTGCTCCTGATGAATAAAACGTAGTATGGACCCGGGAACATTTGCGTACGGCCATACCACCCTGATCACGCCCGATCTCGTCTGATCTCGGAAGCTAAGCAGGGTCGGGCCTGGTTAGTACTTGGATGGGTGACCGCCTGGGAATACCAGGTGCTGTAAGCATTTTTATTTTTCTGCTCGAGATCAATGGCTGCAATGGTCTGCCGTGCCCTGATCCTTAGCGCCCACTGTTTGGGAGAATTTAAGCAACATACAGACACTGACATCGTCTCTCCAAACTCTATTTGTGAAAAATGCAGACACTGTTGTGACGCCGGCAGCAGGGAGCATCAGAGGGCTGCAACGACAGAGATACATTGCAGTCTATCCCTGGTGTTGCAACGCTACATTTCTTCAAAAGATCACTCAACCGCAAACGCAGTGTATTGCATTGCGTTTTGATATGGTACTTTGAGTATGGAATAAAGTCTTTATGCATTGCTTTCCTTCATTATGGATCTAATCATTGTTTCTGTACAAGTCCCGTCTCTGGCCACGGCAGCGCTCTCAGTCCTTTTGTGCTCCTGATGAATAAAACGTAGTATGGACCCGGGAACATTTGCGTACGGCCATACCACCCTGATCACGCCCGATCTCGTCTGATCTCGGAAGCTAAGCAGGGTCGGGCCTGGTTAGTACTTGGATGGGTGACCGCCTGGGAATACCAGGTGCTGTAAGCATTTTTATTTTTCTGCTCGAGATCAATGGCTGCAATGGTCTGCCGTGCCCTGATCCTTAGCGCCCACTGTTTGGGAGAATTTAAGCAACATACAGACACTGACAACGTCTCTCCAAACTCTATTTGTGAAACATGCAGACACTGTTGTGACGCCGGCAGCAGGGAGCATCAGAGGGCTGCAACGACAGAGATACATTGCAGTCTATCCCTGGTGTTGCAACGCTACATTTCTTCAAAAGATCACTCAACCGCACACGCAGTGTATTGCATTGCGTTTTCATATGGTACTTTGAGTATGGAATAAAGTCTTTATGCATTGCTTTCCTTCATTATGGATCTAATCATTGTTTCTGTACAAGTCCCGTCTCTGGCCACGGCAGCACCCTCAGTCCTTATGTGCTCCTGCTGTATAAAACCTTGTATGGACCCGGAAATGTTAGTTTACGGCCATAACAGCCTGATCATGCCCGATCTCGTTTGATCTCGGAAGCTAAGCAGGGTCGGGCCTGGTTACTACATCGATGGGGGACCACCTGGTGCTGTAAGCACATTTATTTTTCAACTCGAGCTCATTGGCTGCAATGGCCTGCCGTGCCGTGATCTTTAGCGCCCACTGTTTGGGAGAATTTAAGCAACATACAGACACTGACAACGTCTCTCCAAACTCTATTTGAGAAAAATGCAGACACTGTTGTGACGCCGGCAGCAGGGAGCATCAGAGGGCTGCAACGACAGAGATACATTGCAGTCTATCCCTGGTGTTGCAACGCTACATTTCTTCAAAAGATCACTCAACCGCACACGCAGTGTATTGCATTGCGTTTTGATATGGTACTTTGAGTATGGAATAAAGTCTTTATGCATTGCTTTTCTTCATTATGGATCTAATCATTGTTTCTGTACAAGTCCCGTCTCTGGCCACGGCAGCGCTCTCAGTCCTTTTGTGCTCCTGCTGAATAAAAGGTAGTATGGACCCGGTAACATTTGCGTACGGCCATACCACCCTGATCACGCCCGATCTCGTCTGATCTCGGAAGCTAAGCAGGGTCGGGCCTGGTTAGTACTTGGATGGGTGACCGCCTGGGAATACCAGGTGCTGTAAGCATTTTTATTTTTCTGCTCGAGATCAATGGCTGCAATGGTCTGCCGTGCCCTGATCCTTAGCGCCCACTGTTTGGGAGAATTTAAGCAACATACAGACACTGACAACGTCTCTCCAAACTCTATTTGTGAAAAATGCAGACACTGTTGTGACGCCGGCAGCAGGGAGCATCAGAGGGCTGCAACGACAGAGATACATTGCAGTCTATCCCTGGTGTTGCAACGCTACATTTCTTCAAAAGATCACTCAACCGCACACGCAGTGTATTGCATTGCGTTTTCATATGGTACTTTGAGTATGGAATAAAGTCTTTATGCATTGCTTTCCTTCATTATGGATCTAATCATTGTTTCTGTACAAGTCCCGTCTCTGGCCACGGCAGCGCTCTCAGTCCTTTTGTGCTCCTGCTGAATAAAAGGTAGTATGGACCCGGTAATATTTGCGCACGGCCATACCATCCTGATCACGCCCGATCTCGTCTGATCTCGGAAGCTAAGCAGGATCGGGCCTGGTTAGTACTTGGATGGGTGACCGCCTGGGAATACCAGGTGCTGTAAGCATTTTTATTTTTCTGCTCGAGATCAATGGCTGCAATGGTCTGCCGTGCCCTGATCCTTAGCGCCCACTGTTTGGGAGAATTTAAGCAACATACAGACACTGACAACGTCTCTCCAAACTCTATTTGTGAAACATGCAGACACTGTTGTGACGCCGGCAGCAGGGAGCATCAGAGGGCTGCAACGACAGAGATACATTGCAGTCTATCCCTGGTGTTGCAACGCTACATTTCTTCAAAAGATCACTCAACCGCACACGCAGTGTATTGCATTGCGTTTTCATATGGTACTTTGAGTATGGAATAAAGTCTTTATGCATTGCTTTCCTTCATTATGGATCTAATCATTGTTTCTGTACAAGTCCCGTCTCTGGCCACGGCAGCACCCTCAGTCCTTATGTGCTCCTGCTGTATAAAACCTTGTATGGACCCGGAAATGTTAGTTTACGGCCATAACAGCCTGATCATGCCCGATCTCGTCTGATCTCGGAAGCTAAGCAGGGTCGGGCCTGGTTACTACATCGATGGGGGACCACCTGGTGCTGTAAGCACATTTATTTTTCAACTCGAGCTCATTGGCTGCAATGGCCTGCCGTGCCGTGATCTTTAGCGCCCACTGTTTGGGAGAATTTAAGCAACATACAGACACTGACAACGTCTCTCCAAACTCTATTTGAGAAACATGCAGACACACTAGTGACGCTGGCAGCAGGGACCAGCAGAGAGATGCAGCGACCTCGGCATTTTTCTTCAGCTTTCACAAACACGCACACAGGGTGACTGGTCTTCTATTTGTTTTGTCGTCGTCTGTCAAACCGCTAAGTGGAGCGACGTGTTTGGGAAGCTGGACTCTTGGTCTGAGCATGTGTGGGCATCGCTTCTCGGCCTTTTGGCTAAGATCAAGTGTAGTATCTGTTCTTATCAGTTTAATATCTGATACGTCCCCTACCCGGGGACCATATATTAAATTGTTTTTTGGAACTGGGAGATGGAATAGGGGCTTGCTCCGTCCACTCCACGCATCGACCTGGTATTGCAGTACCTCCAGGACCGGTGCACCCCTCTCTCACTGTGAAAAATAAACTCCAATCACTCCAACTTATCCAACTGTAAGGCTTAGCTGCTTCACTAAGAAAGTAACTCACCACGAGGCCTTCATGACCATGCGGTATGCCGAAGCCGGAAATGACAAACACACAGTCGCACACACTCATCTTATGCAAAACAATCCGTTTTATCATCAACATTCAGTCACTGCAAAGATTTAAAGACTAGCCTCTTATCAAAAGTTAGAATGGACCCAAAGTGTGTGATTGATACAGTCTGGTTTAGCTTTCGCTTGCTCTCGGTTTTTAGTATGACTCGTTCTCAACATTACGTCATTCTTCTGTTAGGCGCACATGGCTAATTTGCATACGGGCAGAGATCTTTGGCGCCCACTGTTTGGGAGAATTTAAGCAACATACAGACACTGACAACGTCTCTCCAAACTCTATTTGTGAAACATGCAGACACTGTTGTGACGCCGGCAGCAGGGAGCATCAGAGGGCTGCAACGACAGAGATACATTGCAGTCTATCCCTGGTGTTGCAACGCTACATTTCTTCAAAAGATCACTCAACCGCACACGCAGTGTATTGCATTGCGTTTTGATATGGTACTTTGAGTATGGAACAAAGTCTTTATGCATTGCTTTCCTTCATTATGGATCTAATCATTGTTTCTGTACAAGTCCCGTCTCTGGCCACGGCAGCGCTCTCAGTCCTTATGTGCTCCTGCTGTGTGAAAGCTAGTATGGACCCGGTAACATTTGCATACGGCCATACCACCCTGATCAAGCCCGTTCTCGTCTGATCTCGGAAGCTAAGCAGGAACGGGCCTGGTTAGTACTTGGATGGGAGACCTCCTGGGAATACCAGGTGCTGTAAACTTTTTTTTTTTCTGCACGAGATCAATGGCTGCAATGGTCTGCCGTGCCCTGATCTTTAGCGCCCACTGTTTGGGAGAATTTAAGCAACATACAGACACTGACAACGTCTCTCCAAACTCTATTTGTGAAAAATGCAGACACTGTTGTGACGCCGGCAGCAGGGAGCATCAGAGGGCTGCAACGACAGAGATACATTGCAGTCTATCCCTGGTGTTGCAACGCTACATTTCTTCAAAAGATCACTCAACCGCAAACGCAGTGTATTGCATTGCGTTTTGATATGGTACTTTGAGTATGGAATAAAGTCTTTATGCATTGCTTTCCTTCATTATGGATCTAATCATTGTTTCTGTACAAGTCCCGTCTCTGGCCACGGCAGCGCTCTCAGTCCTTTTGTGCTCCTGATGAATAGAACGTAGTATGGACCCGGGAACATTTGCGTACGGCCATACCACCCTGATCACGCCCGATCTCGTCTGATCTCGGAAGCTAAGCAGGGTCGGGCCTGGTTAGTACTTGGATGGGTGACCGCCTGGGAATACCAGGTGCTGTAAGCATTTTTATTTTTCTGCTCGAGATCAATGGCTGCAATGGTCTGCCGTGCCCTGATCCTTAGCGCCCACTGTTTGGGAGAATTTAAGCAACATACAGACACTGACATCGTCTCTCCAAACTCTATTTGTGAAAAATGCAGACACTGTTGTGACGCCGGCAGCAGGGAGCATCAGAGGGCTGCAACGACAGAGATACATTGCAGTCTATCCCTGGTGTTGCAACGCTACATTTCTTCAAAAGATAACTCAACCGCAAACGCAGTGTATTGCATTGCGTTTTGATATGGTACTTTGAGTATGGAATAAAGTCTTTATGCATTGCTTTCCTTCATTATGGATCTAATCATTGTTTCTGTACAAGTCCCGTCTCTGGCCACGGCAGCGCTCTCAGTCCTTTTGTGCTCCTGATGAATAAAACGTAGTATGGACCCGGGAACATTTGCGTACGGCCATACCACCCTGATCACGCCCGATCTCGTCTGATCTCGGAAGCTAAGCAGGGTCGGGCCTGGTTAGTACTTGGATGGGTGACCGCCTGGGAATACCAGGTGCTGTAAGCATTTTTATTTTTCTGCTCGAGATCAATGGCTGCAATGGTCTGCCGTGCCCTGATCCTTAGCGCCCACTGTTTGGGAGAATTTAAGCAACATACAGACACTGACAACGTCTCTCCAAACTCTATTTGTGAAAAATGCAGACACTGTTGTGACGCCGGCAGCAGGGAGCATCAGAGGGCTGCAACGACAGAGATACATTGCAGTCTATCCCTGGTGTTGCAACGCTACATTTCTTCAAAAGATCACTCAACCGCACACGCAGTGTATTGCATTACGTTTTCATATGGTACTTTGAGTATGGAATAAAGTCTTTATGCATTGCTTTCCTTCATTATGGATCTAATCATTGTTTCTGTACAAGTCCCGTCTCTGGCCACGGCAGCGCTCTCAGTCCTTTTGTGCTCCTGCTGAATAAAAGGTAGTATGGACCCGGTAACATTTGCGTACGGCCATACCATCCTGATCACGCCCGATCTCGTCTGATCTCGGAAGCTAAGCAGGATCGGGCCTGGTTAGTACTTGGATGGGTGACCGCCTGGGAATACCAGGTGCTGTAAGCATTTTTATTTTTCTGCTCGAGATCAATGGCTGCAATGGTCTGCCGTGCCCTGATCCTTAGCGCCCACTGTTTGGGAGAATTTAAGCAACATACAGACACTGACAACGTCTCTCCAAACTCTATTTGTGAAACATGCAGACACTGTTGTGACGCCGGCAGCAGGGAGCATCAGAGGGCTGCAACGACAGAGATACATTGCAGTCTATCCCTGGTGTTGCAACGCTACATTTCTTCAAAAGATCACTCAACCGCACACGCAGTGTATTGCATTGCGTTTTCATATGGTACTTTGAGTATGGAATAAAGTCTTTATGCATTGCTTTCCTTCATTATGGATCTAATCATTGTTTCTGTACAAGTCCCGTCTCTGGCCACGGCAGTGCTCTCAGTCCTTTTGTGCTCCTGCTGAATAAAAGGTAGTATGGACCCGGTAACATTTGCGTACGGCCATACCACCCTGATCACGCCCGATCTCGTCTGATCTCGGAAGCCAAGCAGGGTCGGGCCTGGTTAGTACTTGGATGGGTGACCGCCTGGGAATACCAGGTGCTGTAAGCATATTTATTTTTCTGCTCGAGATCAATGGCTGCAATGGTCTGCCGTGCCCTGATCTTTAGCGCCCACTGTTTGGGAGAATTTAAGCAACATACAGACACTGACAACGTCTCTCCAAACTCTATTTGTGAAACATGCAGACACTGTTGTGACGCCGGCAGCAGGGAGCATCAGAGGGCTGCAACGACAGAGATACATTGCAGTCTATCCCTGGTGTTGCAACGCTACACTGTAAAAAAAAAAATGCTGATTTTACGGTAAAATACCGGCAGCTGTGGTTGCCGAAACTGTACCGTTAAATTACGGTAAAATATTTTTTGTCATGTACGGTAAAAAAATGTATTGATACTGTTGATTTTATGGTTAAAAAATGTGCTTAATTCAATATTTTAGCGTAAAAAATAAAGTTTCTACATTAAAAAAAACATTTTTTTACGTGAAAATGTACATGATAAGTTGTTGTATTTTACAGTTTAAAAAAGTGCTTAATTCAATATTTTACCATAAAAATTAAAGTTTTTATATTTTAGAAAAACATTGTTTTACCTGAAAATGTACATGAAAAGTTGTTTTATTTTACAGTTAAAAAAAGTGCTTAACTCAATATTTTACTGTAAAAAATAAAGTTTTTACATTTAAAAAAAAACATTGTTTTACCTGAAAATGTACATGAAAAGTTGTAATTGTTTACAGTCAAATACCGGCAGCTGTGGTTGCCAGAACTCTACTGTTAAATAACGGTAAAAAGAATTCTTCTTTTATGGTTAAAAAATATATTGATACTGTTGATTTTACGGTTAAAGAATTTGCTTGTTTTTTACCAATAAAAAAAACTGAAATTCCGGGAAAAACAATCTATAAAAAAAATATAATTATATTATATATTATATTTATTATATTTTTATAAATATCAGATATTTATTTTTAGATATTTTGTAAATATACTTAAAATATTCAGACAAATTAGCAGTTTGATTGTTGTCAGAGGATGCAGAACTTGCCAATAGTGTATTCTGTGCCACATTCTATTCTGTAAAGTTAATACACAGAGCATGAATTAATATTGTCAAATTACTATATGTACCAAAACAGCCAGAAAAAATATCCACCTTAAACTTTTCAAATATATACTCTTTATTTGAAATTTGTTGTAAACATCAAGTATTTTAAGTTGATCATATAACAAAATATATATGAATGACGGGTGGGTCATGAAGGAGAGCCCATGCTCTCGGGAGAGCAGCACTTTGTAGTAATGATACGCGTTGTGGATTATTGCTATCGGCCATCTGTTTCTATGGTGTGTTCTTTTTTATAGATTTACTGATCTTATTTGACTGATTTCTCTTGCAATTGAAATTGCATGGTTGCACATTTGGATTATATGTATAAGCAAGCATGGTAACTATCTTAGAAAGAAAAAGAGCATAGAAAAAAAAAGAGTTTAACATTGTAATCAATTCCATTTACTGATGGTTGGCCAGCGTAAGTACTATGTACAAAGTACTATTGGGCGTTCAATTGAAAGCGCTATGTTAAATCCACATACTTTATCTACAGCAAGTCCAATTGGAACAAAACAGTGAGGTTAATTAAATGTATCATAATAAACTGTTCCCATTTCAAAACCAGTGTAGTAAGAGGAACACACTTTACTTACACAATGTAACAAGATACCTTTACACTTAAGTGAAAGTACAAAACCAATGCAGTAACGCTGAACATGTACAAAGTGTACCAGACAATTTTTCTTGTAAAACTTTCAACAAAAACACAACACTATATCTGCAGTGTGTATAACATCGAGTGTACCTTTTATCATATTGTCCCTCAACTTCACTGGAAGGTCCACTCATGGTCAGCCAGGTCTGAGATCAGAGTGAGGACTCTGGGATTGACTGAGAACGCTTTTCTCTTCTTGTTCCACTCGACTTTGGTGCCGTTCTCAGGATTTATTGAAAAGAAACACCTTTAAGAAAGAGAGAGCGAAAACATCTCAGGTGGGATATCTTATGCCTTGCATTTTCTAATGTTAAATAAAAAGAAAGGGTAACACTTTACAATAAGGTACGCAAAAACTTGTGTAGTTATTGAGGAACAAATGAGTAACGAATGATGAACGACCAGGGCCCTAACAGGGCCCTAAGTGACAGTTACTCAGTAACTACTGAGGAATTACTGGTAAACAGACTAGGGGACTACTGTATTTGTTACTGAGTATCGAATGATGAACAACCAGGGCCCTAACTGGAACCCTAACAGGGCCCTAAGTGACAGTTACTCAGTAACGAATACATTAGTCCCCCAGTCTGTTTACCAGTAATTCCTCAGTAGTTACTGAGTAACTGTTACTTAGGGCCCTGTTAGGGCCTCAGTTAGGGCCCTGGTTGTTCATCATTCACAGTAACGACTTTATCAGCAAGTACATAACAGCCCAAATGCCTGATCCAAACACACACCCAGACTCAGTAACGAATAGAGTAGTCCCCTAGTCTGTTTACCAGTAACTCCTCAGTAGTTACTGAGTAACTGTCACTTAGGGCCGTTAGGGCCCCAGTTAGGGCCCTGGTCGTTCATCATTCGTTCATCATTCATTACTCATTCGTTCCTCAGTAACTACACACGTTTTTGCGTACCTTATTGTAAAGTGTTACCAAAGAAAGAAATGTTACCGTTGGAGGAACTCCAGTGTAGACCGTAGATCCACCGGGTAGTGTATGTTCAGGCAGTAGTAACTGCCAAACATCAGGCAGATGGCAGATGTGAAGGAAGTGATGTGGTCATTGACAACCTTTCTGTCGATGCTCAACATAAATGTCTCAGAGGCAAAGCAGGAGGACCCTAAGAATAAACATGAATAAAAAAATTACTTTAATGATAATGACAAGGGCTTCAATAACACCCATAAATTCAAATTAGCCAGTGTCTCAAAGTGGGCTAAAAGCTAACATGAAAATAAACAAGCCAAGTACAAGTGGGTGTTAGTATACCGATAGAGAAAGCTTGCAGGTTTGGTTCAGTTTACTTACCACACACAATAAGGCAGGGTGTTGGTGGCACATTCTCCATCTGAACCTCCTCAGCAAGGCTTGTCTTCTCAACGTAATGGAACAGATGCTGTTCCTTCTCATCAAAATGAGCCATTAAAAGAAGCACCATCTGTATGACCTCTTCTGAGCAACCAGTGGACTGGCCTCTTTCAGTTTCAAGCTTAAGAAGAGCATCCAGAACTTGTTTGTGTTTATGTGCATCAACACGTTTGAAGAAGTTTAAGAGACGTGCCCCCTTTTTGTCCACATTGGCAAGGAAGGACACAATCAAACTCACGCCAGTCAGTTCCTGGAAGTGGGCTGCCATACCAACTTCCTTAAACAAAAATGGCCAATCCTGGCTTAATTTCTGGATGCTAGCACCATTATTGATCTCTTTACGCTGCGTGAAATATGTGGACTTGATTAAGTCTTTCACAACATCTGAATTGTAGTTCATATCTTCAAATGTCTTCATTTTTTCTTTTTTTTCTAGCTGACTCTCCGCAGTCTCAGGGAGTGGCAGATGTTTCGGCATCCAGTTGACACAGCCATAGGTGTCTTGAACACTGGCTCTTTTTTCAGCAGATATTTCATCTGTGTCATCATCTGATGCTGCTTTGCGTTTCTGTATCTTTGGTGTGTCAGGTCGTTTGACATTTTCAACTCTTGACTGGAGTTGCTTTGCCAGGGAATGATATCCAAGTCCAATAACATCACCATCAATCACATCTTGAAGAGACTTTGGATACCTGGCCACCATCCTTTTTGCTATCTCTGTGGTGTTGCGTTTGGTTGGATTCTTACAAATCTTGATCATCTCAGAGACCACAATCCTTATCATTTCTCGTCGTAGTTTTGGACTTGGTCTTTTCTGTCTTTCCAAACTCTGTAATATCTCTTCAGAGAGCTTCTGCCATGGTATCTGAAAATTTTCTATGCAGTTTGGCGCAGGTCGATAACTTCCTGAGGGTGATGATGTAGCTGATGATGTTGGTGAGGGAGTGACTGAGGACAGAGAGGATTGGAGAAACACTGGAGGGGAACATGCCGGGGCTGGAGTTGGAGTGAATGAGTCTGTAAAAGTACAACAAAAGAGAAATCATTAAACCTTTAATGTTTTTAAAGAATTCTTAAAGAAATTATTAAACTATTACATTACTTGTGCAGTCCTGTAAGAGAAGTGTGCTGTGTAGTGGTGTCAATGTTTTACACTCACCCTTTTGGGCCCAGGCAGCAACCAGTCTTCTGGCTTGTATGGGCTTTAATACTGGCAGCAAGTCTCCCTCTGCAATGTACTTCAAATCATCTGTTGTTACTGCACCAAGTGTCTTCAAAGCATCTTCTACTGACTTGACAACTTGATCAGGAAGATCTGGAAGCACTGCTGCTATGGCATTGCTTATCTGCAGTGATTCAGCCATATCTGTAAAGACAGACAAAATACTCTGGCCTGCTGATTCAGTGTGACAAGAGACTGTGCTTCAATGGGACAATATGGTATCCATTGTTTATGTAATATGATAAAGGCCACATGTCAATTAGTTCACTAACAAGTCTGCATTCTAATCTTCCAGTGTTTTTTACACAGTACATGTGGTAGTGTGAAAGAAATTCCCCATCATACACTCTCATCAGAAAATGAAGTGCAAAATCATCTTTCACAAGAATGAGGATGATTTCACCAAACTCCACTGAATCATCATTCTTAGTGACAACAAATTGGCCCTTTCTGTAAATTATCCCATTATACTGCACATCACCAGGATTTATTGTATTTCTTTCAGTGAAGCCAAAATGGAGAATTGTGCCTTTAACTTGCTCACTGTAAAGCTCTGAGTAAAATGGTGATCCATCTTTTATTTGCAAGGCTGGAGGACTCACTGACCCAGCGGAAAGAAAGGCCTGAAACATTTGATGCCTCTCTGAAAGAGTCAAACATAGATTTTTGAAATTCTTCAGATGCCTTGTACATCTTTTGAAGTAACTATGTTTGCTCTCAAAACGCATAGCCCATAGCCTCATGAGTGGGCCAAATTTCAGGATCAGTCCTGGATAATGCCGCAAAAAATGGTGTTTAGGTCTCAAGTTGATTTCTGGAAATAGTGCCTTCCTGGTTTCCAAATATTCTTGGATGAGAACATCTAGATAGGCAACCTGAGCCTTGGAAATTTGCTGAGCACATATCAGGTCAACAATGTCCTTAAGCTGCAAAATTAACTGCCACACATTATCTTCGGGGTCCTGCACCTTGTCTCCAATTATCAGAGGCAACAGTCTCAAGAAGTTCCAATTTTGGACAGCATGTCCACTCAGTTTCAGTGTGTGTGGACTGACCTCACAAGGTTTGGAGGAAGCATCTGTTGCTTTGTATTTTAACTGCTTGATTCGCCTGTTCAAAATTGTGTAGGTGAACCATTTCTTTTGTTTGATGGAATACTTGAGGTAAAGAGCAACATCGTATGAGAGGACACCCTCAAAGATGTCATGACCGAGACAGGGGGGCAGGCCAGGTGAACAAACATCAAAGTTTTGTAGAGTATTAAATAGTGACCTAAACTTTATCCCTTGTACTTGTGGAGAATCCTCTGTCTCCAGCTGTTCAATGGCAGAGCTGTACGTTTCTGGAGTCCGCTCCAGTCCACAGATGTTAGGATCAGCACCCAGAAGTTCAGTTCGAGAAATCAAACAATATCTGCAGAAGTACTGAGATGAACTGAAATTTTCTGTGAAACCACCAATGGCGTGAGAGCCCAGGTTGTCTCCAGCAATGCAGTAGAGAGCTCCCTTTACTACAAGTTCATCTCCCATTGTTATCCCATTTTCCTCCAGTTCTTTCAGATCAGTAAGGAGTTCAGAAAAAACCTTGGCCTGGCCAAATTCCTTAAAATCCTTCTCTCTACACAATAAAACCAGCAGCATGTGGTCAACATTTGATCGTACATGGGGGGGCATGTTGAGAAGAGAGAAGTACACAGCTAAAACCTTGTGCTTCTTTTTTGCAGATCCCAATGGGTTCACAACTTCGAATGCATCCTGGTACAAAACCAGCTTGAGACAACTTGGGTTTTCCTGAAAAAATGTGTTTGACATAAACACCTTACCATCACAACAGTCAGAGAGAACATCTGTTTTGGAAACATTATTATGATCCACTGACATGAGGCCCTGCCAAAAACTGGACTCCTGCATACCCTTTAAAGTCTTAAGCACAGGAGTATAATAGGCACACCTCTCTATCCTGTTCTCATCTCTGCCCAGCAAGATTTCTTTGGGCTCCACATATTTGAACATGTCTTTAAAGCACTGGGTTCTTGAGTAAGCAGTTCTCATTGGCCCTGTGTGGCAAGCTGTAAACAGGTCAGATTGTTTGATTGTGTCACTAATTTTTACAATGTCTTCATCTGAAACTGACATATCTTTTAGAACTAAGTTTAGACGATTCAAAGTATATGTCTGTCCCAACTCATGTATATTCTGTATTTCTTCAACAATGTTTTGAATGGTAGACACTGGAAGAAGATGCTGTCCCTGTAGTTTCATGTAAAACATACATATATTTCTCAGATACAGGTCACAGAAATTAGACCCATCCCCTACAGTGTCATCAGCATCTGACACACTGGCAGGTTCCTGTATGGTAGCAGTTGTAGTGGGAGTCTCACAGTGTGTATCTTGGATTGATGCACAAATCACATTTTCTGCCCAATGTCTGTGCTTTCTGGACATGTGAGAGGTAAAAGACGTTTTTCCAGTGAACACACTTTTGCATCCTCTCACTGGGCAAGCGACATGACGCCCTTCTGCTATGTGCTCCTTTAAGTGAGCAACCAACAGTTTAGTTTCCTCACACTGGCGTTCACAAAGTGAGACGGTGCATTTTAATGGCCTTACGGTCACATTCTGAGCAACGGTTGATGTAGGCCTACTGTTGTGGTGGCGATAGAAGTGCGACTTTAGAGCTGTATAGCCTGAAAACACCTGCTTACAACTTGCTCCAACACATTTAAAAATATGTCGGGGTTCATTGCGGTGCAGTTTGCAATGCAAAACATATGCTTTTAAAGACTGAACGTTTTCTCCACATATGTTACAAGAATACATCTTCGATGGACAAATACGCCGTCATATCCACAATAAGCTTCAGCACATAGACGGATCCTGCTTTAGCCCGCCCGGTTGGTAAACTCACACCGCAAGATAACCACGCACATAGACGGATCCTGCTTTATCCCGCCAGGCGGATAAACCCACACGCAAGATAACCGCAGGCTCCAGCACAAAGACGGATCCTGCTTTATCCCGTCAGGCGGATAAACCCACACCGCAAGATAACCGCAGGCTCCAGCACATAGACGGATCCTGATTTATCCCGCCAGGCGGATAAACCCACACCGCAAGATAACAGCAGGCTCCAGCACATAGACGGATCCTACTTTATCCCGCCAGGCGGATAAACCCACACGGCATTTTTCAAAAGCAGTCAAACTTATGTCTCCTAAACACGTCTGCACATATATTACATGCGTTTCCAGGCTGTTCTGAAAGTCTAATGTAGCTAAAGGTAAAGCTATTGGGGACATTAACACAATGTTAACTGTCTGTAATGCAACCCTCTTTATAAGCCGAATAAACACAATTCAACTAACGCCTTGATTTACTTACCGAGGTAACTGAAAAACAGCTCCAACTTCTGGCTGAGGCAAAGTCATAAAAAGCCGCTGAAGAAATTAAACTTCACTCCGATGAAGACCGTCGATTTGAACGGGTGAAGTCCGAAACTAAGTTAACCAGCTCCGGAGATGCTTGGAGTACAGCCAGGAGTCAGATACAGTGCGCTGATTGGCCTATTTAAAAATCGGCGCGTTGATGTCAACCGTCGAGGGGAAATAAAACTTCTACATCATAGGCCTATTATTTATATCAGTTTCGATATAATTCGTTTTAAAACCATTCCCATAATTTGAGATGCTTTTAAATATAGCAGTATTGAAAAGCTATTAAAATCCATCAGATGTTTTCAGATGCTTTTAATCATGTTTTGAGATGCCTCTAAGACAATCAATCAGATGTTTTCAGATGCTTTTAAAATCATTATAATGGTTTTCCTTAGATAAATTGAATTTACCTCTGGACCATATTTTTTAACATATTCTTCCCGTAGAAATGAAGGTATGATTTTGCTGAATGTTTCTCAGTTCTATACTGTAAATTAAAATGTAAACATCAGTAAAATCCTTAGTTTAGGCAGAATAATGCCGTTAATTTTACGATAATTACTCTTTTGTGACTTTACAGGATTTTTCCATGAATTTTACCCTTTTTTAAATTTTCACGAAATATTCTGTGTTATCTACATATTACGACTGTAAAAATTAAAGTTATGTATTGTTTCCTGATTTACGGTTATTCAACGTATTTTCTAGGGTGATATACTATTTTAGATTTTACGGCCTTTGATTGCTGCTATTTTACCGTTTTTTACCGTGATTTCTACGGACTTTTTTTACAGTGTACATTTCTTCAAAAGATCACTCAACCGCACACGCAGTGTATTGCATTGCGTTTTCATATGGTACTTTGAGTATGGAATAAAGTCTTTATGCATTGCTTTCCTTCATTATGGATCTAATCATTGTTTCTGTACAAGTCCCGTCTCTGGCCACGGCAGTGCTCTCAGTCCTTTTGTGCTCCTGCTGAATAAAAGGTAGTATGGACCCGGTAACATTTGCGTACGGCCATACCACCCTGATCACGCCCGATCTCGTCTGATCTCGGAAGCCAAGCAGGGTCGGGCCTGGTTAGTACTTGGATGGGTGACCGCCTGGGAATACCAGGTGCTGTAAGCATATTTATTTTTCTGCTCGAGATCAATGGCTGCAATGGTCTGCCGTGCCCTGATCTTTAGCGCCCACTGTTTGGGAGAATTTAAGCAACATACAGACACTGACAACGTCTCTCCAAACTCTATTTGTGAAACATGCAGACACTGTTGTGACGCCGGCAGCAGGGAGCATCAGAGGGCTGCAACGACAGAGATACATTGCAGTCTATCCCTGGTGTTGCAACGCTACATTTCTTCAAAAGATCACTCAACCGCACACGCAGTGTATTGCATTGCGTTTTCATATGGTACTTTGAGTATGGAATAAAGTCTTTATGCATTGCTTTCCTTCATTATGGATCTAATCATTGTTTCTGTACAAGTCCCGTCTCTGGCCACGGCAGCACCCTCAGTCCTTATGTGCTCCTGCTGTATAAAACCTAGTATGGACCCGGAAATGTTAGTTTACGGCCATAACAGCCTGATCATGCCCGATCTCGTCTGATCTCGGAAGCTAAGCAGGGTCGGGCCTGGTTACTACATCGATGGGGGACCACCTGGTGCTGTAAGCACATTTATTTTTCAACTCGAGCTCATTGGCTGCAATGGCCTGCCGTGCCGTGATCTTTAGCGCCCACTGTTTGGGAGAATTTAAGCAACATACAGACACTGAAAACGTCTCTCCAAACTCTATTTGAGAAACATGCAGACACACTAGTGACGCTGGCAGCAGGGACCAGCAGAGAGATGCAGCGACCTCGGCATTTTTCTTCAGCTTTCACAAACACGCACACAGGGTGACTGGTCTTCTATTTGTTTTGTCGTCGTCTGTCAAACCGCTAAGTGGAGCGACGTGTTTGGGAAGCTGGACTCTTGGTCTGAGCATGTGTGGGCATCGCTTCTCGGCCTTTTGGCTAAGATCAAGTGTAGTATCTGTTCTTATCAGTTTAATATCTGATACGTCCCCTACCCGGGGACCATATATTAAATTGTTTTTTGGAACTGGGAGATGGAATAGGGGCTTGCTCCGTCCACTCCACGCATCGACCTGGTATTGCAGTACCTCCAGGACCGGTGCACCCCTCTCTCACTGTGAAAAATAAACTCCAATCACTCCAACTTATCCAACTGTAAGGCTAAGCTGCTTCACTAAGAAAGTAACTCACCACGAGGCCTTCATGACCATGCGGTATGCCGAAGCCGGAAATGACAAACACACAGTCGCACACACTCATCTTATGCAAAACAATCCGTTTTATCATCAACATTCAGTCACTGCAAAGATTTAAAGACTAGCCTCTTATCAAAAGTTAGAATGGACCCAAAGTGTGTGATTGATACAGTCTGGTTTAGCTTTCGCTTGCTCTCGGTTTTTAGTATGACTCGTTCTCAACATTACGTCATTCTTCTGTTAGGCGCACATGGCTAATTTGCATACGGGCAGAGATCTTTAGCGCCCACTGTTTGGGAGAATTTAAGCAACATACAGACACTGACAACGTCTCTCCAAACTCTATTTGTGAAACATGCAGACACTGTTGTGACGCCGGCAGCAGGGAGCATCAGAGGGCTGCAACGACAGAGATACATTGCAGTCTATCCCTGGTGTTGCAACGCTACATTTCTTCAAAAGATCACTCAACCGCACACGCAGTGTATTGCATTACGTTTTGATATGGTACATTGAGTCTGGAATAAAGTCTTTATGCATTGCTTTCCTTCATTATGGATCTAATCATTGTTTTTGTACAAGTCCCGTCTCTGGCCACTGCAGCGCTCTCAGTCCTTATGTGCTTCTGCTGTTTAAAAGCTACTTTGGATGCGGCAATACTCGCTTAGGGCCATACCACCCTGATCACGCCCGATCTCGTCTGATCTCGGAAGCTAAGCAGGGTCGGGCCTGGTTAGTACTTGGATGGGTGACCGCCTGGGAATACCAGGTGCTGTAAGCAATTTTTTTTTTCTGCTCGAGATCAATGGCTGCAATGGTCTGCCGTGCCCTGATCCTTAGCGCCCACTGTTTGGGAGAATTTAAGCAACATACAGACACTGACAACGTCTCTCCAAACTCTATTTGTGAAACATGCAGACACTGTTGTGACGCCGGCAGCAGGGAGCATCAGAGGGCTGCAACGACAGAGATACATTGCAGTCTATCCCTGGTGTTGCAACGCTACATTTCTTCAAAAGATCACTCAACCGCACACGCAGTGTATTGCATTGCGTTTTGATATGGTACTTTGAGTATGGAATAAAGTCTTTATGCATTGCTTTCCTTCATTATGGATCTAATCATTGTTTCTGTACAAGTCCCGTCTCTGGCCACGGCAGCGCTCTCAGTCCTTTTGTGCTCCTGCTGAATAAAAGGTAGTATGGACCCGGTAACATTTGCGTACGGCCATACCACCCTGATCACGCCCGATCTCGTCTGATCTCGGAAGCTAAGCAGGGTCGGGCCTGGTTAGTACTTGGATGGGTGACCGCCTGGGAACACCAGGTGCTGTAAGCATATTTATTTTTCTGCTCGAGATCAATGGCTGCAATGGTCTGCCGTGCCCTGATCTTTAGCGCCCACTGTTTGGGAGAATTTAAGCAACATACAGACACTGACAACGTCTCTCCAAACTCTATTTGTGAAACATGCAGACACTGTTGTGACGCCGGCAGCAGGGAGCATCAGAGGGCTGCAACGACAGAGATACATTGCAGTCTATCCCTGGTGTTGCAACGCTACATTTCTTCAAAAGATCACTCAACCGCACACGCAGTGTATTGCATTGCGTTTTGATATGGTACTTTGAGTATGGAACAAAGTCTTTATGCATTGCTTTCCTTCATTATGGATCTAATCATTGTTTCTGTACAAGTCCCGTCTCTGGCCACGGCAGCGCTCTCAGTCCTTATGTGCTCCTGCTGTGTGAAAGCTAGTATGGACCCGGTAACATTTGCATACGGCCATACCACCCTGATCAAGCCCGTTCTCGTCTGATCTCGGAAGCTAAGCAGGAACGGGCCTGGTTAGTACTTGGATGGGAGACCGCCTGGGAATACCAGGTGCTGTAAACTTTTTTTTTTTCTGCACGAGATCAATGGCTGCAATGGTCTGCCGTGCCCTGATCTTTAGCGCCCACTGTTTGGGAGAATTTAAGCAACATACAGACACTGACAACGTCTCTCCAAACTCTATTTGTGAAAAATGCAGACACTGTTGTGACGCCGGCAGCAGGGAGCATCAGAGGGCTGCAACGACAGAGATACATTGCAGTCTATCCCTGGTGTTGCAACGCTACATTTCTTCAAAAGATCACTCAACCGCAAACGCAGTGTATTGCATTGCGTTTTGATATGGTACTTTGAGTATGGAATAAAGTCTTTATGCATTGCTTTCCTTCATTATGGATCTAATCATTGTTTCTGTACAAGTCCCGTCTCTGGCCACGGCAGCGCTCTCAGTCCTTTTGTGCTCCTGATGAATAAAACGTAGTATGGACCCGGGAACATTTGCGTACGGCCATACCACCCTGATCACGCCCGATCTCGTCTGATCTCGGAAGCTAAGCAGGGTCGGGCCTGGTTAGTACTTGGATGGGTGACCGCCTGGGAATACCAGGTGCTGTAAGCATTTTTATTTTTCTGCTCGAGATCAATGGCTGCAATGGTCTGCCGTGCCCTGATCCTTAGCGCCCACTGTTTGGGAGAATTTAAGCAACATACAGACACTGACATCGTCTCTCCAAACTCTATTTGTGAAAAATGCAGACACTGTTGTGACGCCGGCAGCAGGGAGCATCAGAGGGCTGCAACGACAGAGATACATTGCAGTCTATCCCTGGTGTTGCAACGCTACATTTCTTCAAAAGATCACTCAACCGCAAACGCAGTGTATTGCATTGCGTTTTGATATGGTACTTTGAGTATGGAATAAAGTCTTTATGCATTGCTTTCCTTCATTATGGATCTAATCATTGTTTCTGTACAAGTCCCGTCTCTGGCCACGGCAGCGCTCTCAGTCCTTTTGTGCTCCTGATGAATAAAACGTAGTATGGACCCGGGAACATTTGCGTACGGCCATACCACCCTGATCACGCCCGATCTCGTCTGATCTCGGAAGCTAAGCAGGGTCGGGCCTGGTTAGTACTTGGATGGGTGACCGCCTGGGAATACCAGGTGCTGTAAGCATTTTTATTTTTCTGCTCGAGATCAATGGCTGCAATGGTCTGCCGTGCCCTGATCCTTAGCGCCCACTGTTTGGGAGAATTTAAGCAACATACAGACACTGACAACGTCTCTCCAAACTCTATTTGTGAAACATGCAGACACTGTTGTGACGCCGGCAGCAGGGAGCATCAGAGGGCTGCAACGACAGAGATACATTGCAGTCTATCCCTGGTGTTGCAACGCTACATTTCTTCAAAAGATCACTCAACCGCACACGCAGTGTATTGCATTGCGTTTTCATATGGTACTTTGAGTATGGAATAAAGTCTTTATGCATTGCTTTCCTTCATTATGGATCTAATCATTGTTTCTGTACAAGTCCCGTCTCTGGCCACGGCAGCACCCTCAGTCCTTATGTGCTCCTGCTGTATAAAACCTTGTATGGACCCGGAAATGTTAGTTTACGGCCATAACAGCCTGATCATGCCCGATCTCGTCTGATCTCGGAAGCTAAGCAGGGTCGGGCCTGGTTACTACATCGATGGGGGACCACCTGGTGCTGTAAGCACATTTATTTTTCAACTCGAGCTCATTGGCTGCAATGGCCTGCCGTGCCGTGATCTTTAGCGCCCACTGTTTGGGAGAATTTAAGCAACATACAGACACTGACAACGTCTCTCCAAACTCTATTTGAGAAACATGCAGACACACTAGTGACGCTGGCAGCAGGGACCAGCAGAGAGATGCAGCGACCTCGGCATTTTTCTTCAGCTTTCACAAACACGCACACAGGGTGACTGGTCTTCTATTTGTTTTGTCGTCGTCTGTCAAACCGCTAAGTGGAGCGACGTGTTTGGGAAGCTGGACTCTTGGTCTGAGCATGTGTGGGCATCGCTTCTCGGCCTTTTGGCTAAGATCAAGTGTAGTATCTGTTCTTATCAGTTTAATATCTGATACGTCCCCTACCCGGGGACCATATATTAAATTGTTTTTTGGAACTGGGAGATGGAATAGGGGCTTGCTCCGTCCACTCCACGCATCGACCTGGTATTGCAGTACCTCCAGGACCGGTGCACCCCTCTCTCACTGTGAAAAATAAACTCCAATCACTCCAACTTATCCAACTGTAAGGCTTAGCTGCTTCACTAAGAAAGTAACTAACCACGAGGCCTTCATGACCATGCGGTATGCCGAAGCCGGAAATGACAAACACACAGTCGCACACACTCATCTTATGCAAAACAATCCGTTTTATCATCAACATTCAGTCACTGCAAAGATTTAAAGACTAGCCTCTTATCAAAAGTTAGAATGGACCCAAAGTGTGTGATTGATACAGTCTGGTTTAGCTTTCGCTTGCTCTCGGTTTTTAGTATGACTCGTTCTCAACATTACGTCATTCTTCTGTTAGGCGCACATGGCTAATTTGCATACGGGCAGAGATCTTTAGCGCCCACTGTTTGGGAGAATTTAAGCAACATACAGACACTGACAACGTCTCTCCAAACTCTATTTGTGAAACATGCAGACACTGTTGTGACGCCGGCAGCAGGGAGCATCAGAGGGCTGCAACGACAGAGATACATTGCAGTCTATCCCTGGTGTTACAACGCTACATTTCTTCAAAAGATCACTCAACCGCACACGCAGTGTATTGCATTGCGTTTTGATATGGTACTTTGAGTATGGAACAAAGTCTTTATGCATTGCTTTCCTTCATTATGGATCTAATCATTGTTTCTGTACAAGTCCCGTCTCTGGCCACGGCAGCGCTCTCAGTCCTTATGTGCTCCTGCTGTGTGAAAGCTAGTATGGACCCGGTAACATTTGCATACGGCCATACCACCCTGATCAAGCCCGTTCTCGTCTGATCTCGGAAGCTAAGCAGGAACGGGCCTGGTTAGTACTTGGATGGGAGACCGCCTGGGAATACCAGGTGCTGTAAACTTTTTTTTTTTCTGCACGAGATCAATGGCTGCAATGGTCTGCCGTGCCCTGATCTTTAGCGCCCACTGTTTGGGAGAATTTAAGCAACATACAGACACTGACAACGTCTCTCCAAACTCTATTTGTGAAAAATGCAGACACTGTTGTGACGCCGGCAGCAGGGAGCATCAGAGGGCTGCAACGACAGAGATACATTGCAGTCTATCCCTGGTGTTGCAACGCTACATTTCTTCAAAAGATCACTCAACCGCAAACGCAGTGTATTGCATTGCGTTTTGATATGGTACTTTGAGTATGGAATAAAGTCTTTATGCATTGCTTTCCTTCATTATGGATCTAATCATTGTTTCTGTACAAGTCCCGTCTCTGGCCACGGCAGCGCTCTCAGTCCTTTTGTGCTCCTGATGAATAAAACGTAGTATGGACCCGGGAACATTTGCGTACGGCCATACCACCCTGATCACGCCCGATCTCGTCTGATCTCGGAAGCTAAGCAGGGTCGGGCCTGGTTAGTACTTGGATGGGTGACCGCCTGGGAATACCAGGTGCTGTAAGCATTTTTATTTTTCTGCTCGAGATCAATGGCTGCAATGGTCTGCCGTGCCCTGATCCTTAGCGCCCACTGTTTGGGAGAATTTAAGCAACATACAGACACTGACATCGTCTCTCCAAACTCTATTTGTGAAAAATGCAGACACTGTTGTGACGCCGGCAGCAGGGAGCATCAGAGGGCTGCAACGACAGAGATACATTGCAGTCTATCCCTGGTGTTGCAACGCTACATTTCTTCAAAAGATCACTCAACCGCAAACGCAGTGTATTGCATTGCGTTTTGATATGGTACTTTGAGTATGGAATAAAGTCTTTATGCATTGCTTTCCTTCATTATGGATCTAATCATTGTTTCTGTACAAGTCCCGTCTCTGGCCACGGCAGCGCTCTCAGTCCTTTTGTGCTCCTGATGAATAAAACGTAGTATGGACCCGGGAACATTTGCGTACGGCCATACCACCCTGATCACGCCCGATCTCGTCTGAGCGCTCTCAGTCCTTTTGTGCTCCTGCTGAATAAAACGTAGTATGGACCCGGGAACATTTGCGTACGGCCATACCACCCTGATCACGCCCGATCTCGTCTGATCTCGGAAGCTAAGCAGGGTCGGGCCTGGTTAGTACTTGGATGGGTGACCGCCTGGGAATACCAGGTGCTGTAAGCATTTTTATTTTTCTGCTCGAGATCAATGGCTGCAATGGTCTGCCGTGCCCTGATCTTTAGCGCCCACTGTTTGGGAGAATTTAAGCAACATACAGACACTGACAACGTCTCTCCAAACTCTATTTGTGAAAAATGCAGACACTGTTGTGACGCCGGCAGCAGGGAGCATCAGAGGGCTGCAACGACAGAGATACATTGCAGTCTATCCCTGGTGTTGCAACGCTACATTTCTTCAAAAGATCACTCAACCGCACACGCAGTGTATTGCATTGCGTTTTGATATGGTACTTTGAGTATGGAATAAAGTCTTTATGCATTGCTTTCCTTCATTATGGATCTAATCATTGTTTCTGTACAAGTCCCGTCTCTGGCCACGGCAGCGCTCTCAGTCCTTTTGTGCTCCTGCTGAATAAAAGGTAGTATGGACCCGGTAACATTTGCGTTCGGCCATACCACCCTGATCACGCCCGATCTCGTCTGATCTCGGAAGCTAAGCAGGGTCGGGCCTGGTTAGTACTTGGATGGGTGACCGCCTGGGAATACCAGGTGCTGTAAGCATATTTATTTTTCTGCTCGAGATCAATGGCTGCAATGGTCTGCCGTGCCCTGATCTTTAGCGCCCACTGTTTGGGAGAATTTAAGCAACATACAGACACTGACAACGTCTCTCCAAACTCTATTTGTGAAAAATGCAGACACTGTTGTGACGCCGGCAGCAGGGAGCATCAGAGGGCTGCAACGACAGAGATACATTGCAGTCTATCCCTGGTGTTGCAACGCTACATTTCTTCAAAAGATCACTCAACCGCACACGCAGTGTATTGCATTGCGTTTTCATATGGTACTTTGAGTATGGAATAAAGTCTTTATGCATTGCTTTCCTTCATTATGGATCTAATCATTGTTTCTGTACAAGTCCCGTCTCTGGCCACGGCAGCGCTCTCAGTCCTTTTGTGCTCCTGCTGAATAAAACGTAGTATGGACCCGGGAACATTTGCGTACGGCCATACCACCCTGATCACGCCTGATCTCGGAAGCTAAGCAGGGTCGGGCCTGGTTAGTACTTGGATGGGTGACCGCCTGGGAATACCAGGTGCTGTAAGCATATTTATTTTTCTGCTCGAGATCAATGGCTGCAATGGTCTGCCGTGCCCTGATCTTTAGCGCCCACTGTTTGGGAGAATTTAAGCAACATACAGACACTGACAACGTCTCTCCAAACTCTATTTGTGAAAAATGCAGACACTGTTGTGACGCCGGCAGCAGGGAGCATCAGAGGGCTGCAACGACAGAGATACATTGCAGTCTATCCCTGGTGTTGCAACGCTACATTTCTTCAAAAGATCACTCAACCGCACACGCAGTGTATTGCATTGCGTTTTCATATGGTACTTTGAGTATGGAATAAAGTCTTTATGCATTGCTTTCCTTCATTATGGATCTAATCATTGTTTCTGTACAAGTCCCGTCTCTGGCCACGGCAGCGCGCTCAGTCCTTTTGTGCTCCTGCTGAATAAAAGGTAGTATGTACCCGGTAACATTTGCGTACGGCCATACCACCCTGATCACGCCCGATCTCGTCTGATCTCGGAAGCTAAGCAGGGTCGGGCCTGGTTAGTACTTGGATGGGTGACCGCCTGGGAATACCAGGTGCTGTAAGCATATTTATTTTTCTGCTCGAGATCAATGGCTGCAATGGTCTGCCGTGCCCTGATCTTTAGCGCCCACTGTTTGGGAGAATTTAAGCAACATACAGACACTGACAACGTCTCTCCAAACTCTATTTGTGAAACATGCAGACACTGTTGTGACGCCGGCAGCAGGGAGCATCAGAGGGCTGCAACGACAGAGATACATTGCAGTCTATCCCTGGTGTTGCAACGCTACATTTCTTCAAAAGATCACTCAACCGCACACGCAGTGTATTGCATTGCGTTTTGATATGGTACTTTGAGTATGGAATAAAGTCTTTATGCATTGCTTTCCTTCATTATGGATCTAATCATTGTTTCTGTACAAGTCCCGTCTCTGGCCACGGCAGCGCTCTCAGTCATTTTGTGCTCCTGCTGAATAAAAGGTAGTATGGACCCGGTAACATTTGCGTACGGCCATACCACCCTGATCACGCCCGATCTCGTCTGATCTCGGAAGCTAAGCAGGGTCGGGCCTGGTTAGTACTTGGATGGGTGACCGCCTGGGAATACCAGGTGCTGTAATCATATTTATTTTTCTGCTCGAGATCAATGGCTGCAATGGTCTGCCGTGCACTGATCTTTAGCGCCCACTGTTTGGGAGAATTTAAGCAACATACAGACACTGACAACGTCTCTCCAAACTCTATTTGTGAAAAATGCAGACACTGTTGTGACGCCGGCAGCAGGGAGCATCAGAGGGCTGCAACGACAGAGATACATTGCAGTCTATCCCTGGTGTTGCAACGCAACATTTCTTCAAAAGATCACTCAACCGCACACGCAGTGTATTGCATTGCGTTTTCATATGGTACTTTGAGTATGGAATAAAGTCTTTATGCATTGCTTTCCTTCATTATGGATCTAATCATTGTTTCTGTACAAGTCCCGTCTCTGGCCACGGCAGCGCTCTCAGTCCTTTTGTGCTCCTGCTGAATAAAAGGTAGTATGGACCCGGTAACATTTGCGTACGGCCATACCACCCTGATCACGCCCGATCTCGTCTGATCTCGGAAGCTAAGCAGGGTCGGGCCTGGTTAGTACTTGGATGGGTGACCGCCTGGGAATACCAGGTGCTGTAAGCATTTTTATTTTTCTGCTCGAGATCAATGGCTGCAATGGTCTGCCGTGCCCTGATCCTTAGCGCCCACTGTTTGGGAGAATATAAGCAACATACAGACACCGACAACGTCTCTCCAAACTCTATTTGTGAAACATGCAGACACTGTTGTGACGCCGGCAGCAGGGAGCATCAGAGGGCTGCAACGACAGAGATACATTGCAGTCTATCCCTGGTGTTGCAACGTTACATTTCTTCAAAAGATCACTCAACCGCACACGCAGTGTATTGCATTGCGTTTTCATATGGTACTTTGAGTATGGAATAAAGTCTTTATGCATTGCTTTCCTACATTATGGATCTAATCATTGTTTCTGTACAAGTCCCGTCTCTGGCCACGGCAGCGCTCTCAGTCCTTTTGTGCTCCTGCTGAATAAAAGGTAGTATGGACCCGGTAACATTTGCGTACGGCCATACCACCCTGATCACGCCCGATCTCGTCTGATCTCGGAAGCTAAGCAGGGTCGGGCCTGGTTAGTACTTGGATGGGTGACCGCCTGGGAATACCAGGTGCTGTAAGCTCTTTTATTTTTCTGCTCGAGATCAATGGCTGCAATGGTCTGCCGTGCCCTGATCCTTAGCGCCCACTGTTTGGGAGAATTTAATCAACATACAGACACCGACAACGTCTCTCCAAACTCTATTTGTGAAACATGCAGACACTGTTGTGACGCCGGCAGCAGGGAGCATCAGAGGGCTGCAACGACAGAGATACATTGCAGTCTATCCCTGGTGTTGCAACGCTACATTTCTTCAAAAGATCACTCAACCGCACACGCAGTGTATTGCATTGCGTTTTCATATGGTACTTTGAGTATGGAATAAAGTCTTTATGCATTGCTTTCCTTCATTATGGATCTAATCATTGTTTCTGTACAAGTCCCGTCTCTGGCCACGGCAGCGCTCTCAGTCCTTTTGTGCTCCTGCTGAATAAAAGGTAGTATGGACCCGGTAACATTTGCGTACGGCCATACCACCCTGATCACGCCCGATCTCGTCTGATCTCGGAAGCTAAGCAGGGTCGGGCCTGGTTAGTACTTGGATGGGTGACCGCCTGGGAATACCAGGTGCTGTAAGCATTTTTATTTTTCTGCTCGAGATCAATGGCTGCAATGGTCTGCCGTGCCCTGATCCTTAGCGCCCACTGTTTGGGAGAATTTAAGCAACATACAGACACTGACAACTTATATCACTCCAACTCATCCAACTCCAAGGCGAGGCTGCTTCACTAAGAAAGCAACTCACCACGAGGCCTTCATTACCATGCGGTATGCCGAAGCCGGAAATGACAAACGCACAGTCGCACGCACTCATCGAATGCAAAACAATCCGTTTTATCATAAACATTCAGTCACTGCAAAGATTTAAAGACTAGCCTCTTATCATAAGTTAGAATGGACCCAAAGTGTGTGATTGATACAGTCTGGTTTAGCTGTCGATTGCTCTCCCTTTTTAGTATGACTCGTTCTCAACATTACGTCATTCTTCTGTTAGGTGCACATGGCTAATTTGCATACGTGCACAGGACTGGCTGGCTCCGCATGGCAAATAATAGAACATATTTAATTATCCTGGGGGAAAAGAGAATCAATTGCAAACCGCTAAAATAGTACCTACTTTGTCGTATTACATTCCGTTTTGTGATACCTAACAACATGAAATAAAATGGATAACAGTTTAAATCTGTATTAAGAACAAGCAAATTGCACACACTTGTTGGAAAATAAACCCTGCAACACGGACTTTAAAGTCTAGACATCTCCGAATTCTTTGCAACCGTTCTCCAAGGGAACACGCGTGGGCAGCGTTCAGCCCATCTGAACGAGTACTAATCATACTTACCTGGCAAGGGAGATACCATGATCAAGAAGGTGGTTCACCCATGGTGAGGCTCGGCCATTGCACTGCGGCTGTTGCTGACCCGTGCGAATTCCCCAAATGTGGGAATCTCGATTGCATAATTTCTGGTAGTGGGGGACTGCGTTCGCGCTCTCCCCTGATCATGTTGTTGTAAAGAAATAAGAGCTATGAATGACTGCTTCGCTTGACCTGCTGCAGTCCATCGCAGCGTTTGAAACGCTATGTTTCTTCAAAGGTTCACGCAAACGAGCACACACGCCAACTCGGTGTATTGCATTGCGTTTTCATATGGTACTTTGAGTCCGGAATAAAGTATTCATTCATTGCTTTCCTTCATTATTGATCTAATAATTGTTTCTGTACAAGTCTGGTCTATGGTCACGGCAGCGTTCTCAGTCCTTATGTGCTCCTGCTGTTTAAAAGCTACTTTGGATGCGGCTATACTCGCTTACGGCCATACCACCCTGAACACGCCCGATCTCGTCTGATCTCGGAAGCTAAGCAGGGTCGGGCCTGGTTAGTACTTGGATGGGAGACCGCCTGGGAATACCAGGTGCTGTAAGCTTTTTTTTTTTCTGCACGAGATCAATGGCTGCAATGGTCTGCCGTGCCCTGATCTTTAGCGCCCACTGTTTGGGAGAATTTAAGCAACATACAGACACTGACAACGTCTCTCCAAAATCTATTTGTGAAAAATGCAGACACTGTTGTGACGCCGGCAGCAGGGAGCATCAGAGGGCTGCAACGACAGAGATACATTGCAGTCTATCCCTGGTGTTGCAACGCTACATTTCTTCAAAAGATCACTCAACCGCAAACGCAGTGTATTGCATTGCGTTTTGATATGGTACTTTGAGTATGGAATAAAGTCTTTATGCATTGCTTTCCTTCATTATGGATCTAATCATTGTTTCTGTACAAGTCCCGTCTCTGGCCACGGCAGCGCTCTCAGTCCTTTTGTGCTCCTGATGAATAAAACGTAGTATGGACCCGGGAACATTTGCGTACGGCCATACCACCCTGATCACGCCCGATCTCGTCTGATCTCGGAAGCTAAGCAGGGTCGGGCCTGGTTAGTACTTGGATGGGTGACCGCCTGGGAATACCAGGTGCTGTAAGCATTTTTATTTTTCTGCTCGAGATCAATGGCTGCAATGGTCTGCCGTGCCCTGATCCTTAGCGCCCACTGTTTGGGAGAATTTAAGCAACATACAGACACTGACATCGTCTCTCCAAACTCTATTTGTGAAAAATGCAGACACTGTTGTGACGCCGGCAGCAGGGAGCATCAGAGGGCTGCAACGACAGAGATACATTGCAGTCTATCCCTGGTGTTGCAACGCTACATTTCTTCAAAAGATCACTCAACCGCAAACGCAGTGTATTGCATTGCGTTTTGATATGGTACTTTGAGTATGGAATAAAGTCTTTATGCATTGCTTTCCTTCATTATGGATCTAATCATTGTTTCTGTACAAGTCCCGTCTCTGGCCACGGCAGCGCTCTCAGTCCTTTTGTGCTCCTGATGAATAAAACGTAGTATGGACCCGGGAACATTTGCGTACGGCCATACCACCCTGATCACGCCCGATCTCGTCTGATCTCGGAAGCTAAGCAGGGTCGGGCCTGGTTAGTACTTGGATGGGTGACCGCCTGGGAATACCAGGTGCTGTAAGCATTTTTATTTTTCTGCTCGAGATCAATGGCTGCAATGGTCTGCCGTGCCCTGATCCTTAGCGCCCACTGTTTGGGAGAATTTAAGCAACATACAGACACTGACAACGTCTCTCCAAACTCTATTTGTGAAACATGCAGACACTGTTGTGACGCCGGCAGCAGGGAGCATCAGAGGGCTGCAACGACAGAGATACATTGCAGTCTATCCCTGGTGTTGCAACGCTACATTTCTTCAAAAGATCACTCAACCGCACACGCAGTGTATTGCATTGCGTTTTCATATGGTACTTTGAGTATGGAATAAAGTCTTTATGCATTGCTTTCCTTCATTATGGATCTAATCATTGTTTCTGTACAAGTCCCGTCTCTGGCCACGGCAGCACCCTCAGTCCTTATGTGCTCCTGCTGTATAAAACCTTGTATGGACCCGGAAATGTTAGTTTACGGCCATAACAGCCTGATCATGCCCGATCTCGTCTGATCTCGGAAGCTAAGCAGGGTCGGGCCTGGTTACTACATCGATGGGGGACCACCTGGTGCTGTAAGCACATTTATTTTTCAACTCGAGCTCATTGGCTGCAATGGCCTGCCGTGCCGTGATCTTTAGCGCCCACTGTTTGGGAGAATTTAAGCAACATACAGACACTGACAACGTCTCTCCAAACTCTATTTGAGAAACATGCAGACACACTAGTGACGCTGGCAGCAGGGACCAGCAGAGAGATGCAGCGACCTCGGCATTTTTCTTCAGCTTTCACAAACACGCACACAGGGTGACTGGTCTTCTATTTGTTTTGTCGTCGTCTGTCAAACCGCTAAGTGGAGCGACGTGTTTGGGAAGCTGGACTCTTGGTCTGAGCATGTGTGGGCATCGCTTCTCGGCCTTTTGGCTAAGATCAAGTGTAGTATCTGTTCTTATCAGTTTAATATCTGATACGTCCCCTACCCGGGGACCATATATTAAATTGTTTTTTGGAACTGGGAGATGGAATAGGGGCTTGCTCCGTCCACTCCACGCATCGACCTGGTATTGCAGTACCTCCAGGACCGGTGCACCCCTCTCTCACTGTGAAAAATAAACTCCAATCACTCCAACTTATCCAACTGTAAGGCTTAGCTGCTTCACTAAGAAAGTAACTCACCACGAGGCCTTCATGACCATGCGGTATGCCGAAGCCGGAAATGACAAACACACAGTCGCACACACTCATCTTATGCAAAACAATCCGTTTTATCATCAACATTCAGTCACTGCAAAGATTTAAAGACTAGCCTCTTATCAAAAGTTAGAATGGACCCAAAGTGTGTGATTGATACAGTCTGGTTTAGCTTTCGCTTGCTCTCGGTTTTTAGTATGACTCGTTCTCAACATTACGTCATTCTTCTGTTAGGCGCACATGGCTAATTTGCATACGGGCAGAGATCTTTAGCGCCCACTGTTTGGGAGAATTTAAGCAACATACAGACACTGACAACGTCTCTCCAAACTCTATTTGTGAAACATGCAGACACTGTTGTGACGCCGGCAGCAGGGAGCATCAGAGGGCTGCAACGACAGAGATACATTGCAGTCTATCCCTGGTGTTGCAACGCTACATTTCTTCAAAAGATCACTCAACCGCACACGCAGTGTATTGCATTGCGTTTTGATATGGTACTTTGAGTATGGAACAAAGTCTTTATGCATTGCTTTCCTTCATTATGGATCTAATCATTGTTTCTGTACAAGTCCCGTCTCTGGCCACGGCAGCGCTCTCAGTCCTTATGTGCTCCTGCTGTGTGAAAGCTAGTATGGACCCGGTAACATTTGCATACGGCCATACCACCCTGATCAAGCCCGTTCTCGTCTGATCTCGGAAGCTAAGCAGGAACGGGCCTGGTTAGTACTTGGATGGGAGACCGCCTGGGAATACCAGGTGCTGTAAACTTTTTTTTTTTCTGCACGAGATCAATGGCTGCAATGGTCTGCCGTGCCCTGATCTTTAGCGCCCACTGTTTGGGAGAATTTAAGCAACATACAGACACTGACAACGTCTCTCCAAACTCTATTTGTGAAAAATGCAGACACTGTTGTGACGCCGGCAGCAGGGAGCATCAGAGGGCTGCAACGACAGAGATACATTGCAGTCTATCCCTGGTGTTGCAACGCTACATTTCTTCAAAAGATCACTCAACCGCAAACGCAGTGTATTGCATTGCGTTTTGATATGGTACTTTGAGTATGGAATAAAGTCTTTATGCATTGCTTTCCTTCATTATGGATCTAATCATTGTTTCTGTACAAGTCCCGTCTCTGGCCACGGCAGCGCTCTCAGTCCTTTTGTGCTCCTGATGAATAAAACGTAGTATGGACCCGGGAACATTTGCGTACGGCCATACCACCCTGATCACGCCCGATCTCGTCTGATCTCGGAAGCTAAGCAGGGTCGGGCCTGGTTAGTACTTGGATGGGTGACCGCCTGGGAATACCAGGTGCTGTAAGCATTTTTATTTTTCTGCTCGAGATCAATGGCTGCAATGGTCTGCCGTGCCCTGATCCTTAGCGCCCACTGTTTGGGAGAATTTAAGCAACATACAGACACTGACATCGTCTCTCCAAACTCTATTTGTGAAAAATGCAGACACTGTTGTGACGCCGGCAGCAGGGAGCATCAGAGGGCTGCAACGACAGAGATACATTGCAGTCTATCCCTGGTGTTGCAACGCTACATTTCTTCAAAAGATCACTCAACCGCAAACGCAGTGTATTGCATTGCGTTTTGATATGGTACTTTGAGTATGGAATAAAGTCTTTATGCATTGCTTTCCTTCATTATGGATCTAATCATTGTTTCTGTACAAGTCCCGTCTCTGGCCACGGCAGCGCTCTCAGTCCTTTTGTGCTCCTGATGAATAAAACGTAGTATGGACCCGGGAACATTTGCGTACGGCCATACCACCCTGATCACGCCCGATCTCGTCTGATCTCGGAAGCTAAGCAGGGTCGGGCCTGGTTAGTACTTGGATGGGTGACCGCCTGGGAATACCAGGTGCTGTAAGCATTTTTATTTTTCTGCTCGAGATCAATGGCTGCAATGGTCTGCCGTGCCCTGATCCTTAGCGCCCACTGTTTGGGAGAATTTAAGCAACATACAGACACTGACAACGTCTCTCCAAACTCTATTTGTGAAACATGCAGACACTGTTGTGACGCCGGCAGCAGGGAGCATCAGAGGGCTGCAACGACAGAGATACATTGCAGTCTATCCCTGGTGTTGCAACGCTACATTTCTTCAAAAGATCACTCAACCGCACACGCAGTGTATTGCATTGCGTTTTCATATGGTACTTTGAGTATGGAATAAAGTCTTTATGCATTGCTTTCCTTCATTATGGATCTAATCATTGTTTCTGTACAAGTCCCGTCTCTGGCCACGGCAGCACCCTCAGTCCTTATGTGCTCCTGCTGTATAAAACCTTGTATGGACCCGGAAATGTTAGTTTACGGCCATAACAGCCTGATCATGCCCGATCTCGTCTGATCTCGGAAGCTAAGCAGGGTCGGGCCTGGTTACTACATCGATGGGGGACCACCTGGTGCTGTAAGCACATTTATTTTTCAACTCGAGCTCATTGGCTGCAATGGCCTGCCGTGCCGTGATCTTTAGCGCCCACTGTTTGGGAGAATTTAAGCAACATACAGACACTGACAACGTCTCTCCAAACTCTATTTGAGAAAAATGCAGACACTGTTGTGACGCCGGCAGCAGGGAGCATCAGAGGGCTGCAACGACAGAGATACATTGCAGTCTATCCCTGGTGTTGCAACGCTACATTTCTTCAAAAGATCACTCAACCGCACACGCAGTGTATTGCATTGCGTTTTGATATGGTACTTTGAGTATGGAATAAAGTCTTTATGCATTGCTTTTCTTCATTATGGATCTAATCATTGTTTCTGTACAAGTCCCGTCTCTGGCCACGGCAGCGCTCTCAGTCCTTTTGTGCTCCTGCTGAATAAAAGGTAGTATGGACCCGGTAACATTTGCGTACGGCCATACCACCCTGATCACGCCCGATCTCGTCTGATCTCGGAAGCTAAGCAGGGTCGGGCCTGGTTAGTACTTGGATGGGTGACCGCCTGGGAATACCAGGTGCTGTAAGCATTTTTATTTTTCTGCTCGAGATCAATGGCTGCAATGGTCTGCCGTGCCCTGATCCTTAGCGCCCACTGTTTGGGAGAATTTAAGCAACATACAGACACTGACAACGTCTCTCCAAACTCTATTTGTGAAAAATGCAGACACTGTTGTGACGCCGGCAGCAGGGAGCATCAGAGGGCTGCAACGACAGAGATACATTGCAGTCTATCCCTGGTGTTGCAACGCTACATTTCTTCAAAAGATCACTCAACCGCACACGCAGTGTATTGCATTGCGTTTTCATATGGTACTTTGAGTATGGAATAAAGTCTTTATGCATTGCTTTCCTTCATTATGGATCTAATCATTGTTTCTGTACAAGTCCCGTCTCTGGCCACGGCAGCGCTCTCAGTCCTTTTGTGCTCCTGCTGAATAAAAGGTAGTATGGACCCGGTAATATTTGCGTACGGCCATACCATCCTGATCACGCCCGATCTCGTCTGATCTCGGAAGCTAAGCAGGATCGGGCCTGGTTAGTACTTGGATGGGTGACCGCCTGGGAATACCAGGTGCTGTAAGCATTTTTATTTTTCTGCTCGAGATCAATGGCTGCAATGGTCTGCCGTGCCCTGATCCTTAGCGCCCACTGTTTGGGAGAATTTAAGCAACATACAGACACTGACAACGTCTCTCCAAACTCTATTTGTGAAACATGCAGACACTGTTGTGACGCCGGCAGCAGGGAGCATCAGAGGGCTGCAACGACAGAGATACATTGCAGTCTATCCCTGGTGTTGCAACGCTACATTTCTTCAAAAGATCACTCAACCGCACACGCAGTGTATTGCATTGCGTTTTCATATGGTACTTTGAGTATGGAATAAAGTCTTTATGCATTGCTTTCCTTCATTATGGATCTAATCATTGTTTCTGTACAAGTCCCGTCTCTGGCCACGGCAGCACCCTCAGTCCTTATGTGCTCCTGCTGTATAAAACCTTGTATGGACCCGGAAATGTTAGTTTACGGCCATAACAGCCTGATCATGCCCGATCTCGTCTGATCTCGGAAGCTAAGCAGGGTCGGGCCTGGTTACTACATCGATGGGGGACCACCTGGTGCTGTAAGCACATTTATTTTTCAACTCGAGCTCATTGGCTGCAATGGCCTGCCGTGCCGTGATCTTTAGCGCCCACTGTTTGGGAGAATTTAAGCAACATACAGACACTGACAACGTCTCTCCAAACTCTATTTGAGAAACATGCAGACACACTAGTGACGCTGGCAGCAGGGACCAGCAGAGAGATGCAGCGACCTCGGCATTTTTCTTCAGCTTTCACAAACACGCACACAGGGTGACTGGTCTTCTATTTGTTTTGTCGTCGTCTGTCAAACCGCTAAGTGGAGCGACGTGTTTGGGAAGCTGGACTCTTGGTCTGAGCATGTGTGGGCATCGCTTCTCGGCCTTTTGGCTAAGATCAAGTGTAGTATCTGTTCTTATCAGTTTAATATCTGATACGTCCCCTACCCGGGGACCATATATTAAATTGTTTTTTGGAACTGGGAGATGGAATAGGGGCTTGCTCCGTCCACTCCACGCATCGACCTGGTATTGCAGTACCTCCAGGACCGGTGCACCCCTCTCTCACTGTGAAAAATAAACTCCAATCACTCCAACTTATCCAACTGTAAGGCTTAGCTGCTTCACTAAGAAAGTAACTCACCACGAGGCCTTCATGACCATGCGGTATGCCGAAGCCGGAAATGACAAACACACAGTCGCACACACTCATCTTATGCAAAACAATCCGTTTTATCATCAACATTCAGTCACTGCAAAGATTTAAAGACTAGCCTCTTATCAAAAGTTAGAATGGACCCAAAGTGTGTGATTGATACAGTCTGGTTTAGCTTTCGCTTGCTCTCGGTTTTTAGTATGACTCGTTCTCAACATTACGTCATTCTTCTGTTAGGCGCACATGGCTAATTTGCATACGGGCAGAGATCTTTAGCGCCCACTGTTTGGGAGAATTTAAGCAACATACAGACACTGACAACGTCTCTCCAAACTCTATTTGTGAAACATGCAGACACTGTTGTGACGCCGGCAGCAGGGAGCATCAGAGGGCTGCAACGACAGAGATACATTGCAGTCTATCCCTGGTGTTGCAACGCTACATTTCTTCAAAAGATCACTCAACCGCACACGCAGTGTATTGCATTGCGTTTTGATATGGTACTTTGAGTATGGAACAAAGTCTTTATGCATTGCTTTCCTTCATTATGGATCTAATCATTGTTTCTGTACAAGTCCCGTCTCTGGCCACGGCAGCGCTCTCAGTCCTTATGTGCTCCTGCTGTGTGAAAGCTAGTATGGACCCGGTAACATTTGCATACGGCCATACCACCCTGATCAAGCCCGTTCTCGTCTGATCTCGGAAGCTAAGCAGGAACGGGCCTGGTTAGTACTTGGATGGGAGACCGCCTGGGAATACCAGGTCCTGTAAACTTTTTTTTTTTCTGCACGAGATCAATGGCTGCAATGGTCTGCCGTGCCCTGATCTTTAGCGCCCACTGTTTGGGAGAATTTAAGCAACATACAGACACTGACAACGTCTCTCCAAACTCTATTTGTGAAAAATGCAGACACTGTTGTGACGCCGGCAGCAGGGAGCATCAGAGGGCTGCAACGACAGAGATACATTGCAGTCTATCCCTGGTGTTGCAACGCTACATTTCTTCAAAAGATCACTCAACCGCAAACGCAGTGTATTGCATTGCGTTTTGATATGGTACTTTGAGTATGGAATAAAGTCTTTATGCATTGCTTTCCTTCATTATGGATCTAATCATTGTTTCTGTACAAGTCCCGTCTCTGGCCACGGCAGCGCTCTCAGTCCTTTTGTGCTCCTGATGAATAAAACGTAGTATGGACCCGGGAACATTTGCGTACGGCCATACCACCCTGATCACGCCCGATCTCGTCTGATCTCGGAAGCTAAGCAGGGTCGGGCCTGGTTAGTACTTGGATGGGTGACCGCCTGGGAATACCAGGTGCTGTAAGCATTTTTATTTTTCTGCTCGAGATCAATGGCTGCAATGGTCTGCCGTGCCCTGATCCTTAGCGCCCACTGTTTGGGAGAATTTAAGCAACATACAGACACTGACATCGTCTCTCCAAACTCTATTTGTGAAAAATGCAGACACTGTTGTGACGCCGGCAGCAGGGAGCATCAGAGGGCTGCAACGACAGAGATACATTGCAGTCTATCCCTGGTGTTGCAACGCTACATTTCTTCAAAAGATCACTCAACCGCAAACGCAGTGTATTGCATTGCGTTTTGATATGGTACTTTGAGTATGGAATAAAGTCTTTATGCATTGCTTTCCTTCATTATGGATCTAATCATTGTTTCTGTACAAGTCCCGTCTCTGGCCACGGCAGCGCTCTCAGTCCTTTTGTGCTCCTGATGAATAAAACGTAGTATGGACCCGGGAACATTTGCGTACGGCCATACCACCCTGATCACGCCCGATCTCGTCTGATCTCGGAAGCTAAGCAGGGTCGGGCCTGGTTAGTACTTGGATGGGTGACCGCCTGGGAATACCAGGTGCTGTAAGCATTTTTATTTTTCTGCTCGAGATCAATGGCTGCAATGGTCTGCCGTGCCCTGATCCTTAGCGCCCACTGTTTGGGAGAATTTAAGCAACATACAGACACTGACAACGTCTCTCCAAACTCTATTTGTGAAACATGCAGACACTGTTGTGACGCCGGCAGCAGGGAGCATCAGAGGGCTGCAACGACAGAGATACATTGCAGTCTATCCCTGGTGTTGCAACGCTACATTTCTTCAAAAGATCACTCAACCGCACACGCAGTGTATTGCATTGCGTTTTCATATGGTACTTTGAGTATGGAATAAAGTCTTTATGCATTGCTTTCCTTCATTATGGATCTAATCATTGTTTCTGTACAAGTCCCGTCTCTGGCCACGGCAGCACCCTCAGTCCTTATGTGCTCCTGCTGTATAAAACCTTGTATGGACCCGGAAATGTTAGTTTACGGCCATAACAGCCTGATCATGCCCGATCTCGTCTGATCTCGGAAGCTAAGCAGGGTCGGGCCTGGTTACTACATCGATGGGGGACCACCTGGTGCTGTAAGCACATTTATTTTTCAACTCGAGCTCATTGGCTGCAATGGCCTGCCGTGCCGTGATCTTTAGCGCCCACTGTTTGGGAGAATTTAAGCAACATACAGACACTGACAACGTCTCTCCAAACTCTATTTGAGAAAAATGCAGACACTGTTGTGACGCCGGCAGCAGGGAGCATCAGAGGGCTGCAACGACAGAGATACATTGCAGTCTATCCCTGGTGTTGCAACGCTACATTTCTTCAAAAGATCACTCAACCGCACACGCAGTGTATTGCATTGCGTTTTGATATGGTACTTTGAGTATGGAATAAAGTCTTTATGCATTGCTTTTCTTCATTATGGATCTAATCATTGTTTCTGTACAAGTCCCGTCTCTGGCCACGGCAGCGCTCTCAGTCCTTTTGTGCTCCTGCTGAATAAAAGGTAGTATGGACCCGGTAACATTTGCGTACGGCCATACCACCCTGATCACGCCCGATCTCGTCTGATCTCGGAAGCTAAGCAGGGTCGGGCCTGGTTAGTACTTGGATGGGTGACCGCCTGGGAATACCAGGTGCTGTAAGCATTTTTATTTTTCTGCTCGAGATCAATGGCTGCAATGGTCTGCCGTGCCCTGATCCTTAGCGCCCACTGTTTGGGAGAATTTAAGCAACATACAGACACTGACAACGTCTCTCCAAACTCTATTTGTGAAAAATGCAGACACTGTTGTGACGCCGGCAGCAGGGAGCATCAGAGGGCTGCAACGACAGAGATACATTGCAGTCTATCCCTGGTGTTGCAACGCTACATTTCTTCAAAAGATCACTCAACCGCACACGCAGTGTATTGCATTGCGTTTTCATATGGTACTTTGAGTATGGAATAAAGTCTTTATGCATTGCTTTCCTTCATTATGGATCTAATCATTGTTTCTGTACAAGTCCCGTCTCTGGCCACGGCAGCGCTCTCAGTCCTTTTGTGCTCCTGCTGAATAAAAGGTAGTATGGACCCGGTAATATTTGCGTACGGCCATACCATCCTGATCACGCCCGATCTCGTCTGATCTCGGAAGCTAAGCAGGATCGGGCCTGGTTAGTACTTGGATGGGTGACCGCCTGGGAATACCAGGTGCTGTAAGCATTTTTATTTTTCTGCTCGAGATCAATGGCTGCAATGGTCTGCCGTGCCCTGATCCTTAGCGCCCACTGTTTGGGAGAATTTAAGCAACATACAGACACTGACAACGTCTCTCCAAACTCTATTTGTGAAACATGCAGACACTGTTGTGACGCCGGCAGCAGGGAGCATCAGAGGGCTGCAACGACAGAGATACATTGCAGTCTATCCCTGGTGTTGCAACGCTACATTTCTTCAAAAGATCACTCAACCGCACACGCAGTGTATTGCATTGCGTTTTCATATGGTACTTTGAGTATGGAATAAAGTCTTTATGCATTGCTTTCCTTCATTATGGATCTAATCATTGTTTCTGTACAAGTCCCGTTTCTGGCCACGGCAGTGCTCTCAGTCCTTTTGTGCTCCTGCTGAATAAAAGGTAGTATGGACCCGGTAACATTTGCGTACGGCCATACCACCCTGATCACGCCCGATCTCGTCTGATCTCGGAAGCCAAGCAGGGTCGGGCCTGGTTAGTACTTGGATGGGTGACCGCCTGGGAATACCAGGTGCTGTAAGCATATTTATTTTTCTGCTCGAGATCAATGGCTGCAATGGTCTGCCGTGCCCTGATCTTTAGCGCCCACTGTTTGGGAGAATTTAAGCAACATACAGACACTGACAACGTCTCTCCAAACTCTATTTGTGAAACATGCAGACACTGTTGTGACGCCGGCAGCAGGGAGCATCAGAGGGCTGCAACGACAGAGATACATTGCAGTCTATCCCTGGTGTTGCAACGCTACATTTCTTCAAAAGATCACTCAACCGCACACGCAGTGTATTGCATTGCGTTTTCATATGGTACTTTGAGTATGGAATAAAGTCTTTATGCATTGCTTTCCTTCATTATGGATCTAATCATTGTTTCTGTACAAGTCCCGTCTCTGGCCACGGCAGTGCTCTCAGTCCTTTTGTGCTCCTGCTGAATAAAAGGTAGTATGGACCCGGTAACATTTGCGTACGGCCATACCACCCTGATCACGCCCGATCTCGTCTGATCTCGGAAGCCAAGCAGGGTCGGGCCTGGTTAGTACTTGGATGGGTGACCGCCTGGGAATACCAGGTGCTGTAAGCATATTTATTTTTCTGCTCGAGATCAATGGCTGCAATGGTCTGCCGTGCCCTGATCTTTAGCGCCCACTGTTTGGGAGAATTTAAGCAACATACAGACACTGACAACGTCTCTCCAAACTCTATTTGTGAAACATGCAGACACTGTTGTGACGCCGGCAGCAGGGAGCATCAGAGGGCTGCAACGACAGAGATACATTGCAGTCTATCCCTGGTGTTGCAACGCTACATTTCTTCAAAAGATCACTCAACCGCACACGCAGTGTATTGCATTGCGTTTTCATATGGTACTTTGAGTATGGAATAAAGTCTTTATGCATTGCTTTCCTTCATTATGGATCTAATCATTGTTTCTGTACAAGTCCCGTCTCTGGCCACGGCAGCACCCTCAGTCCTTATGTGCTCCTGCTGTATAAAACCTAGTATGGACCCGGAAATGTTAGTTTACGGCCATAACAGCCTGATCATGCCCGATCTCGTCTGATCTCGGAAGGTAAGCAGGGTCGGGCCTGGTTACTACATCGATGGGGGACCACCTGGTGCTGTAAGCACATTTATTTTTCAACTCGAGCTCATTGGCTGCAATGGCCTGCCGTGCCGTGATCTTTAGCGCCCACTGTTTGGGAGAATTTAAGCAACATACAGACACTGAAAACGTCTCTCCAAACTCTATTTGAGAAACATGCAGACACACTAGTGACGCTGGCAGCAGGGACCAGCAGAGAGATGCAGCGACCTCGGCATTTTTCTTCAGCTTTCACAAACACGCACACAGGGTGACTGGTCTTCTATTTGTTTTGTCGTCGTCTGTCAAACCGCTAAGTGGAGCGACGTGTTTGGGAAGCTGGACTCTTGGTCTGAGCATGTGTGGGCATCGCTTCTCGGCCTTTTGGCTAAGATCAAGTGTAGTATCTGTTCTTATCAGTTTAATATCTGATACGTCCCCTACCCGGGGACCATATATTAAATTGTTTTTTGGAACTGGGAGATGGAATAGGGGCTTGCTCCGTCCACTCCACGCATCGACCTGGTATTGCAGTACCTCCAGGACCGGTGCACCCCTCTCTCACTGTGAAAAATAAACTCCAATCACTCCAACTTATCCAACTGTAAGGCTAAGCTGCTTCACTAAGAAAGTAACTCACCACGAGGCCTTCATGACCATGCGGTATGCCGAAGCCGGAAATGACAAACACACAGTCGCACACACTCATCTTATGCAAAACAATCCGTTTTATCATCAACATTCAGTCACTGCAAAGATTTAAAGACTAGCCTCTTATCAAAAGTTAGAATGGACCCAAAGTGTGTGATTGATACAGTCTGGTTTAGCTTTCGCTTGCTCTCGGTTTTTAGTATGACTCGTTCTCAACATTACGTCATTCTTCTGTTAGGCGCACATGGCTAATTTGCATACGGGCAGAGATCTTTAGCGCCCACTGTTTGGGAGAATTTAAGCAACATACAGACACTGACAACGTCTCTCCAAACTCTATTTGTGAAACATGCAGACACTGTTGTGACGCCGGCAGCAGGGAGCATCAGAGGGCTGCAACGACAGAGATACATTGCAGTCTATCCCTGGTGTTGCAACGCTACATTTCTTCAAAAGATCACTCAACCGCACACGCAGTGTATTGCATTACGTTTTGATATGGTACATTGAGTCTGGAATAAAGTCTTTATGCATTGCTTTCCTTCATTATGGATCTAATCATTGTTTTTGTACAAGTCCCGTCTCTGGCCACTGCAGCGCTCTCAGTCCTTATGTGCTTCTGCTGTTTAAAAGCTACTTTGGATGCGGCAATACTCGCTTAGGGCCATACCACCCTGATCACGCCCGATCTCGTCTGATCTCGGAAGCTAAGCAGGGTCGGGCCTGGTTAGTACTTGGATGGGTGACCGCCTGGGAATACCAGGTGCTGTAAGCAATTTTTTTTTTCTGCTCGAGATCAATGGCTGCAATGGTCTGCCGTGCCCTGATCCTTAGCGCCCACTGTTTGGGAGAATTTAAGCAACATACAGACACTGACAACGTCTCTCCAAACTCTATTTGTGAAACATGCAGACACTGTTGTGACGCCGGCAGCAGGGAGCATCAGAGGGCTGCAACGACAGAGATACATTGCAGTCTATCCCTGGTGTTGCAACGCTACATTTCTTCAAAAGATCACTCAACCGCACACGCAGTGTATTGCATTGCGTTTTCATATGGTACTTTGAGTATGGAATAAAGTCTTTATGCATTGCTTTCCTTCATTATGGATCTAATCATTGTTTCTGTACAAGTCCCGTCTCTGGCCACGGCAGCGCTCTCAGTCCTTATGTGCTCCTGCTGTGTGAAAGCTAGTATGGACCCGGTAACATTTGCATACGGCCATACCACCCTGATCAAGCCCGTTCTCGTCTGATCTCGGAAGCTAAGCAGGAACGGGCCTGGTTAGTACTTGGATGGGAGACCGCCTGGGAATACCAGGTGCTGTAAACTTTTTTTTTTTCTGCACGAGATCAATGGCTGCAATGGTCTGCCGTGCCCTGATCTTTAGCGCCCACTGTTTGGGAGAATTTAAGCAACATACAGACACTGACAACGTCTCTCCAAACTCTATTTGTGAAAAATGCAGACACTGTTGTGACGCCGGCAGCAGGGAGCATCAGAGGGCTGCAACGACAGAGATACATTGCAGTCTATCCCTGGTGTTGCAACGCTACATTTCTTCAAAAGATCACTCAACCGCAAACGCAGTGTATTGCATTGCGTTTTGATATGGTACTTTGAGTATGGAATAAAGTCTTTATGCATTGCTTTCCTTCATTATGGATCTAATCATTGTTTCTGTACAAGTCCCGTCTCTGGCCACGGCAGCGCTCTCAGTCCTTTTGTGCTCCTGATGAATAAAACGTAGTATGGACCCGGGAACATTTGCGTACGGCCATACCACCCTGATCACGCCCGATCTCGTCTGATCTCGGAAGCTAAGCAGGGTCGGGCCTGGTTAGTACTTGGATGGGTGACCGCCTGGGAATACCAGGTGCTGTAAGCATTTTTATTTTTCTGCTCGAGATCAATGGCTGCAATGGTCTGCCGTGCCCTGATCCTTAGCGCCCACTGTTTGGGAGAATTTAAGCAACATACAGACACTGACATCGTCTCTCCAAACTCTATTTGTGAAAAATGCAGACACTGTTGTGACGCCGGCAGCAGGGAGCATCAGAGGGCTGCAACGACAGAGATACATTGCAGTCTATCCCTGGTGTTGCAACGCTACATTTCTTCAAAAGATCACTCAACCGCAAACGCAGTGTATTGCATTGCGTTTTGATATGGTACTTTGAGTATGGAATAAAGTCTTTATGCATTGCTTTCCTTCATTATGGATCTAATCATTGTTTCTGTACAAGTCCCGTCTCTGGCCACGGCAGCGCTCTCAGTCCTTTTGTGCTCCTGATGAATAAAACGTAGTATGGACCCGGGAACATTTGCGTACGGCCATACCACCCTGATCACGCCCGATCTCGTCTGATCTCGGAAGCTAAGCAGGGTCGGGCCTGGTTAGTACTTGGATGGGTGACCGCCTGGGAATACCAGGTGCTGTAAGCATTTTTATTTTTCTGCTCGAGATCAATGGCTGCAATGGTCTGCCGTGCCCTGATCTTTAGCGCCCACTGTTTGGGAGAATTTAAGCAACATACAGACACTGACAACGTCTCTCCAAACTCTATTTGTGAAACATGCAGACACTGTTGTGACGCCGGCAGCAGGGAGCATCAGAGGGCTGCAACGACAGAGATACATTGCAGTCTATCCCTGGTGTTGCAACGCTACATTTCTTCAAAAGATCACTCAACCGCACACGCAGTGTATTGCATTGCGTTTTCATATGGTACTTTGAGTATGGAATAAAGTCTTTATGCATTGCTTTCCTTCATTATGGATCTAATCATTGTTTCTGTACAAGTCCCGTCTCTGGCCACGGCAGTGCTCTCAGTCCTTTTGTGCTCCTGCTGAATAAAAGGTAGTATGGACCCGGTAACATTTGCGTACGGCCATACCACCCTGATCACGCCCGATCTCGTCTGATCTCGGAAGCCAAGCAGGGTCGGGCCTGGTTAGTACTTGGATGGGTGACCGCCTGGGAATACCAGGTGCTGTAAGCATATTTATTTTTCTGCTCGAGATCAATGGCTGCAATGGTCTGCCGTGCCCTGATCTTTAGCGCCCACTGTTTGGGAGAATTTAAGCAACATACAGACACTGACAACGTCTCTCCAAACTCTATTTGTGAAACATGCAGACACTGTTGTGACGCCGGCAGCAGGGAGCATCAGAGGGCTGCAACGACAGAGATACATTGCAGTCTATCCCTGGTGTTGCAACGCTACATTTCTTCAAAAGATCACTCAACCGCACACGCAGTGTATTGCATTGCGTTTTCATATGGTACTTTGAGTATGGAATAAAGTCTTTATGCATTGCTTTCCTTCATTATGGATCTAATCATTGTTTCTGTACAAGTCCCGTCTCTGGCCACGGCAGCACCCTCAGTCCTTATGTGCTCCTGCTGTATAAAACCTAGTATGGACCCGGAAATGTTAGTTTACGGCCATAACAGCCTGATCATGCCCGATCTCGTCTGATCTCGGAAGGTAAGCAGGGTCGGGCCTGGTTACTACATCGATGGGGGACCACCTGGTGCTGTAAGCACATTTATTTTTCAACTCGAGCTCATTGGCTGCAATGGCCTGCCGTGCCGTGATCTTTAGCGCCCACTGTTTGGGAGAATTTAAGCAACATACAGACACTGAAAACGTCTCTCCAAACTCTATTTGAGAAACATGCAGACACACTAGTGACGCTGGCAGCAGGGACCAGCAGAGAGATGCAGCGACCTCGGCATTTTTCTTCAGCTTTCACAAACACGCACACAGGGTGACTGGTCTTCTATTTGTTTTGTCGTCGTCTGTCAAACCGCTAAGTGGAGCGACGTGTTTGGGAAGCTGGACTCTTGGTCTGAGCATGTGTGGGCATCGCTTCTCGGCCTTTTGGCTAAGATCAAGTGTAGTATCTGTTCTTATCAGTTTAATATCTGATACGTCCCCTACCCGGGGACCATATATTAAATTGTTTTTTGGAACTGGGAGATGGAATAGGGGCTTGCTCCGTCCACTCCACGCATCGACCTGGTATTGCAGTACCTCCAGGACCGGTGCACCCCTCTCTCACTGTGAAAAATAAACTCCAATCACTCCAACTTATCCAACTGTAAGGCTAAGCTGCTTCACTAAGAAAGTAACTCACCACGAGGCCTTCATGACCATGCGGTATGCCGAAGCCGGAAATGACAAACACACAGTCGCACACACTCATCTTATGCAAAACAATCCGTTTTATCATCAACATTCAGTCACTGCAAAGATTTAAAGACTAGCCTCTTATCAAAAGTTAGAATGGACCCAAAGTGTGTGATTGATACAGTCTGGTTTAGCTTTCGCTTGCTCTCGGTTTTTAGTATGACTCGTTCTCAACATTACGTCATTCTTCTGTTAGGCGCACATGGCTAATTTGCATACGGGCAGAGATCTTTAGCGCCCACTGTTTGGGAGAATTTAAGCAACATACAGACACTGACAACGTCTCTCCAAACTCTATTTGTGAAACATGCAGACACTGTTGTGACGCCGGCAGCAGGGAGCATCAGAGGGCTGCAACGACAGAGATACATTGCAGTCTACACTGCAAATAATCTGGCACTTGCCAAGATTTTAAATCTTATAATTAGACATCATAGATAATTTGCCTTGTTTTAAAAGTTATTTACTTATTTTAAGTTAGTCATTTTACAGTATAATCTTAAATTGAGTACAAAATGTCTTTTATATCTGGTTTAGTCTAGGAATCTTAAAGCGGATTGAATAACTCTTAAAATCAGCTAAATTAGTTCTAAACTTGTTTCAAGATTCAGTGATTCTTAAATCAAGCAACTTGAATGTTGCTTGATTTAAGAATCACATAAAAGTCATTAATGACTGTCTTCAAACATGTTGAAACAAAGAGAAACTATACAACATGATACAATTACACATTTTAGATGCAACAGATGTTCAACAATGATCCTAATCTGGTGTTTAAAATATTGAGATAGCTGATTCTGTATATTATTTAAATTTTTTGTCGGTTTTTCACATGTGCTATGATATTTTATATAGTATGTCGGAGACCTAAAAGCAGGCTGCCCCCCCTTTTTGATCAAACCCTTTATGGCGAAGTAGTTGTGTATCAGAGCAAAGGTCATGGGGTCACCACCATTGTCATTAGGGTTCATCATCTAGGGGTCATTATTGAAATAATTGAGATGAAAGCTATATTTTAAATACATTAACAGAGTTTGAACTGATGGTGGTAGAAGAGAGATCATGGGGTCAATAAAATGAATAGGACTCAACCTTTGTGTCATTAATGTGGCAAGCAATTTTACAAAGAATCAGATAAAAACTACTTAAGATACATAAAAGTTTGACCTGAAGGTGGTGCTAAAGCAAATGTCGTGAGGTCACCAAAATTCATTGGCTTCATCGCTTATAAGGACTTATTAATGTACACTGTGAATTTGAAAAAAACGAACAAACATGAAAGCTATGCCAGATATTGTTCTAACACGAAAACTGCGATGGTGCGGGAAAAAAACATTAAAAAAACACGAAAAAATCCAGATGAAAGAAAACATTTTTATTTATATAAACGTGATAAAATTCACATCACATCATTTTAAGTTTTCCAGTGAAAATGAAAATTGTGATGCAAAAATGAACATTTTCTGCATCTGTCAGAGATAGTGTTACATTACCACACTGCTGACAATTTCTCACATAACCATGAAAAAAAAATTGTCAAACGTAAGGACTTCTTCAGCCCAATAAATAATTCTCTTCAGAACCAGCTGTTAACTCTTAACACTGCAATAACATATGAGTGTGGTTTGGAAAAAAACAAAAAAGGAAATACATTTTGAGAACATGGGACCATTAAATTGTTTGTGAAAAACAGATACACATCAGCTATACTGACACCGATTAATAGCATTTTTTTTGTTGACAGCTGAGATCAGTAGATCATCCAATACACATGTGCATCCCTAATCCGGCTGATGTCTATTGGCAATGATATCACAAATACTGTATTTTATTGGCACAAACTCACTTTCTCTGAAACTAACAGAAAAGTATGAAGTGTAATCAATGAGCTCATGTACAAATTCTGTAGCCTGGGCAAGAGTGGGAACTGCCACTTCATAAGCCAATAATTCTTGATTAAAATTCAAAGTTTCATAGCGCTGGAACTCAAAAGCAACAACTGTGGAATCAATCAGAAAGATATCCTTAATCAGTCCAAACACTGGGAGAATGTCATTCACATCAGCAATAATCATAGACTTCCCACTGATGTACTTATTGCCATTGAGGATAAACCATTTCACTGAGACAATAGACTGCATGACATCTAATCCCAAAAAATCGGTGACTTTTCTCTTAACATATTCAGTATTTGTAACAGCTGATACAGGCCCTGATTCTCTTTCATTTGCAAAAATTGGATGCTCAAAACCTATGTCATTCTGACAACATTCAAGAAACTGATTGTGGTTTGCTAGTGATTTACACACATTTTTGAAATTTAACTTAGAGGCCCATCGCTTAAAATAGGAATGCTTTGCCTCAAAGCGAATGCACATACTCCTTATTAAAGGACCAAGGGATATGATTTGACTAGGAAGATGCAACATGTAATGCTGCTTGGGTATCACATTTGCTTCAGGGAAAAGTTGTTTGAACTGATACAGGTGTTGCTCAATCATACTTTTGAGCAACAATACAGTTTGTAAAGAAATAGTGGGAGCCAGGACTATTTGTACTATCTCAATTAACTTCATAATGAATTGAACGTACTCATTGTCCACACCACTCAAAAGAAAAGGTAATATTTTTAAAAGTATAAACATCTGCCCACAAGTCTGTTTCAATTTGTTGTCATTAGCTGCTAGAGTGGTGACACTGATAGGACAAGGTTTGTCCTGTATATCAAGAGGTGAGTAAGGAAAGTTTTTAATGGCTGCGTTAAACTCATGTAAATCTATTTTTCCGAAGAGAATAAGGTGTTTTAATACAAGCTTAAACTCCATTGGTGCGACACCTTCGAAAATAACATGCATTATGTCCTGGGGAGTTTGTTTGATCAGATCAAATGCAGGAACATCTACTAGTCTGCTTCTTCTGTTAATTCCATAAGTGGTTTTGAGGGATCCTTTCAAGACATCTGTGCTTGCTTTGTCTATTTCAAGACACTGACTGATGTGGTTCTCCATAGTTCTTTCAACAAAACTATTCTCGTCAAAAAAACTTTGCATATCCTCAAAGTCACATTCACAGTGTCTACATTTACTATGAGCAAAACCAACCCCCTCCTTAAAGCCAGCAAGCTCGTGTTGGGCAAGTGTGTCTCCACATACGGCTATCACAGCACCAAACAACTCAGTTTCACCATTTTGTGTTTCAATCATGACACCATTGTAAAGCTGTGTCAGATCCTCAAGAATTCTATTTAGTACAACATCAACACCACTCTCCGAAATATCTTTTGCATTTGCAATAGCAAGGAGTCGTATCGAAGCCAACTTAGATCTAAATTTTGGATCAATATTACCTAAACTATAATAAAACATGAGCAATTTATTTGCAGAAGCATAGAACCCCAAGGGATTACATATTTGGATTTCATCTGTGTATAGTATTATTTGCAATGCATTCGGCCTTTGAGAATATAAAGGGTGAGAGGTAAAGAGGGCCCCATCACTAAAATCATAGAAGAATCCCTCTCTGCTCCTTTGTGGTAAAGTGTTCAACATGGTAAAGATTCTGGAATTGGTCAATAATTGCTTTAGACTTTGAATTAGGGGAATATAGTAAAACACTTTGTTTCTTATGGACATGACCCGTGAACGACCTCGCTTTACCCAACAAATCTTCTGGGACACTACAACTTCCTCTGGGTCAACTGGATTGAATAGTTCCCGAATGGCCCTATTCTGTCCATATGCAGTTGTGGAGAAAGGATCTGTGAACGTATCAAACGTGGCCAAAGCCGCATCTTGAAGCCGAGTGGTCGCGTCGGAATTCTCTTCAAACACCCTTCTCATTCTCTCTCTCAGCGTACCTAGGAGAACAGCTTGGTATTGTTGCACCCCTGAGATGACATTGTTGACGGTTCTCTGTGAAAATATTTGAAATTTATATTATTGTTTCCTGCACTATGAATCCATCCAATAAGTCCACAATATACAACTAAAGGCCATGACATAAACTATGTTTGTCTCAAAAATCACCTCACCTATGATCAGTTCATCTCATACCATCCATACACCCAACCACAGCTTGTGGAAGTTTATATTCAGTTTCGTTCAAGAATTGATAATTTTGTCAATGTAAACGTATGGGCACCGAACATATTTAGAAATTGTTCTAAAGTTGCAATTTACATCCTGTAGACGTTCATTTTTCAAAAAAAAAAAAATACTCTCAGCCAGAGGCATGACGTGACTCGCTCAGCAGGAAATATGTTCGGTGCCCATATGTTAACATTGATAAATGATAGATTCTTGAACAAAAGTGAATTCAAACTTCCACATGCTGTTGTTGGGTGTATGCATGGTATGAGATTAACTGATCATAGGTGATGATCAGTAGTCACTTACCTGTGACAAGTGGCATTCTTCACGGACGCTGACGGCAAAAGCTGCAGCAGATCTGGCAATATCAGGTTCTTCCTTTGGAGAATAATAAGAAGCATTTTTTTCATAATCTAGGACACCAATTATTATGTACATTTATATTTTTATATACACATTTATATACAATTATTATGTTTGACTTAAACCAAAGCCGTTTGTTTTAACTTAGTGTAAAAAAGAAAAGATGAATAAAATAGTCAAAAATAATATTTACAAGATCATTTGGGTGACTCCAAATTTTAAATAAATCAATGATTTTTTTGGAAAGAGTCCCATTCTCTGCAGACACTATCTGTTATTACATTTTTTTGTGTACTTCTTTGTGTAACTGTTATAATCCAAAATGTTGCTGTTTTCTATTCCATTTTGTGTTGCCTTTGCTCTGCACTTTGTAGCATTCAAAATTAATTTAGAAATAGCAAAATCAGCTAGAATTAATTTACTTAGGCAACAGAGGTCAAAATACATTGTAATGTTAAGTTAGTTTGACACTTACGGGGACAAGCCAGTCAACAACCTGAGGCTGCAGTGTTTCATGCTGAGATGGGTCAGGCGGTATTTCAGTGCTGGTAGCTGCAGACAGAGGTAGTACAGGCCGTGTTTCCGCAGCGCTGGCTATTGCATCAGTGATACTGTTGGAAAAAACCGCCAGACCAAAGTTCTGCAACCCCAAAGAGTTGGATGTGGGGTTCGCTCTCCATCCGCTTGGCGGGCACGCAGTCGTCAAATACAGAGGGTGCGTCCGTTTAATATGGCGAAAGAACGAGTTGTAAACTCTGAAGTCCTGGTCACAGCCATCAATTCCACAGTAAACCCAAAAGTCCGGACTACGACTGTGAACTGCATTTATGTGGCTAAGGAGCACCTTTACAGTTAAAGCAACAAAGACCACACATATCATGCATCTCCACGCCATGATGAATTCTCTGCACGCTTTCGTCAACTTCTTCTTCGTTTTGTTTCTTGGCGGTTGGCAAACACTTCTTCTTCTCTCATGTTTAACGGCGGATGCATGATGGGAAGGATCAGGTATTTATTTTTCTAATTACTATTTTTATACTAAATTACATACATTTAAATTAACAGATTTTAAGGCTCAATGCGGTATTTTAAAACGTAGTTTTAATATTGTATGCATTTTTTGTATTTTCTGCGCATGCTCAGTTCATGATGTCAGTCATTTGCGCCTACAGCGGTTGAGGCGATTTCCGGCTGTTTCCCGCTTTGAAAGAAAAGGCTGGTAAACTTGTGGTTCAACCCTTCAACTTAAGAAAAGAAAACCATTAGCTTCCTCTGGCCGCGTGTTTTTTCAGGTAAGGGTGCGTGGAAAGCGAGCCGGAGAGCTCTGGTAACCCAACATGGACGAGTTCGAGGACACCATATTGTCGGTTTTGGAAGGTAAATCATTTTTTTCATTCATGTTAACTAATTAGCTGAGCAACATTAGCATCTGTATTTTTCTTTATCTTTGAAAGGGAGATTGTTGATGTCAATTAACAACTAGTAACTACATTTTTCATATAAATTGTAGTGCACGTGTACACGTGCAACGGTTTGTAAATCCTAACCGTTTAGGAAAAATGAATTAAACGAAACCCCTTTTTTTTATTAAAGTTTGAAATCTGTTCTTGAGACACGCATTCATCAGTTTTACATATAAAAACTATTTTGGGATGATACAAGCTAGTCTTTAGAATCTTTGTGTGTGTGTGTGTGTGTGTCAGACACGCTACAGACACAAGCGCGCACACACACTAACAGGGAGTCGCCGTCGGGCCCTAGTCACAGCCAGGGAACGTGATGAGCGATAGCCTAAAGATTCCAGTTTCCCAGTTGACATGACTGAAGTAAAACGCACAAACTTTATATCACCTGTTCAACATGCTTAAACATTGGAATGTAGTAAGCCATAGGCTATATTTAGTGTGTGTGTTAGTGTACACAAGCGTAGTTCATGTCAACTGTGTGTTTACTGGCGAACGTGTGTAATGATGTCACGGTTACCTTGTTCACGAAAACATTTCCTATATTAGCCTTTACAATGTGATGGAGTGAAATACAAAGTGGAATTAGTTCCAATACATCAAGGACAACATATGGCTAAATCAAGTTTATTAAAGACATTAACTTGTCTTGCCTTTTGGGATAGGTGTCTAAATGAGACAGACATTAAATTATTTTTGACTGATTGGCAATCAGCAAATGAGATGTTTAGAACTTTAGTAACAACCAGGTGCTTCATTTCACCGACAACCATACAAACGTATGTATATGTGCGCATAACATGCAACTCATCATGTGACTGGAAGCTGGAAAATGTCTCATCTGAAATTAGATATGTTTTATCAATTACAGCCGCCAGCATTGATGAGGAGGTTTTGAAAACCCTTAGCCGGGATGACCTGAAAGATCTTTTTCCTGGCCCAGAGAATTTTCTCAGAAGAAAGAAGCTTTGGGATTTTATCAATCAAAAGGTACATACACATGGGATGGGATTTACTGTACAAATGTTCTCAAGTGATCAATGCTCTTAATTGTATTTTTTTTTATTTATCCCCAACAATTGTAATAGTGTGAAGGAACTACTGACCAAGATGCCAGCGCGTGTGGAAGTGAAAGTTGGATTTTACCCTCAATTAGTGCCATCCCAACATGCCAGCCTCATGCTTCCACTCCCATATCCAAAACTGCTGCCAAAACATTGAAAATGCCAGACCCACCAGAGTATGTGTTGTACACAGATTCAGAGTTGGATATGGTGCGTAGTCGGTACTTTGCATTGCTCCGCATTGGAAAAGAAAATGACTGTAAGCTGTCTAAGGAGCTCTGCTGCAGACTCATCCGGAACACAATCACCAGCATGGTTGCAATCCTGCGTGCTAGTCCCATGGGAGAAGAAGTAAAATACCCCTCCAAAGTTGAGATGAGAGCAATGGCACAGAAGATCGTCAACTATTACCCCATGTTATGTGATGCTAACACTAATATGCCATATGTAAGTAATGTTTTTTTCTCTCTCTTTAAAAAAAACCATCTATGAGTGGGATCCAAAACAGCAACTTAAACATTTGTTTTTACCACAGGTTACCATCTTCACCAAAATGCACAAGAGACTTCAAAATATGAGGTCCCCAAGGAAGAGGCAAGGCTCCATGCCGCAACGAGGCTCGGCCAAGAAGACTCTGTTCAGGTCGACAGGGACAAATGGTGACATAAGCTGTGATGCAACTGGTGAGACAAGCAGCGACCCAAGTGGATCCAGGGCTGACGCCATACTATTTGAGAGCAACGATGACCTCAGCGAGGACAACTCCAGAGCAGGTATGTTCTTAAAGTTGGACAAAGTAAAAGTGTGCAGTCACTGTACTGGTTTCTGTACATCCATAAAAAACGGATTGAGACTGCATTAATGTGCTTCCCTGTTAGTTTTCAAATACTTAGATTTTAATTTTTTTAAATTATTTTTCCCACAAAAAGCTTCCCTACTCCAGCTACCCTCCGGTGTGCAAAGGAAGCCCAACAATAGCAACCTGGCTTCACCGCTATCACCCACATTATCCAGGACTGTGACAGCTTCACCAACAACATCCAGGACTGTGACAGCTTCATCAACTACATTTGCAGAGGATGATGGTAAGCCCGCCTTCACCCTTTCAGACTGCTATCTATGATAGATCTTGATTTACAGATTAGATTAAATTACTTTCAAAAATATATCCATCGGCTCACAGTCATCGGCTACATTGATGCTAACAATTTTAAACAAATTACTTTTTGGCCTAACTGAACTTGATTTGACCCATTATTTTACAAACAAGCATTTCAACATGCATTGAACCTAAGTTGTGCATCATTGTGCTGTGCATGTATTTTATATTAGGGCTAATGAAATTAATAAAGTAAATTTAAAATTTCTGTACATTTTTAATACTTCATTAGGAAATTGCTTTACTCAAGCTTCTATTGCCTTTAACACTTGAGTTTGGTAGAAATATTACTTCTGAAATCTAGTGGAGGTACTATTTACAGATACAAATAGATAAAGATACTTTTAAAAATAAAGCAGTATGATGAAAGATGTGTAAGAAAATGAATAGAAAACAGATTCTAATAATCCATTCTCAAGTCCAGTTAATGGTTACAGATTTGGAAGTTCTCCAGTGTTTTATTGCTATGCCTAATACTGACTGCTACAATTACTTTCTACTATAATTGTTTTGTAATTTAATCATATAAATGAACTTTGATTGACCTTCTCTGATGTCAGTGTAGTGTTTACTTTAAAATGTCTTTGTCTGACTCTCCCTTTTTCCTGTGTTATCAATTTTAGCACACAAAGACAGTCTGAAGATGCAGGCAAGGCACTACCGAACTTTGAGCAACATGTACAAGAAGCCCAATGCAAGACCCAACTTCAGTGATGTAGCTCAAATATTGGACCTTGAGTGTCAGGCCAGACGGGCTTTCATTGATGCAGATGTTGCAAGGGAAGAAGACCGACCCAAAAAAATCTTTGAGGCATACCCATGTTTTAAAGACATTCAAAATGTACGTTTCCCAACTACTTTGGCATGAATGATTTGCTTTTGTCTGTCTGCCGCCTTTTTTTAAGCTTGGTCAGTGTTTGAATAACTAAGCACAATTTTGTCCCAGGCAATGGATGAGCTGCGCCGCATCGTTGATAGCACCAACCGCAAATACACAGAGGAAATGAAAGGGAGATGGGCAGACTTTTGTGCTAAGGTGCAGTTCTATGGCGTGTGGAAGAAAGCCCTGAAACCACCTTTCCCCTTGGATGTACGTGGAGGTAAGTTGCTGTTCTATATCAAATGTGTCGTCTATGTTCAAACCATTCCATTCAATTCTATTTCTTTGTTCCATAGTGGATTTCTCTATCGCCCTCTTCAATGCACTCCCATTACTTTTCCCCTCCCCAACTCCACCACCAAAGCGGCTTGGAAATGCCAGTGAGGCTCTCCTTCATATCCTCAAGGTGAGAATTATGTTGCCACTTTAATGTTTCCTTCATTTACTCACATTGTTGTGCATGTTCACACCTAACAAGGGCTACTTAAAACTTCAGTGTAAATAGAGATTAAATACAATTATTCATGCTCACAGTTTGTTTATTTCGTAAATTTAAAATTTCAACAAAGTTCAGTCCTCAACTTGAAGTAATTCATTTTAGTTTCCTCTGTTTCGACATACATCAGTTTGAGCAATCTGTTGATATTGCACTTGATGCCATTCATTTGTTGCAGCGTGATCAGTTAATCAGTGACCGTGTTCAGTGAACATAGTCTTTTAAGCAGTTTTGATGCACAGCATGTTCATACTCTCCACCATATTGTCCTTATGGTTCTGTTCTAGCCTGGCGAGGACCCTGGGCTCTACCTGGAGAAGCGGCCTCTCTCCTCCCCGGTGCTGCTTTTTGATGGAACGACCTGCATCGTTGCCGTTGGAAACATGCCAGTCTGCAACCTCCCCCAGGGGGATTTTTGGGAAGGAATGTTGGTGTTAATGGCATACTACTACACTTTGCACTTGACATACCCCAAATGTATTGCAACCATCCTCTCTGTCATTCAGACCGTGGTAATTCGTGATGCCATCCACGATCAAGACGCCACTGGTGCATATAAAAAAGCAATAGATGAATGGAACTCGTTCATTGAAAAATAGGTGAATGGTGAGAAGGATTTTGTCGGGTCAGTTGTTTTGCTTTTTGTTTGCTGTGTCCTAGCTTGTTTTGTTCATAACTTGGTTAGCACTTGGTTAGAGTCCTACATTTATTTTCCTAAAAAATAGATGTAGTAGAGGTCCCACACATCCTTTAAAGTTTTTTGTTTTTGTATTTTACGACATAACATTGCATTGTCAAATCGTTGTTGTTTGTGTTCAAAAATTGACTTGATTGTGTTTGATGTTATGATGATGGAACCCTGACAGTGTTCCAATAAATGTGGATTTTCATCATGCAGTCCTGGCTGTGGTTTCAGTCAGTGAAGATGTGTAGTCTAGGAATAAGGACAGGTTTTAAGGTTTTGGGTCTATTTTTAAGCTGTATTTAGTTTCATTCTAGGATGAGGCAACTTGTATCAAGATACAGCTTAATCATACTATACTTAAACTGAGTCTTTTCGACTTAAAATATAATTTTTTTCAATGTTTTTAATCTGTAATTTGCTACAATTAAGGGTGGGGGGGAGAATTATTTGCTTATATTTAGTATATTTCCCTTATTATTGGACTGTATTAAGTTCAATTTCAAGTATATTAATCTAAAAAACAAGCATTCTCAGCTTATTTTTAACAGCGTATTTGCTTATATTTAGTATATTTCCCTTATTATTGGGCTGTATTAAGTTCAATTTCAAGTATTTTAATCTAAAAACAAGCATTTTCATCTTATTTTCAACACTGTATTTGCTTATATTTAGTATATTTCCCTTATTATTGGGCTTATTAAGTTCAATTTCAAGTAAATTAATCTAAAACTAAGCATTTTCATCTTATTTTTAACTTTTTGAAAACTACTTATTTCTAGATTTTAAAATCTTATTTCAAGATTTCTTATCAAGTAAAATTAACTTGCTGCATGGACAGATAATTTCACTAGTTTTAAGTAGATTCTCCTCAAATTGAGTGCTTATATCTTATATTCAGTCTACCCTTTTTTGCAGTGTATCCCTGGTGTTGCAACGCTACATTTCTTCAAAAGATCACTCAACCGCACACGCAGTGTATTGCATTACGTTTTGATATGGTACATTGAGTCTGGAATAAAGTCTTTATGCATTGCTTTCCTTCATTATGGATCTAATCATTGTTTTTGTACAAGTCCCGTCTCTGGCCACTGCAGCGCTCTCAGTCCTTATGTGCTTCTGCTGTTTAAAAGCTACTTTGGATGCGGCAATACTCGCTTAGGGCCATACCACCCTGATCACGCCCGATCTCGTCTGATCTCGGAAGCTAAGCAGGGTCGGGCCTGGTTAGTACTTGGATGGGTGACCGCCTGGGAATACCAGGTGCTGTAAGCAATTTTTTTTTTCTGCTCGAGATCAATGGCTGCAATGGTCTGCCGTGCCCTGATCCTTAGCGCCCACTGTTTGGGAGAATTTAAGCAACATACAGACACTGACAACGTCTCTCCAAACTCTATTTGTGAAACATGCAGACACTGTTGTGACGCCGGCAGCAGGGAGCATCAGAGGGCTGCAACGACAGAGATACATTGCAGTCTATCCCTGGTGTTGCAACGCTACATTTCTTCAAAAGATCACTCAACCGCACACGCAGTGTATTGCATTGCGTTTTCATATGGTACTTTGAGTATGGAATAAAGTCTTTATGCATTGCTTTCCTTCATTATGGATCTAATCATTGTTTCTGTACAAGTCCCGTCTCTGGCCACGGCAGCGCTCTCAGTCCTTATGTGCTCCTGCTGTGTGAAAGCTAGTATGGACCCGGTAACATTTGCATACGGCCATACCACCCTGATCAAGCCCGTTCTCGTCTGATCTCGGAAGCTAAGCAGGAACGGGCCTGGTTAGTACTTGGATGGGAGACCGCCTGGGAATACCAGGTGCTGTAAACTTTTTTTTTTTCTGCACGAGATCAATGGCTGCAATGGTCTGCCGTGCCCTGATCTTTAGCGCCCACTGTTTGGGAGAATTTAAGCAACATACAGACACTGACAACGTCTCTCCAAACTCTATTTGTGAAAAATGCAGACACTGTTGTGACGCCGGCAGCAGGGAGCATCAGAGGGCTGCAACGACAGAGATACATTGCAGTCTATCCCTGGTGTTGCAACGCTACATTTCTTCAAAAGATCACTCAACCGCAAACGCAGTGTATTGCATTGCGTTTTGATATGGTACTTTGAGTATGGAATAAAGTCTTTATGCATTGCTTTCCTTCATTATGGATCTAATCATTGTTTCTGTACAAGTCCCGTCTCTGGCCACGGCAGCGCTCTCAGTCCTTTTGTGCTCCTGATGAATAAAACGTAGTATGGACCCGGGAACATTTGCGTACGGCCATACCACCCTGATCACGCCCGATCTCGTCTGATCTCGGAAGCTAAGCAGGGTCGGGCCTGGTTAGTACTTGGATGGGTGACCGCCTGGGAATACCAGGTGCTGTAAGCATTTTTATTTTTCTGCTCGAGATCAATGGCTGCAATGGTCTGCCGTGCCCTGATCCTTAGCGCCCACTGTTTGGGAGAATTTAAGCAACATACAGACACTGACATCGTCTCTCCAAACTCTATTTGTGAAAAATGCAGACACTGTTGTGACGCCGGCAGCAGGGAGCATCAGAGGGCTGCAACGACAGAGATACATTGCAGTCTATCCCTGGTGTTGCAACGCTACATTTCTTCAAAAGATCACTCAACCGCAAACGCAGTGTATTGCATTGCGTTTTGATATGGTACTTTGAGTATGGAATAAAGTCTTTATGCATTGCTTTCCTTCATTATGGATCTAATCATTGTTTCTGTACAAGTCCCGTCTCTGGCCACGGCAGCGCTCTCAGTCCTTTTGTGCTCCTGATGAATAAAACGTAGTATGGACCCGGGAACATTTGCGTACGGCCATACCACCCTGATCACGCCCGATCTCGTCTGATCTCGGAAGCTAAGCAGGGTCGGGCCTGGTTAGTACTTGGATGGGTGACCGCCTGGGAATACCAGGTGCTGTAAGCATTTTTATTTTTCTGCTCGAGATCAATGGCTGCAATGGTCTGCCGTGCCCTGATCCTTAGCGCCCACTGTTTGGGAGAATTTAAGCAACATACAGACACTGACAACGTCTCTCCAAACTCTATTTGTGAAACATGCAGACACTGTTGTGACGCCGGCAGCAGGGAGCATCAGAGGGCTGCAACGACAGAGATACATTGCAGTCTATCCCTGGTGTTGCAACGCTACATTTCTTCAAAAGATCACTCAACCGCACACGCAGTGTATTGCATTGCGTTTTCATATGGTACTTTGAGTATGGAATAAAGTCTTTATGCATTGCTTTCCTTCATTATGGATCTAATCATTGTTTCTGTACAAGTCCCGTCTCTGGCCACGGCAGCACCCTCAGTCCTTATGTGCTCCTGCTGTATAAAACCTTGTATGGACCCGGAAATGTTAGTTTACGGCCATAACAGCCTGATCATGCCCGATCTCGTCTGATCTCGGAAGCTAAGCAGGGTCGGGCCTGGTTACTACATCGATGGGGGACCACCTGGTGCTGTAAGCACATTTATTTTTCAACTCGAGCTCATTGGCTGCAATGGCCTGCCGTGCCGTGATCTTTAGCGCCCACTGTTTGGGAGAATTTAAGCAACATACAGACACTGACAACGTCTCTCCAAACTCTATTTGAGAAACATGCAGACACACTAGTGACGCTGGCAGCAGGGACCAGCAGAGAGATGCAGCGACCTCGGCATTTTTCTTCAGCTTTCACAAACACGCACACAGGGTGACTGGTCTTCTATTTGTTTTGTCGTCGTCTGTCAAACCGCTAAGTGGAGCGACGTGTTTGGGAAGCTGGACTCTTGGTCTGAGCATGTGTGGGCATCGCTTCTCGGCCTTTTGGCTAAGATCAAGTGTAGTATCTGTTCTTATCAGTTTAATATCTGATACGTCCCCTACCCGGGGACCATATATTAAATTGTTTTTTGGAACTGGGAGATGGAATAGGGGCTTGCTCCGTCCACTCCACGCATCGACCTGGTATTGCAGTACCTCCAGGACCGGTGCACCCCTCTCTCACTGTGAAAAATAAACTCCAATCACTCCAACTTATCCAACTGTAAGGCTTAGCTGCTTCACTAAGAAAGTAACTCACCACGAGGCCTTCATGACCATGCGGTATGCCGAAGCCGGAAATGACAAACACACAGTCGCACACACTCATCTTATGCAAAACAATCCGTTTTATCATCAACATTCAGTCACTGCAAAGATTTAAAGACTAGCCTCTTATCAAAAGTTAGAATGGACCCAAAGTGTGTGATTGATACAGTCTGGTTTAGCTTTCGCTTGCTCTCGGTTTTTAGTATGACTCGTTCTCAACATTACGTCATTCTTCTGTTAGGCGCACATGGCTAATTTGCATACGGGCAGAGATCTTTAGCGCCCACTGTTTGGGAGAATTTAAGCAACATACAGACACTGACAACGTCTCTCCAAACTCTATTTGTGAAACATGCAGACACTGTTGTGACGCCGGCAGCAGGGAGCATCAGAGGGCTGCAACGACAGAGATACATTGCAGTCTATCCCTGGTGTTGCAACGCTACATTTCTTCAAAAGATCACTCAACCGCACACGCAGTGTATTGCATTGCGTTTTGATATGGTACTTTGAGTATGGAACAAAGTCTTTATGCATTGCTTTCCTTCATTATGGATCTAATCATTGTTTCTGTACAAGTCCCGTCTCTGGCCACGGCAGCGCTCTCAGTCCTTATGTGCTCCTGCTGTGTGAAAGCTAGTATGGACCCGGTAACATTTGCATACGGCCATACCACCCTGATCAAGCCCGTTCTCGTCTGATCTCGGAAGCTAAGCAGGAACGGGCCTGGTTAGTACTTGGATGGGAGACCGCCTGGGAATACCAGGTGCTGTAAACTTTTTTTTTTTCTGCACGAGATCAATGGCTGCAATGGTCTGCCGTGCCCTGATCTTTAGCGCCCACTGTTTGGGAGAATTTAAGCAACATACAGACACTGACAACGTCTCTCCAAACTCTATTTGTGAAAAATGCAGACACTGTTGTGACGCCGGCAGCAGGGAGCATCAGAGGGCTGCAACGACAGAGATACATTGCAGTCTATCCCTGGTGTTGCAACGCTACATTTCTTCAAAAGATCACTCAACCGCAAACGCAGTGTATTGCATTGCGTTTTGATATGGTACTTTGAGTATGGAATAAAGTCTTTATGCATTGCTTTCCTTCATTATGGATCTAATCATTGTTTCTGTACAAGTCCCGTCTCTGGCCACGGCAGCGCTCTCAGTCCTTTTGTGCTCCTGATGAATAAAACGTAGTATGGACCCGGGAACATTTGCGTACGGCCATACCACCCTGATCACGCCCGATCTCGTCTGATCTCGGAAGCTAAGCAGGGTCGGGCCTGGTTAGTACTTGGATGGGTGACCGCCTGGGAATACCAGGTGCTGTAAGCATTTTTATTTTTCTGCTCGAGATCAATGGCTGCAATGGTCTGCCGTGCCCTGATCCTTAGCGCCCACTGTTTGGGAGAATTTAAGCAACATACAGACACTGACATCGTCTCTCCAAACTCTATTTGTGAAAAATGCAGACACTGTTGTGACGCCGGCAGCAGGGAGCATCAGAGGGCTGCAACGACAGAGATACATTGCAGTCTATCCCTGGTGTTGCAACGCTACATTTCTTCAAAAGATCACTCAACCGCAAACGCAGTGTATTGCATTGCGTTTTGATATGGTACTTTGAGTATGGAATAAAGTCTTTATGCATTGCTTTCCTTCATTATGGATCTAATCATTGTTTCTGTACAAGTCCCGTCTCTGGCCACGGCAGCGCTCTCAGTCCTTTTGTGCTCCTGATGAATAAAACGTAGTATGGACCCGGGAACGTTTGCGTACGGCCATACCACCCTGATCACGCCCGATCTCGTCTGATCTCGGAAGCTAAGCAGGGTCGGGCCTGGTTAGTACTTGGATGGGTGACCGCCTGGGAATACCAGGTGCTGTAAGCATTTTTATTTTTCTGCTCGAGATCAATGGCTGCAATGGTCTGCCGTGCCCTGATCCTTAGCGCCCACTGTTTGGGAGAATTTAAGCAACATACAGACACTGACAACGTCTCTCCAAACTCTATTTGTGAAACATGCAGACACTGTTGTGACGCCGGCAGCAGGGAGCATCAGAGGGCTGCAACGACAGAGATACATTGCAGTCTATCCCTGGTGTTGCAACGCTACATTTCTTCAAAAGATCACTCAACCGCACACGCAGTGTATTGCATTGCGTTTTCATATGGTACTTTGAGTATGGAATAAAGTCTTTATGCATTGCTTTCCTTCATTATGGATCTAATCATTGTTTCTGTACAAGTCCCGTCTCTGGCCACGGCAGCACCCTCAGTCCTTATGTGCTCCTGCTGTATAAAACCTTGTATGGACCCGGAAATGTTAGTTTACGGCCATAACAGCCTGATCATGCCCGATCTCGTCTGATCTCGGAAGCTAAGCAGGGTCGGGCCTGGTTACTACATCGATGGGGGACCACCTGGTGCTGTAAGCACATTTATTTTTCAACTCGAGCTCATTGGCTGCAATGGCCTGCCGTGCCGTGATCTTTAGCGCCCACTGTTTGGGAGAATTTAAGCAACATACAGACACTGACAACGTCTCTCCAAACTCTATTTGAGAAACATGCAGACACACTAGTGACGCTGGCAGCAGGGACCAGCAGAGAGATGCAGCGACCTCGGCATTTTTCTTCAGCTTTCACAAACACGCACACAGGGTGACTGGTCTTCTATTTGTTTTGTCGTCGTCTGTCAAACCGCTAAGTGGAGCGACGTGTTTGGGAAGCTGGACTCTTGGTCTGAGCATGTGTGGGCATCGCTTCTCGGCCTTTTGGCTAAGATCAAGTGTAGTATCTGTTCTTATCAGTTTAATATCTGATACGTCCCCTACCCGGGGACCATATATTAAATTGTTTTTTGGAACTGGGAGATGGAATAGGGGCTTGCTCCGTCCACTCCACGCATCGACCTGGTATTGCAGTACCTCCAGGACCGGTGCACCCCTCTCTCACTGTGAAAAATAAACTCCAATCACTCCAACTTATCCAACTGTAAGGCTTAGCTGCTTCACTAAGAAAGTAACTCACCACGAGGCCTTCATGACCATGCGGTATGCCGAAGCCGGAAATGACAAACACACAGTCGCACACACTCATCTTATGCAAAACAATCCGTTTTATCATCAACATTCAGTCACTGCAAAGATTTAAAGACTAGCCTCTTATCAAAAGTTAGAATGGACCCAAAGTGTGTGATTGATACAGTCTGGTTTAGCTTTCGCTTGCTCTCGGTTTTTAGTATGACTCGTTCTCAACATTACGTCATTCTTCTGTTAGGCGCACATGGCTAATTTGCATACGGGCAGAGATCTTTAGCGCCCACTGTTTGGGAGAATTTAAGCAACATACAGACACTGACAACGTCTCTCCAAACTCTATTTGTGAAACATGCAGACACTGTTGTGACGCCGGCAGCAGGGAGCATCAGAGGGCTGCAACGACAGAGATACATTGCAGTCTATCCCTGGTGTTGCAACGCTACATTTCTTCAAAAGATCACTCAACCGCACACGCAGTGTATTGCATTGCGTTTTGATATGGTACTTTGAGTATGGAACAAAGTCTTTATGCATTGCTTTCCTTCATTATGGATCTAATCATTGTTTCTGTACAAGTCCCGTCTCTGGCCACGGCAGCGCTCTCAGTCCTTATGTGCTCCTGCTGTGTGAAAGCTAGTATGGACCCGGTAACATTTGCATACGGCCATACCACCCTGATCAAGCCCGTTCTCGTCTGATCTCGGAAGCTAAGCAGGAACGGGCCTGGTTAGTACTTGGATGGGAGACCGCCTGGGAATACCAGGTGCTGTAAACTTTTTTTTTTTCTGCACGAGATCAATGGCTGCAATGGTCTGCCGTGCCCTGATCTTTAGCGCCCACTGTTTGGGAGAATTTAAGCAACATACAGACACTGACAACGTCTCTCCAAACTCTATTTGTGAAAAATGCAGACACTGTTGTGACGCCGGCAGCAGGGAGCATCAGAGGGCTGCAACGACAGAGATACATTGCAGTCTATCCCTGGTGTTGCAACGCTACATTTCTTCAAAAGATCACTCAACCGCAAACGCAGTGTATTGCATTGCGTTTTGATATGGTACTTTGAGTATGGAATAAAGTCTTTATGCATTGCTTTCCTTCATTATGGATCTAATCATTGTTTCTGTACAAGTCCCGTCTCTGGCCACGGCAGCGCTCTCAGTCCTTTTGTGCTCCTGATGAATAAAACGTAGTATGGACCCGGGAACATTTGCGTACGGCCATACCACCCTGATCACGCCCGATCTCGTCTGATCTCGGAAGCTAAGCAGGGTCGGGCCTGGTTAGTACTTGGATGGGTGACCGCCTGGGAATACCAGGTGCTGTAAGCATTTTTATTTTTCTGCTCGAGATCAATGGCTGCAATGGTCTGCCGTGCCCTGATCCTTAGCGCCCACTGTTTGGGAGAATTTAAGCAACATACAGACACTGACATCGTCTCTCCAAACTCTATTTGTGAAAAATGCAGACACTGTTGTGACGCCGGCAGCAGGGAGCATCAGAGGGCTGCAACGACAGAGATACATTGCAGTCTATCCCTGGTGTTGCAACGCTACATTTCTTCAAAAGATCACTCAACCGCAAACGCAGTGTATTGCATTGCGTTTTGATATGGTACTTTGAGTATGGAATAAAGTCTTTATGCATTGCTTTCCTTCATTATGGATCTAATCATTGTTTCTGTACAAGTCCCGTCTCTGGCCACGGCAGCGCTCTCAGTCCTTTTGTGCTCCTGATGAATAAAACGTAGTATGGACCCGGGAACATTTGCGTACGGCCATACCACCCTGATCACGCCCGATCTCGTCTGAGCGCTCTCAGTCCTTTTGTGCTCCTGCTGAATAAAACGTAGTATGGACCCGGGAACATTTGCGTACGGCCATACCACCCTGATCACGCCCGATCTCGTCTGATCTCGGAAGCTAAGCAGGGTCGGGCCTGGTTAGTACTTGGATGGGTGACCGCCTGGGAATACCAGGTGCTGTAAGCATTTTTATTTTTCTGCTCGAGATCAATGGCTGCAATGGTCTGCCGTGCCCTGATCTTTAGCGCCCACTGTTTGGGAGAATTTAAGCAACATACAGACACTGACAACGTCTCTCCAAACTCTATTTGTGAAAAATGCAGACACTGTTGTGACGCCGGCAGCAGGGAGCATCAGAGGGCTGCAACGACAGAGATACATTGCAGTCTATCCCTGGTGTTGCAACGCTACATTTCTTCAAAAGATCACTCAACCGCACACGCAGTGTATTGCATTGCGTTTTGATATGGTACTTTGAGTATGGAATAAAGTCTTTATGCATTGCTTTCCTTCATTATGGATCTAATCATTGTTTCTGTACAAGTCCCGTCTCTGGCCACGGCAGCGCTCTCAGTCCTTTTGTGCTCCTGCTGAATAAAAGGTAGTATGGACCCGGTAACATTTGCGTTCGGCCATACCACCCTGATCACGCCCGATCTCGTCTGATCTCGGAAGCTAAGCAGGGTCGGGCCTGGTTAGTACTTGGATGGGTGACCGCCTGGGAATACCAGGTGCTGTAAGCATATTTATTTTTCTGCTCGAGATCAATGGCTGCAATGGTCTGCCGTGCCCTGATCTTTAGCGCCCACTGTTTGGGAGAATTTAAGCAACATACAGACACTGACAACGTCTCTCCAAACTCTATTTGTGAAACATGCAGACACTGTTGTGACGCCGGCAGCAGGGAGCATCAGAGGGCTGCAACGACAGAGATACATTGCAGTCTATCCCTGGTGTTGCAACGCTACATTTCTTCAAAAGATCACTCAACCGCACACGCAGTGTATTGCATTGCGTTTTGATATGGTACTTTGAGTATGGAATAAAGTCTTTATGCATTGCTTTCCTTCATTATGGATCTAATCATTGTTTCTGTACAAGTCCCGTCTCTGGCCACGGCAGCGCTCTCAGTCCTTTTGTGCTCCTGCTGAATAAAAGGTAGTATGGACCCGGTAACATTTGCGTACGGCCATACCACCCTGATCACGCCCGATCTCGTCTGATCTCGGAAGCTAAGCAGGGTCGGGCCTGGTTAGTACTTGGATGGGTGACCGCCTGGGAATACCAGGTGCTGTAATCATATTTATTTTTCTGCTCGAGATCAATGGCTGCAATGGTCTGCCGTGCACTGATCTTTAGCGCCCACTGTTTGGGAGAATTTAAGCAACATACAGACACTGACAACGTCTCTCCAAACTCTATTTGTGAAAAATGCAGACACTGTTGTGACGCCGGCAGCAGGGAGCATCAGAGGGCTGCAACGACAGAGATACATTGCAGTCTATCCCTGGTGTTGCAACGCAACATTTCTTCAAAAGATCACTCAACCGCACACGCAGTGTATTGCATTGCGTTTTCATATGGTACTTTGAGTATGGAATAAAGTCTTTATGCATTGCTTTCCTTCATTATGGATCTAATCATTGTTTCTGTACAAGTCCCGTCTCTGGCCACGGCAGCGCTCTCAGTCCTTTTGTGCTCCTGCTGAATAAAAGGTAGTATGGACCCGGTAACATTTGCGTACGGCCATACCACCCTGATCACGCCCGATCTCGTCTGATCTCGGAAGCTAAGCAGGGTCGGGCCTGGTTAGTACTTGGATGGGTGACCGCCTGGGAATACCAGGTGCTGTAAGCATTTTTATTTTTCTGCTCGAGATCAATGGCTGCAATGGTCTGCCGTGCCCTGATCCTTAGCGCCCACTGTTTGGGAGAATATAAGCAACATACAGACACCGACAACGTCTCTCCAAACTCTATTTGTGAAACATGCAGACACTGTTGTGACGCCGGCAGCAGGGAGCATCAGAGGGCTGCAACGACAGAGATACATTGCAGTCTATCCCTGGTGTTGCAACGTTACATTTCTTCAAAAGATCACTCAACCGCACACGCAGTGTATTGCATTGCGTTTTCATATGGTACTTTGAGTATGGAATAAAGTCTTTATGCATTGCTTTCCTACATTATGGATCTAATCATTGTTTCTGTACAAGTCCCGTCTCTGGCCACGGCAGCGCTCTCAGTCCTTTTGTGCTCCTGCTGAATAAAAGGTAGTATGGACCCGGTAACATTTGCGTACGGCCATACCACCCTGATCACGCCCGATCTCGTCTGATCTCGGAAGCTAAGCAGGGTCGGGCCTGGTTAGTACTTGGATGGGTGACCGCCTGGGAATACCAGGTGCTGTAAGCTCTTTTATTTTTCTGCTCGAGATCAATGGCTGCAATGGTCTGCCGTGCCCTGATCCTTAGCGCCCACTGTTTGGGAGAATTTAATCAACATACAGACACCGACAACGTCTCTCCAAACTCTATTTGTGAAACATGCAGACACTGTTGTGACGCCGGCAGCAGGGAGCATCAGAGGGCTGCAACGACAGAGATACATTGCAGTCTATCCCTGGTGTTGCAACGCTACATTTCTTCAAAAGATCACTCAACCGCACACGCAGTGTATTGCATTGCGTTTTCATATGGTACTTTGAGTATGGAATAAAGTCTTTATGCATTGCTTTCCTTCATTATGGATCTAATCATTGTTTCTGTACAAGTCCCGTCTCTGGCCACGGCAGCGCTCTCAGTCCTTTTGTGCTCCTGCTGAATAAAAGGTAGTATGGACCCGGTAACATTTGCGTACGGCCATACCACCCTGATCACGCCCGATCTCGTCTGATCTCGGAAGCTAAGCAGGGTCGGGCCTGGTTAGTACTTGGATGGGTGACCGCCTGGGAATACCAGGTGCTGTAAGCATTTTTATTTTTCTGCTCGAGATCAATGGCTGCAATGGTCTGCCGTGCCCTGATCCTTAGCGCCCACTGTTTGGGAGAATTTAAGCAACATACAGACACTGACAACTTATATCACTCCAACTCATCCAACTCCAAGGCGAGGCTGCTTCACTAAGAAAGCAACTCACCACGAGGCCTTCATTACCATGCGGTATGCCGAAGCCGGAAATGACAAACGCACAGTCGCACGCACTCATCGAATGCAAAACAATCCGTTTTATCATAAACATTCAGTCACTGCAAAGATTTAAAGACTAGCCTCTTATCATAAGTTAGAATGGACCCAAAGTGTGTGATTGATACAGTCTGGTTTAGCTGTCGATTGCTCTCCCTTTTTAGTATGACTCGTTCTCAACATTACGTCATTCTTCTGTTAGGTGCACATGGCTAATTTGCATACGTGCACAGGACTGGCTGGCTCCGCATGGCAAATAATAGAACATATTTAATTATCCTGGGGGAAAAGAGAATCAATTGCAAACCGCTAAAATAGTACCTACTTTGTCGTATTACATTCCGTTTTGTGATACCTAACAACATGAAATAAAATGGATAACAGTTTAAATCTGTATTAAGAACAAGCAAATTGCACACACTTGTTGGAAAATAAACCCTGCAACACGGACTTTAAAGTCTAGACATCTCCGAATTCTTTGCAACCGTTCTCCAAGGGAACACGCGTGGGCAGCGTTCAGCCCATCTGAACGAGTACTAATCATACTTACCTGGCAAGGGAGATACCATGATCAAGAAGGTGGTTCACCCATGGTGAGGCTCGGCCATTGCACTGCGGCTGTTGCTGACCCGTGCGAATTCCCCAAATGTGGGAATCTCGATTGCATAATTTCTGGTAGTGGGGGACTGCGTTCGCGCTCTCCCCTGATCATGTTGTTGTAAAGAAATAAGAGCTATGAATGACTGCTTCGCTTGACCTGCTGCAGTCCATCGCAGCGTTTGAAACGCTATGTTTCTTCAAAGGTTCACGCAAACGAGCACACACGCCAACTCGGTGTATTGCATTGCGTTTTGATATGGTACTTTGAGTCCGGAATAAAGTATTCATTCATTGCTTTCCTTCATTATTGATCTAATAATTGTTTCTGTACAAGTCTGGTCTATGGTCACGGCAGCGCTCTCAGTCCTTATGTGCTCCTGCTGTTTAAAAGCTACTTTGGATGCGGCTATACTCGCTTACGGCCATACCACCCTGAACACGCCCGATCTCGTCTGATCTCGGAAGCTAAGCAGGGTCGGGCCTGGTTAGTACTTGGATGGGAGACCGCCTGGGAATACCAGGTGCTGTAAGCTTTTTTTTTTTCTGCACGAGATCAATGGCTGCAATGGTCTGCCGTGCCCTGATCTTTAGCGCCCACTGTTTGGGAGAATTTAAGCAACATACAGACACTGACAACGTCTCTCCAAACTCTATTTGTGAAAAATGCAGACACTGTTGTGACGCCGGCAGCAGGGAGCATCAGAGGGCTGCAACGACAGAGATACATTGCAGTCTATCCCTGGTGTTGCAACGCTACATTTCTTCAAAAGATCACTCAACCGCAAACGCAGTGTATTGCATTGCGTTTTGATATGGTACTTTGAGTATGGAATAAAGTCTTTATGCATTGCTTTCCTTCATTATGGATCTAATCATTGTTTCTGTACAAGTCCCGTCTCTGGCCACGGCAGCGCTCTCAGTCCTTTTGTGCTCCTGATGAATAAAACGTAGTATGGACCCGGGAACATTTGCGTACGGCCATACCACCCTGATCACGCCCGATCTCGTCTGATCTCGGAAGCTAAGCAGGGTCGGGCCTGGTTAGTACTTGGATGGGTGACCGCCTGGGAATACCAGGTGCTGTAAGCATTTTTATTTTTCTGCTCGAGATCAATGGCTGCAATGGTCTGCCGTGCCCTGATCCTTAGCGCCCACTGTTTGGGAGAATTTAAGCAACATACAGACACTGACAACGTCTCTCCAAACTCTATTTGTGAAAAATGCAGACACTGTTGTGACGCCGGCAGCAGGGAGCATCAGAGGGCTGCAACGACAGAGATACATTGCAGTCTATCCCTGGTGTTGCAACGCTACATTTCTTCAAAAGATCACTCAACCGCACACGCAGTGTATTGCATTGCGTTTTCATATGGTACTTTGAGTATGGAATAAAGTCTTTATGCATTGCTTTCCTTCATTATGGATCTAATCATTGTTTCTGTACAAGTCCCGTCTCTGGCCACGGCAGCGCTCTCAGTCCTTTTGTGCTCCTGCTGAATAAAAGGTAGTATGGACCCGGTAATATTTGCGTACGGCCATACCATCCTGATCACGCCCGATCTCGTCTGATCTCGGAAGCTAAGCAGGATCGGGCCTGGTTAGTACTTGGATGGGTGACCGCCTGGGAATACCAGGTGCTGTAAGCATTTTTATTTTTCTGCTCGAGATCAATGGCTGCAATGGTCTGCCGTGCCCTGATCCTTAGCGCCCACTGTTTGGGAGAATTTAAGCAACATACAGACACTGACAACGTCTCTCCAAACTCTATTTGTGAAACATGCAGACACTGTTGTGACGCCGGCAGCAGGGAGCATCAGAGGGCTGCAACGACAGAGATACATTGCAGTCTATCCCTGGTGTTGCAACGCTACATTTCTTCAAAAGATCACTCAACCGCACACGCAGTGTATTGCATTGCGTTTTCATATGGTACTTTGAGTATGGAATAAAGTCTTTATGCATTGCTTTCCTTCATTATGGATCTAATCATTGTTTCTGTACAAGTCCCGTCTCTGGCCACGGCAGCACCCTCAGTCCTTATGTGCTCCTGCTGTATAAAACCTTGTATGGACCCGGAAATGTTAGTTTACGGCCATAACAGCCTGATCATGCCCGATCTCGTCTGATCTCGGAAGCTAAGCAGGGTCGGGCCTGGTTACTACATCGATGGGGGACCACCTGGTGCTGTAAGCACATTTATTTTTCAACTCGAGCTCATTGGCTGCAATGGCCTGCCGTGCCGTGATCTTTAGCGCCCACTGTTTGGGAGAATTTAAGCAACATACAGACACTGACAACGTCTCTCCAAACTCTATTTGAGAAACATGCAGACACACTAGTGACGCTGGCAGCAGGGACCAGCAGAGAGATGCAGCGACCTCGGCATTTTTCTTCAGCTTTCACAAACACGCACACAGGGTGACTGGTCTTCTATTTGTTTTGTCGTCGTCTGTCAAACCGCTAAGTGGAGCGACGTGTTTGGGAAGCTGGACTCTTGGTCTGAGCATGTGTGGGCATCGCTTCTCGGCCTTTTGGCTAAGATCAAGTGTAGTATCTGTTCTTATCAGTTTAATATCTGATACGTCCCCTACCCGGGGACCATATATTAAATTGTTTTTTGGAACTGGGAGATGGAATAGGGGCTTGCTCCGTCCACTCCACGCATCGACCTGGTATTGCAGTACCTCCAGGACCGGTGCACCCCTCTCTCACTGTGAAAAATAAACTCCAATCACTCCAACTTATCCAACTGTAAGGCTTAGCTGCTTCACTAAGAAAGTAACTCACCACGAGGCCTTCATGACCATGCGGTATGCCGAAGCCGGAAATGACAAACACACAGTCGCACACACTCATCTTATGCAAAACAATCCGTTTTATCATCAACATTCAGTCACTGCAAAGATTTAAAGACTAGCCTCTTATCAAAAGTTAGAATGGACCCAAAGTGTGTGATTGATACAGTCTGGTTTAGCTTTCGCTTGCTCTCGGTTTTTAGTATGACTCGTTCTCAACATTACGTCATTCTTCTGTTAGGCGCACATGGCTAATTTGCATACGGGCAGAGATCTTTAGCGCCCACTGTTTGGGAGAATTTAAGCAACATACAGACACTGACAACGTCTCTCCAAACTCTATTTGTGAAACATGCAGACACTGTTGTGACGCCGGCAGCAGGGAGCATCAGAGGGCTGCAACGACAGAGATACATTGCAGTCTATCCCTGGTGTTGCAACGCTACATTTCTTCAAAAGATCACTCAACCGCACACGCAGTGTGTTGCATTGCGTTTTGATATGGTACTTTGAGTATGGAACAAAGTCTTTATGCATTGCTTTCCTTCATTATGGATCTAATCATTGTTTCTGTACAAGTCCCGTCTCTGGCCACGGCAGCGCTCTCAGTCCTTATGTGCTCCTGCTGTGTGAAAGCTAGTATGGACCCGGTAACATTTGCATACGGCCATACCACCCTGATCAAGCCCGTTCTCGTCTGATCTCGGAAGCTAAGCAGGAACGGGCCTGGTTAGTACTTGGATGGGAGACCTCCTGGGAATACCAGGTGCTGTAAACTTTTTTTTTTTCTGCACGAGATCAATGGCTGCAATGGTCTGCCGTGCCCTGATCTTTAGCGCCCACTGTTTGGGAGAATTTAAGCAACATACAGACACTGACAACGTCTCTCCAAACTCTATTTGTGAAAAATGCAGACACTGTTGTGACGCCGGCAGCAGGGAGCATCAGAGGGCTGCAACGACAGAGATACATTGCAGTCTATCCCTGGTGTTGCAACGCTACATTTCTTCAAAAGATCACTCAACCGCAAACGCAGTGTATTGCATTGCGTTTTGATATGGTACTTTGAGTATGGAATAAAGTCTTTATGCATTGCTTTCCTTCATTATGGATCTAATCATTGTTTCTGTACAAGTCCCGTCTCTGGCCACGGCAGCGCTCTCAGTCCTTTTGTGCTCCTGATGAATAAAACGTAGTATGGACCCGGGAACATTTGCGTACGGCCATACCACCCTGATCACGCCCGATCTCGTCTGATCTCGGAAGCTAAGCAGGGTCGGGCCTGGTTAGTACTTGGATGGGTGACCGCCTGGGAATACCAGGTGCTGTAAGCATTTTTATTTTTCTGCTCGAGATCAATGGCTGCAATGGTCTGCCGTGCCCTGATCCTTAGCGCCCACTGTTTGGGAGAATTTAAGCAACATACAGACACTGACATCGTCTCTCCAAACTCTATTTGTGAAAAATGCAGACACTGTTGTGACGCCGGCAGCAGGGAGCATCAGAGGGCTGCAACGACAGAGATACATTGCAGTCTATCCCTGGTGTTGCAACGCTACATTTCTTCAAAAGATCACTCAACCGCAAACGCAGTGTATTGCATTGCGTTTTGATATGGTACTTTGAGTATGGAATAAAGTCTTTATGCATTGCTTTCCTTCATTATGGATCTAATCATTGTTTCTGTACAAGTCCCGTCTCTGGCCACGGCAGCGCTCTCAGTCCTTTTGTGCTCCTGATGAATAAAACGTAGTATGGACCCGGGAACATTTGCGTACGGCCATACCACCCTGATCACGCCCGATCTCGTCTGATCTCGGAAGCTAAGCAGGGTCGGGCCTGGTTAGTACTTGGATGGGTGACCGCCTGGGAATACCAGGTGCTGTAAGCATTTTTATTTTTCTGCTCGAGATCAATGGCTGCAATGGTCTGCCGTGCCCTGATCCTTAGCGCCCACTGTTTGGGAGAATTTAAGCAACATACAGACACTGACAACGTCTCTCCAAACTCTATTTGTGAAAAATGCAGACACTGCTGTGACGCCGGCAGCAGGGAGCATCAGAGGGCTGCAACGACAGAGATACATTGCAGTCTATCCCTGGTGTTGCAACGCTACATTTCTTCAAAAGATCACTCAACCGCACACGCAGTGTATTGCATTACGTTTTCATATGGTACTTTGAGTATGGAATAAAGTCTTTATGCATTGCTTTCCTTCATTATGGATCTAATCATTGTTTCTGTACAAGTCCCGTCTCTGGCCACGGCAGCGCTCTCAGTCCTTTTGTGCTCCTGCTGAATAAAAGGTAGTATGGACCCGGTAACATTTGCGTACGGCCATACCATCCTGAACACGCCCGATCTCGTCTGATCTCGGAAGCTAAGCAGGGTCGGGCCTGGTTAGTACTTGGATGGGTGACCGCCTGGGAATACCAGGTGCTGTAAGCATTTTTATTTTTCTGCTCGAGATCAATGGCTGCAATGGTCTGCCGTGCCCTGATCCTTAGCGCCCACTGTTTGGGAGAATTTAAGCAACATACAGACACTGACATCGTCTCTCCAAACTCTATTTGTGAAAAATGCAGACACTGTTGTGACGCCGGCAGCAGGGAGCATCAGAGGGCTGCAACGACAGAGATACATTGCAGTCTATCCCTGGTGTTGCAACGCTACATTTCTTCAAAAGATCACTCAACCGCACACGCAGTGTATTGCATTGCGTTTTCATATGGTACTTTGAGTATGGAATAAAGTCTTTATGCATTGCTTTCCTTCATTATGGATCTAATCATTGTTTCTGTACAAGTCCCGTCTCTGGCCACGGCAGCGCTCTCAGTCCTTTTGTGCTCCTGATGAATAAAACGTAGTATGGACCCGGAAATATTTGCGTACGGCCATACCATCCTGATCACGCCCGATCTCGTCTGATCTCGGAAGCTAAGCAGGATCGGGCCTGGTTAGTACTTGGATGGGTGACCGCCTGGGAATACCAGGTGCTGTAAGCATTTTTATTTTTCTGCTCGAGATCAATGGCTGCAATGGTCTGCCGTGCCCTGATCCTTAGCGCCCACTGTTTGGGAGAATTTAAGCAACATACAGACACTGACAACGTCTCTCCAAACTCTATTTGTGAAACATGCAGACACTGTTGTGACGCCGGCAGCAGGGAGCATCAGAGGGCTGCAACGACAGAGATACATTGCAGTCTATCCCTGGTGTTGCAACGCTACATTTCTTCAAAAGATCACTCAACCGCACACGCAGTGTATTGCATTGCGTTTTCATATGGTACTTTGAGTATGGAATAAAGTCTTTATGCATTGCTTTCCTTCATTATGGATCTAATCATTGTTTCTGTACAAGTCCCGTCTCTGGCCACGGCAGCACCCTCAGTCCTTATGTGCTCCTGCTGTATAAAACCTTGTATGGACCCGGAAATGTTAGTTTACGGCCATAACAGCCTGATCATGCCCGATCTCGTCTGATCTCGGAAGCTAAGCAGGGTCGGGCCTGGTTACTACATCGATGGGGGACCACCTGGTGCTGTAAGCACATTTATTTTTCAACTCGAGCTCATTGGCTGCAATGGCCTGCCGTGCCGTGATCTTTAGCGCCCACTGTTTGGGAGAATTTAAGCAACATACAGACACTGACAACGTCTCTCCAAACTCTATTTGAGAAAAATGCAGACACTGTTGTGACGCCGGCAGCAGGGAGCATCAGAGGGCTGCAACGACAGAGATACATTGCAGTCTATCCCTGGTGTTGCAACGCTACATTTCTTCAAAAGATCACTCAACCGCACACGCAGTGTATTGCATTGCGTTTTGATATGGTACTTTGAGTATGGAATAAAGTCTTTATGCATTGCTTTCCTTCATTATGGATCTAATCATTGTTTCTGTACAAGTCCCGTCTCTGGCCACGGCAGCGCTCTCAGTCCTTTTGTGCTCCTGCTGAATAAAAGGTAGTATGGACCCGTTAACATTTGCGTACGGCCATACCACCCTGATCACGCCCGATCTCGTCTGATCTCGGAAGCTAAGCAGGGTCGGGCCTGGTTAGTACTTGGATGGGTGACCGCCTGGGAATACCAGGTGCTGTAAGCATTTTTATTTTTCTGCTCGAGATCAATGGCTGCAATGGTCTGCCGTGCCCTGATCCTTAGCGCCCACTGTTTGGGAGAATTTAAGCAACATACAGACACTGACAACGTCTCTCCAAACTCTATCTGTGAAAAATGCAGACACTGTTGTGACGCCGGCAGCAGGGAGCATCAGAGGGCTGCAACGACAGAGATACATTGCAGTCTATCCCTGGTGTTGCAACGCTACATTTCTTCAAAAGATCACTCAACCGCACACGCAGTGTATTGCATTGCGTTTTCATATGGTACTTTGAGTATGGAATAAAGTCTTTATGCATTGCTTTCCTTCATTATGGATCTAATCATTGTTTCTGTACAAGTCCCGTCTCTGGCCACGGCAGCGCTCTCAGTCCTTTTGTGCTCCTGCTGAATAAAAGGTAGTATGGACCCGGTAATATTTGCGTACGGCCATACCATCCTGATCACGCCCGATCTCGTCTGATCTCGGAAGCTAAGCAGGATCGGGCCTGGTTAGTACTTGGATGGGTGACCGCCTGGGAATACCAGGTGCTGTAAGCATTTTTATTTTTCTGCTCGAGATCAATGGCTGCAATGGTCTGCCGTGCCCTGATCCTTAGCGCCCACTGTTTGGGAGAATTTAAGCAACATACAGACACTGACAACGTCTCTCCAAACTCTATTTGTGAAACATGCAGACACTGTTGTGACGCCGGCAGCAGGGAGCATCAGAGGGCTGCAACGACAGAGATACATTGCAGTCTATCCCTGGTGTTGCAACGCTACATTTCTTCAAAAGATCACTCAACCGCACACGCAGTGTATTGCATTGCGTTTTCATATGGTACTTTGAGTATGGAATAAAGTCTTTATGCATTGCTTTCCTTCATTATGGATCTAATCATTGTTTCTGTACAAGTCCCGTCTCTGGCCACGGCAGCACCCTCAGTCCTTATGTGCTCCTGCTGTATAAAACCTTGTATGGACCCGGAAATGTTAGTTTACGGCCATAACAGCCTGATCATGCCCGATCTCGTCTGATCTCGGAAGCTAAGCAGGGTCGGGCCTGGTTACTACATCGATGGGGGACCACCTGGTGCTGTAAGCACATATATTTTTCAACTCGAGCTCATTGGCTGCAATGGCCTGCCGTGCCGTGATCTTTAGCGCCCACTGTTTGGGAGAATTTAAGCAACATACAGACACTGACAACGTCTCTCCAAACTCTATTTGAGAAACATGCAGACACACTAGTGACGCTGGCAGCAGGGACCAGCAGAGAGATGCAGCGACCTCGGCATTTTTCTTCAGCTTTCACAAACACGCACACAGGGTGACTGGTCTTCTATTTGTTTTGTCGTCGTCTGTCAAACCGCTAAGTGGAGCGACGTGTTTGGGAAGCTGGACTCTTGGTCTGAGCATGTGTGGGCATCGCTTCTCGGCCTTTTGGCTAAGATCAAGTGTAGTATCTGTTCTTATCAGTTTAATATCTGATACGTCCCCTACCCGGGGACCATATATTAAATTGTTTTTTGGAACTGGGAGATGGAATAGGGGCTTGCTCCGTCCACTCCACGCATCGACCTGGTATTGCAGTACCTCCAGGACCGGTGCACCCCTCTCTCACTGTGAAAAATAAACTCCAATCACTCCAACTTATCCAACTGTAAGGCTTAGCTGCTTCACTAAGAAAGTAACTCACCACGAGGCCTTCATGACCATGCGGTATGCCGAAGCCGGAAATGACAAACACACAGTCGCACACACTCATCTTATGCAAAACAATCCGTTTTATCATCAACATTCAGTCACTGCAAAGATTTAAAGACTAGCCTCTTATCAAAAGTTAGAATGGACCCAAAGTGTGTGATTGATACAGTCTGGTTTAGCTTTCGCTTGCTCTCGGTTTTTAGTATGACTCGTTCTCAACATTACGTCATTCTTCTGTTAGGCGCACATGGCTAATTTGCATACGGGCAGAGATCTTTAGCGCCCACTGTTTGGGAGAATTTAAGCAACATAGAGACACTGACAACGTCTCTCCAAACTCTATTTGTGAAACATGCAGACACTGTTGTGACGCCGGCAGCAGGGAGCATCAGAGGGCTGCAACGACAGAGATACATTGCAGTCTATCCCTGGTGTTGCAACGCTACATTTCTTCAAAAGATCACTCAACCGCACACGCAGTGTATTGCATTGCGTTTTGATATGGTACTTTGAGTATGGAACAAAGTCTTTATGCATTGCTTTCCTTCATTATGGATCTAATCATTGTTTCTGTACAAGTCCCGTCTCTGGCCACGGCAGCGCTCTCAGTCCTTATGTGCTCCTGCTGTGTGAAAGCTAGTATGGACCCGGTAACATTTGCATACGGCCATACCACCCTGATCAAGCCCGTTCTCGTCTGATCTCGGAAGCTAAGCAGGAACGGGCCTGGTTAGTACTTGGATGGGAGACCGCCTGGGAATACCAGGTGCTGTAAACTTTTTTTTTTTCTGCACGAGATCAATGGCTGCAATGGTCTGCCGTGCCCTGATCTTTAGCGCCCACTGTTTGGGAGAATTTAAGCAACATACAGACACTGACAACGTCTCTCCAAACTCTATTTGTGAAAAATGCAGACACTGTTGTGACGCCGGCAGCAGGGAGCATCAGAGGGCTGCAACGACAGAGATACATTGCAGTCTATCCCTGGTGTTGCAACGCTACATTTCTTCAAAAGATCACTCAACCGCAAACGCAGTGTATTGCATTGCGTTTTGATATGGTACTTTGAGTATGGAATAAAGTCTTTATGCATTGCTTTCCTTCATTATGGATCTAATCATTGTTTATGTACAAGTCCCGTCTCTGGCCACGGCAGCGCTCTCAGTCCTTTTGTGCTCCTGATGAATAAAACGTAGTATGGACCCGGGAACATTTGCGTACGGCCATACCACCCTGATCACGCCCGATCTCGTCTGATCTCGGAAGCTAAGCAGGGTCGGGCCTGGTTAGTACTTGGATGGGTGACCGCCTGGGAATACCAGGTGCTGTAAGCATTTTTATTTTTCTGCTCGAGATCAATGGCTGCAATGGTCTGCCGTGCCCTGATCCTTAGCGCCCACTGTTTGGGAGAATTTAAGCAACATACAGACACTGACAACTTATATCACTCCAACTCATCCAACTCCAAGGCGAGGCTGCTTCACTAAGAAAGCAACTCACCACGAGGCCTTCATTACCATGCGGTATGCCGAAGCCGGAAATGACAAACGCACAGTCGCACACACTCATCGAATGCAAAACAATCCGTTTTATCATAAACATTCAGTCACTGCAAAGATTTAAAGACTAGCCTCTTATCATAAGTTAGAATGGACCCAAAGTGTGTGATTGATACAGTCTGGTTTAGCTGTCGATTGCTCTCCCTTTTTAGTATGACTCGTTCTCAACATTACGTCATTCTTCTGTTAGGTGCACATGGCTAATTTGCATACGTGCACAGGACTGGCTGGCTCCGCATGGCAAATAATAGAACATATTTAATTATCCTGGGGGAAAAGAGAATCAATTGCAAACCGCTAAAATAGTACCTACTTTGTCGTATTACATTCCGTTTTGTGATACCTAACAACATGAAATAAAATGGATAACAGTTTAAATCTGTATTAAGAACAAGCAAATTGCACACACTTGTTGGAAAATAAACCCTGCAACACGGACTTTAAAGTCTAGACATCTCCGAATTCTTTGCAACCGTTCTCCAAGGGAACACGCGTGGGCAGGGTTCAGCCCATCTGAACGAGTACTAATCATACTTACCTGGCAAGGGAGATACCATGATCAAGAAGGTGGTTCACCCATGGTGAGGCTCGGCCATTGCACTGCGGCTGTTGCTGACCCGTGCGAATTCCCCAAATGTGGGAATCTCGATTGCATAATTTCTGGTAGTGGGGGACTGCGTTCGCGCTCTCCCCTGATCATGTTGTTGTAAAGAAATAAGAGCCATGAATGACTGCTTCGCTTGACCTGCTGCAGTCCATCGCAGCGTTTGAAACGCTATGTTTCTTCAAAGGTTCACGCAAACGAGCACACACGCCAACTCGGTGTATTGCATTGCGTTTTGATATGGTACTTTGAGTCCGGAATAAAGTATTCATTCATTGCTTTCCTTCATTATTGATCTAATAATTGTTTCTGTACAAGTCTGGTCTATGGTCACGGCAGCGCTCTCAGTCCTAATGTGCTCCTGCTGTTTAAAAGCTACTTTGGATGCGGCTATACTCGCTTACGGCCATACCACCCTGAACACGCCCGATCTCGTCTGATCTCGGAAGCTAAGCAGGGTCGGGCCTGGTTAGTACTTGGATGGGAGACCGCCTGGGAATACCAGGTGCTGTAAGCTTTTTTTTTTTCTGCTCGAGATCAATGGCTGCAATGGTCTGCCGTGCCCTGATCTTTAGCGCCCACTGTTTGGGAGAATTTAAGCAACATACAGACACTGACAACGTCTCTCCAAACTCTATTTGTGAAAAATGCAGACACTGTTGTGACGCCGGCAGCATGGAGCATCAGAGGGCTGCAACGACAGAGAAACATTGCAGTCTATCCCTGGTGTTGCAACGCTACATTTCTTCAAAAGATCACTCAACCGCACACGCAGTGTATTGCATTGCGTTTTGATATGGTACTTTGAGTATGGAATAAAGTCTTTATGCATTGCTTTCCTTCATTATGGATCTAATCATTGTTTCTGTACAAGTCCCGTCTCTGGCCACGGCAGCGCGCTCAGTCCTTTTGTGCTCCTGCTGAATAAAAGGTAGTATGGACCCGGTAACATTTGCGTACGGCCATACCACCCTGATCACGCCCGATCTCGTCTGATCTTGGAAGCTAAGCAGGGTCGGGCCTGGTTAGTACTTGGATGGGTGACCGCCTGGGAATACCAGGTGCTGTAAGCATTTTTATTTTTCTGCTCGAGATCAATGGCTGCAATGGTCTGCCGTGCCCTGATCCTTAGCGCCCACTGTTTGGGAGAATTTAAGCAACATACAGACACTGACAACGTCTCTCCAAACTCTATTTGTGAAACATGCAGACACTGTTGTGACGCCGGCAGCAGGGAGCATCAGAGGGCTGCAACGACAGAGATACATTGCAGTCTATCCCTGGTGTTGCAACGCTACATTTCTTCAAAAGATCACTCAACCGCACACGCAGTGTATTGCATTGCGTTTTGATATGGTACTTTGAGTATGGAATAAAGTCTTTATGCATTGCTTTCCTTCATTATGGATCTAATCATTGTTTCTGTACAAGTCCCGTCTCTGGCCACGGCAGCGCTCTCAGTCCTTTTGTGCTCCTGCTGAATAAAACGTAGTATGGACCCGGGAACATTTGCGTACGGTCATACCACCCTGATCACGCCCGATCTCGTCTGATCTCGGAACTAAGCAGGGTCGGGCCTGGTTAGTACTTGGATGGGTGACCGCCTGGGAATACCAGGTGCTGTAAGCATTTTTATTTTTCTGCTCGAGATCAATGGCTGCAATGGTCTGCCGTGCCCTGATCCTTAGCGCCCACTGTTTGGGAGAATTTAAGCAACATACAGACACTGACAACGTCTCTCCAAACTCTATTTGTGAAAAATGCAGACACTGTTGTGACGCCGGCAGCAGGGAGCATCAGAGGGCTGCAACGACAGAGATACATTGCAGTCTATCCCTGGTGTTGCAACGCTACATTTCTTCAAAAGATCACTCAACCGCACACGCAGTGTATTGCATTGCGTTTTCATATGGTACTTTGAGTATGGAATAAAGTCTTTATGCATTGCTTTCCTTCATTATGGATCTAATCATTGTTTCTGTACAAGTCCCGTCTCTGGCCACGGCAGCGCTCTCAGTCCTTTTGTGCTCCTGCTGAATAAAAGGTAGTATGGACCCGGTAACATTTGCGTACGGCAATACCATCCTGATCACGCCCGATCTCGTCTGATCTCGGAAGCTAAGCAGGATCGGGCCTGGTTAGTACTTGGATGGGTGACCGCCTGGGAATACCAGGTGCTGTAAGCATTTTTATTTTTCTGCTCGAGATCAATGGCTGCAATGGTCTGCCGTGCCCTGATCCTTAGCGCCCACTGTTTGGGAGAATTTAAGCAACATACAGACACTGACAACGTCTCTCCAAACTCTATTTGTGAAACATGCAGACACTGTTGTGACGCCGGCAGCAGGGAGCATCAGAGGGCTGCAACGACAGAGATACATTGCAGTCTATCCCTGGTGTTGCAACGCTACATTTCTTCAAAAGATCACTCAACCGCACACGCAGTGTATTGCATTGCGTTTTCATATGGTACTTTGAGTATGGAATAAAGTCTTTATGCATTGCTTTCCTTCATTATGGATCTAATCATTGTTTCTGTACAAGTCCCGTCTCTGGCCACGGCAGCACCCTCAGTCCTTATGTGCTCCTGCTGTATAAAACCTTGTATGGACCCGGAAATGTAAGTTTACGGCCATAACAGCCTGATCATGCCCGATCTCGTCTGATCTCGGAAGCTAAGCAGGGTCGGGCCTGGTTACTACATCGATGGGGGACCACCTGGTGCTGTAAGCACATTTATTTTTCAACTCGAGCTCATTGGCTGCAATGGCCTGCCGTGCCGTGATCTTTAGCGCCCACTGTTTGGGAGAATTTAAGCAACATACAGACACTGACAACGTCTCTCCAAACTCTATTTGAGAAACATGCAGACACACTAGTGACGCTGGCAGCAGGGACCAGCAGAGAGATGCAGCGACCTCGGCATTTTTCTTCAGCTTTCACAAACACGCACACAGGGTGACTGGTCTTCTATTTGTTTTGTCGTCGTCTGTCAAACCGCTAAGTGGAGCGACGTGTTTGGGAAGCTGGACTCTTGGTCTGAGCATGTGTGGGCATCGCTTCTCGGCCTTTTGGCTAAGATCAAGTGTAGTATCTGTTCTTATCAGTTTAATATCTGATACGTCCCCTACCCGGGGACCATATATTAAATTGTTTTTTGGAACTGGGAGATGGAATAGGGGCTTGCTCCGTCCACTCCACGCATCGACCTGGTATTGCAGTACCTCCAGGACCGGTGCACCCCTCTCTCACTGTGAAAAATAAACTCCAATCACTCCAATTTATCCAACTGTAAGGCTAAGCTGCTTCACTAAGAAAGTAACTCACCACGAGGCCTTCATGACCATGCGGTATGCCGAAGCCGGAAATGACAAACACACAGTCGCACACACTCATCTTAAGCAAAACAATCCGTTTTATCATCAACATTCAGTCACTGCAAAGATTTAAAGACTAGCCTCTTATCAAAAGTTAGAATGGACCCAAAGTGTGTGATTGATACAGTCTGGTTTAGCTTTCGCTTGCTCTCGGTTTTTAGTATGACTCGTTCTCAACATTACGTCATTCTTCTGTTAGGCGCACATGGCTAATTTGCATACGGGCAGAGATCTTTAGCGCCCACTGTTTGGGAGAATTTAAGCAACATACAGACACTGACAACTTATATCACTCCAACTTATCCAACTCCAAGGCTAGGCTGCTTCACTAAGAAAGCAACTCACCACGAGGCCTTCGTGACCATGCGGTATGCCAAAGCCGGAAATGACAGGAGCACAGTCGCACACACTCATCGAATGCAAAACAATCCGTTTTATCATAAACATTCAGTCACTGCATAGATTTAAAGACTAGCCTCTTATCATAAGTTAGAATGGACCCATAGTGTGTGATTGATACAGTCTGGTTTAGCTTTCGCTTGCGCTCCGTTTTTAGTATGACTTGTTCTCAACATTACGTCATTCTTCTGTTCGGCGCACATGGCTAATTTGCATACGGGCAGAGATCTTTAGCGCCCACTGTTTGGGAGAATTTAAGCAACATACAGACACTGACAACGTCTCTCCAAACTCTATTTGTGAAACATGCAGACACTGTTGTGACGCCGGCAGCAGGGAGCATCAGAGGGCTGCAACGACAGAGATACATTGCAGTCTATCCCTGGTGTTGCAACGCTACATTTCTTCAAAAGATCACTCAACCGCACTCGCAGTGTATTGCATTGCGTTTTCATATGGTACTTTGAGTATGGAATAAAGTCTTTATGCATTGCTTTCCTTCATTATGGATCTTATCATTGTTTCTGTACAAGTCCCGTCTCTGGCCACGTCAGCGCTCTCAGTCCTTTTGTGCTCCTGCTGAATAAAAGGTAGTATGGACCCGGTAACATTTGCGTACGGCAATACCACCCTGATCACGCCCGATCTCGTCTGATCTCGGAAGCTAAGCAGGGTCGGGCCTGGTTAGTACTTGGATGGGTGACCGCCTGGGAATACCAGGTGCTGTAAGCATTTTTATTTTTCTGCTCGAGATCAATGGCTGCAATGGTCTGCCGTGCCCTGATCCTTAGCGCCCACTGTTTGGGAGAATATAAGCAACATACAGACACCGACAACGTCTCTCCAAACTCTATTTGTGAAACATGCAGACACTGTTGTGACGCCGGCAGCAGGGAGCATCAGAGGGCTGCAACGACAGAGATACATTGCAGTCTATCCCTGGTGTTGCAACGCTACATTTCTTCAAAAGATCACTCAACCGCACACGCAGTGTATTGCATTGCGTTTTCATATGGTACTTTGAGTATGGAATAAAGTCTTTATGCATTGCTTTCCTTCATTATGGATCTAATCATTGTTTCTGTACAAGTCCCGTCTCTGGACACGGCAGCGCTCTCAGTCCTTTTGTGCTCCTGCTGAATAAAAGGTAGTATGGACCCGGTCATATTTGCGTACGGGCATACCACCCTGATCACGCCCGATCTCGTGTGATCTTGGAAGCTAAGCAGGGTCGGGCCTGGTTAGTACTTGGATGGGTGACCGCCTGGGAATACCAGGTGCTGTAAGCATTTTTATTTTTCTGCTCGAGATCAATGGCTGCAATGGTCTGCCGTGCCCTGATCCTTAGCGCCCACTGTTTGGGAGAATTTAAGCAACATACAGACACTGACAACTTATATCACTCCAACTCATCCAACTCCAAGGCGAGGCTGCTTCACTAAGAAAGCAACTCCCCACGAGGCCTTCATTACCATGTGGTATGCCGAAGCCGGAAATGACAAACGCACAGTCGCACACACTCATCGAATGCAAAACAATCCGTTTTATCATAAACATTCAGTCACTGCAAAGATTTAAAGACTAGCCTCTTATCATAAGTTAGAATGGACCCAAAGTGTGTGATTGATACAGTCTGGTTTAGCTGTCGATTGCTCTCCCTTTTTAGTATGACTCGTTCTCAACATTACGTCATTCTTCTGTTAGGTGCACATGGCTAATTTGCATACGTGCACAGGACTGGCTGGCTCCGCATGGCAAATAATAGAACATATTTAATTATCCTGGGGGAAAAGAGAATCAATTGCAAACCGCTAAAATAGTACCTACTTTTTCGTATTACATTCCGTTTTGTGATACCTAACAACATGAAATAAAATGGATAACAGTTTAAATCTGTATTAAGAACAAGCAAATTGCACACACTTGTTGGAAAATAAACCCTGCAACACGGACTTTAAAGTCTAGACATCTCCGAATTCTTTGCAACCGTTCTCCAAGGGAACACGCGTGGGCACCGTTCAGCCCATCTGACCGAGTACTAATCATACTTACCTGGCAAGGGAGATACCATGATCAAGAAGGTGGTTCACCCATGGTGAGGCTCGGCCATTGCACTGCGGCTGTTGCTGACCCGTGCGAATTCCCCAAATGTGGGAATCTCGATTGCATAATTTCTGGTAGTGGGGGACTGCGTTCGCGCTCTCCCCTGATCATGTTGTTGTAAAGAAATAAAAGCTATGAATGACTGCTTCGCTTGACCTGCTGCAGTCCATCGCAGCGTTTGAAACGCTATGTTTCTACAAAGGTTCACGCAAACGAACACACACGCCAACTCGGTGTATTGCATTGCGTTTTGATATGGTACTTTGAGTCCGGAATAAAGTATTCATTCATTGCTTTCCTTCATTATTGATCTAATCATTGTTTCTGTACAAGTCCCGTCTCTGGCCACGGCAGCGCTCTCAGTCCTTTTGTGCTCCTGCTGAATAAAAGGTAGTATGGACCCGGTAACATTTGCGTACGGCAATACCATCCTGATCACGCCCGATCTCGTCTGATCTCGGAAGCTAAGCAGGATCGGGCCTGGTTAGTACTTGGATGGGTGACCGCCTGGGAATACCAGGTGCTGTAAGCATTTTTATTTTTCTGCTCGAGATCAATGGCTGCAATGGTCTGCCGTGCCCTGATCCTTAGCGCCCACTGTTTGGGAGAATTTAAGCAACATACAGACACTGACAACGTCTCTCCAAACTCTATTTGTGAAACATGCAGACACTGTTGTGACGCCGGCAGCAGGGAGCATCAGAGGGCTGCAACGACAGAGATACATTGCAGTCTATCCCTGGTGTTGCAACGCTACATTTCTTCAAAAGATCACTCAACCGCACACGCAGTGTATTGCATTGCGTTTTCATATGGTACTTTGAGTATGGAATAAAGTCTTTATGCATTGCTTTCCTTCATTATGGATCTAATCATTGTTTCTGTACAAGTCCCGTCTCTGGCCACGGCAGCACCCTCAGTCCTTATGTGCTCCTGCTGTATAAAACCTTGTATGGACCCGGAAATGTTAGTTTACGGCCATAACAGCCTGATCATGCCCGATCTCGTCTGATCTCGGAAGCTAAGCAGGGTCGGGCCTGGTTACTACATCGATGGGGGACCACCTGGTGCTGTAAGCACATTTATTTTTCAACTCGAGCTCATTGGCTGCAATGGCCTGCCGTGCCGTGATCTTTAGCGCCCACTGTTTGGGAGAATTTAAGCAACATACAGACACTGACAACGTCTCTCCAAACTCTATTTGAGAAACATGCAGACACACTAGTGACGCTGGCAGCAGGGACCAGCAGAGAGATGCAGCGACCTCGGCATTTTTCTTCAGCTTTCACAAACACGCACACAGGGTGACTGGTCTTCTATTTGTTTTGTCGTCGTCTGTCAAACCGCTAAGTGGAGCGACGTGTTTGGGAAGCTGGACTCTTGGTCTGAGCATGTGTGGGCATCGCTTCTCGGCCTTTTGGCTAAGATCAAGTGTAGTATCTGTTCTTATCAGTTTAATATCTGATACGTCCCCTACCCGGGGACCATATATTAAATTGTTTTTTGGAACTGGGAGATGGAATAGGGGCTTGCTCCGTCCACTCCACGCATCGACCTGGTATTGCAGTACCTCCAGGACCGGTGCACCCCTCTCTCACTGTGAAAAATAAACTCCAATCACTCCAATTTATCCAACTGTAAGGCTAAGCTGCTTCACTAAGAAAGTAACTCACCACGAGGCCTTCATGACCATGCGGTATGCCGAAGCCGGAAATGACAAACACACAGTCGCACACACTCATCTTATGCAAAACAATCCGTTTTATCATCAACATTCAGTCACTGCAAAGATTTAAAGACTAGCCTCTTATCAAAAGTTAGAATGGACCCAAAGTGTGTGATTGATACAGTCTGGTTTAGCTTTCGCTTGCTCTCGGTTTTTAGTATGACTCGTTCTCAACATTACGTCATTCTTCTGTTAGGCGCACATGGCTAATTTGCATACGGGCAGAGATCTTTAGCGCCCACTGTTTGGGAGAATTTAAGCAACATACAGACACTGACAACTTATATCACTCCAACTTATCCAACTCCAAGGCTAGGCTGCTTCACTAAGAAAGCAACTCACCACGAGGCCTTCGTGACCATGCGGTATGCCAAAGCCGGAAATGACAGGAGCACAGTCGCACACACTCATCGAATGCAAAACAATCCGTTTTATCATAAACATTCAGTCACTGCATAGATTTAAAGACTAGCCTCTTATCATAAGTTAGAATGGACCCATAGTGTGTGATTGATACAGTCTGGTTTAGCTTTCGCTTGCGCTCCGTTTTTAGTATGACTTGTTCTCAACATTACGTCATTCTTCTGTTCGGCGCACATGGCTAATTTGCATACGGGCAGAGATCTTTAGCGCCCACTGTTTGGGAGAATTTAAGCAACATACAGACACTGACAACGTCTCTCCAAACTCTATTTGTGAAACATGCAGACACTGTTGTGACGCCGGCAGCAGGGAGCATCAGAGGGCTGCAACGACAGAGATACATTGCAGTCTATCCCTGGTGTTGCAACGCTACATTTCTTCAAAAGATCACTCAACCGCACTCGCAGTGTATTGCATTGCGTTTTCATATGGTACTTTGAGTATGGAATAAAGTCTTTATGCATTGCTTTCCTTCATTATGGATCTTATCATTGTTTCTGTACAAGTCCCGTCTCTGGCCACGTCAGCGCTCTCAGTCCTTTTGTGCTCCTGCTGAATAAAAGGTAGTATGGACCCGGTAACATTTGCGTACGGCAATACCACCCTGATCACGCCCGATCTCGTCTGATCTCGGAAGCTAAGCAGGGTCGGGCCTGGTTAGTACTTGGATGGGTGACCGCCTGGGAATACCAGGTGCTGTAAGCATTTTTATTTTTCTGCTCGAGATCAATGGCTGCAATGGTCTGCCGTGCCCTGATCCTTAGCGCCCACTGTTTGGGAGAATATAAGCAACATACAGACACCGACAACGTCTCTCCAAACTCTATTTGTGAAACATGCAGACACTGTTGTGACGCCGGCAGCAGGGAGCATCAGAGGGCTGCAACGACAGAGATACATTGCAGTCTATCCCTGGTGTTGCAACGCTACATTTCTTCAAAAGATCACTCAACCGCACACGCAGTGTATTGCATTGCGTTTTCATATGGTACTTTGAGTATGGAATAAAGTCTTTATGCATTGCTTTCCTTCATTATGGATCTAATCATTGTTTCTGTACAAGTCCCGTCTCTGGACACGGCAGCGCTCTCAGTCCTTTTGTGCTCCTGCTGAATAAAAGGTAGTATGGACCCGGTCATATTTGCGTACGGGCATACCACCCTGATCACGCCCGATCTCGTGTGATCTTGGAAGCTAAGCAGGGTCGGGCCTGGTTAGTACTTGGATGGGTGACCGCCTGGGAATACCAGGTGCTGTAAGCATTTTTATTTTTCTGCTCGAGATCAATGGCTGCAATGGTCTGCCGTGCCCTGATCCTTAGCGCCCACTGTTTGGGAGAATTTAAGCAACATACAGACACTGACAACTTATATCACTCCAACTCATCCAACTCCAAGGCGAGGCTGCTTCACTAAGAAAGCAACTCCCCACGAGGCCTTCATTACCATGTGGTATGCCGAAGCCGGAAATGACAAACGCACAGTCGCACACACTCATCGAATGCAAAACAATCCGTTTTATCATAAACATTCAGTCACTGCAAAGATTTAAAGACTAGCCTCTTATCATAAGTTAGAATGGACCCAAAGTGTGTGATTGATACAGTCTGGTTTAGCTGTCGATTGCTCTCCCTTTTTAGTATGACTCGTTCTCAACATTACGTCATTCTTCTGTTAGGTGCACATGGCTAATTTGCATACGTGCACAGGACTGGCTGGCTCCGCATGGCAAATAATAGAACATATTTAATTATCCTGGGGGAAAAGAGAATCAATTGCAAACCGCTAAAATAGTACCTACTTTTTCGTATTACATTCCGTTTTGTGATACCTAACAACATGAAATAAAATGGATAACAGTTTAAATCTGTATTAAGAACAAGCAAATTGCACACACTTGTTGGAAAATAAACCCTGCAACACGGACTTTAAAGTCTAGACATCTCCGAATTCTTTGCAACCGTTCTCCAAGGGAACACGCGTGGGCACCGTTCAGCCCATCTGACCGAGTACTAATCATACTTACCTGGCAAGGGAGATACCATGATCAAGAAGGTGGTTCACCCATGGTGAGGCTCGGCCATTGCACTGCGGCTGTTGCTGACCCGTGCGAATTCCCCAAATGTGGGAATCTCGATTGCATAATTTCTGGTAGTGGGGGACTGCGTTCGCGCTCTCCCCTGATCATGTTGTTGTAAAGAAATAAAAGCTATGAATGACTGCTTCGCTTGACCTGCTGCAGTCCATCGCAGCGTTTGAAACGCTATGTTTCTACAAAGGTTCACGCAAACGAACACACACGCCAACTCGGTGTATTGCATTGCGTTTTGATATGGTACTTTGAGTCCGGAATAAAGTATTCATTCATTGCTTTCCTTCATTATTGATCTAATCATTGTTTCTGTACAAGTCCCGTCTCTGGCCACGGCAGCGCTCTCAGTCCTTTTGTGCTCCTGCTGAATAAAAGGTAGTATGGACCCGGTAACATTTGCGTACGGCAATACCATCCTGATCACGCCCGATCTCGTCTGATCTCGGAAGCTAAGCAGGATCGGGCCTGGTTAGTACTTGGATGGGTGACCGCCTGGGAATACCAGGTGCTGTAAGCATTTTTATTTTTCTGCTCGAGATCAATGGCTGCAATGGTCTGCCGTGCCCTGATCCTTAGCGCCCACTGTTTGGGAGAATTTAAGCAACATACAGACACTGACAACGTCTCTCCAAACTCTATTTGTGAAACATGCAGACACTGTTGTGACGCCGGCAGCAGGGAGCATCAGAGGGCTGCAACGACAGAGATACATTGCAGTCTATCCCTGGTGTTGCAACGCTACATTTCTTCAAAAGATCACTCAACCGCACACGCAGTGTATTGCATTGCGTTTTCATATGGTACTTTGAGTATGGAATAAAGTCTTTATGCATTGCTTTCCTTCATTATGGATCTAATCATTGTTTCTGTACAAGTCCCGTCTCTGGCCACGGCAGCACCCTCAGTCCTTATGTGCTCCTGCTGTATAAAACCTTGTATGGACCCGGAAATGTTAGTTTACGGCCATAACAGCCTGATCATGCCCGATCTCGTCTGATCTCGGAAGCTAAGCAGGGTCGGGCCTGGTTACTACATCGATGGGGGACCACCTGGTGCTGTAAGCACATTTATTTTTCAACTCGAGCTCATTGGCTGCAATGGCCTGCCGTGCCGTGATCTTTAGCGCCCACTGTTTGGGAGAATTTAAGCAACATACAGACACTGACAACGTCTCTCCAAACTCTATTTGAGAAACATGCAGACACACTAGTGACGCTGGCAGCAGGGACCAGCAGAGAGATGCAGCGACCTCGGCATTTTTCTTCAGCTTTCACAAACACGCACACAGGGTGACTGGTCTTCTATTTGTTTTGTCGTCGTCTGTCAAACCGCTAAGTGGAGCGACGTGTTTGGGAATCTGGACTCTTGGTCTGAGCATGTGTGGGCATCGCTTCTCGGCCTTTTGGCTAAGATCAAGTGTAGTATCTGTTCTTATCAGTTTAATATCTGATACGTCCCCTACCCGGGGACCATATATTAAATTGTTTTTTGGAACTGGGAGATGGAATAGGGGCTTGCTCCGTCCACTCCACGCATCGACCTGGTATTGCAGTACCTCCAGGACCGGTGCACCCCTCTCTCACTGTGAAAAATAAACTCCAATCACTCCAATTTATCCAACTGTAAGGCTAAGCTGCTTCACTAAGAAAGTAACTCACCACGAGGCCTTCATGACCATGCGGTATGCCGAAGCCGGAAATGACAAACACACAGTCGCACACACTCATCTTATGCAAAACAATCCGTTTTATCATCAACATTCAGTCACTGCAAAGATTTAAAGACTAGCCTCTTATCAAAAGTTAGAATGGACCCAAAGTGTGTGATTGATACAGTCTGGTTTAGCTTTCGCTTGCTCTCGGTTTTTAGTATGACTCGTTCTCAACATTACGTCATTCTTCTGTTAGGCGCACATGGCTAATTTGCATACGGGCAGAGATCTTTAGCGCCCACTGTTTGGGAGAATTTAAGCAACATACAGACACTGACAACTTATATCACTCCAACTTATCCAACTCCAAGGCTAGGCTGCTTCACTAAGAAAGCAACTCACCACGAGGCCTTCGTGACCATGCAACACAGTCTCACTCCCTACTCGTCAAATGTGTGACGCATGGCCAAGGATCCCTGGCGTCAATTTCCGACGAAAAATGGGTACCTTTTTCGTCGTTTTTCGACGCGGGGTCCATCAGATAGACATTCATGTTATACCTTTCGCGTCGTTTTTCAACGCGGGGGTCAATCAGATAGACATTCATGTTAATCCCTCACCGTCGGATATAGACGAAAGGAAATCAATGGGGATGCCGTAGCTATTGTCTATTGATTTGTTTGACAGATTCACCATTAAACGTGTTTCTAATGACATTTCTAGCGAGAAATGTACTTTTTCCTTGAATAATCTTCAGTCAGTGAATGTGTTTGATCTTTATTAATCTTTATTATTGGAATGGGAAATGCAATATTTTAGGACCGATTCACCGTTAAACGTGTTTCTAATAACATTTTTAGAGAGAAATATGCTTTTTACTTGCATAATCTTCAGTCAGTGATTGTGTCTGATCTTTAGTTTTATAGTTATTGGGAAGATTTTATCGGCTCGCTCTCATGTTTCAACGACGTCAGGTTGCTAGGGACGCTGCTTTCGCTAAACTAGCAAGCTGATCTTTTTTCGACGCTCCGTATGGCAGAAAAAAACGCTGGGAGAGGCGTCTAAAAAAACGGCCGTGACTTTTTCCAGAAACGCTCTGCTCCATAGGAATATAATGTAAAACATGAGCTGTCAGATTTAAAATCGCTAGATGTGAACACGGCCAGTCAAACGTGGCGGAATAATAATAATAATAAAAACACTAACGATTCCAATAGGTTGCCTTCGCACTTTGTGCTTGGCACCCTAATAATAATAATAATGACGATGATTATGATGATGATGATGATAATAATAATTTAATATTTATCTCACTTTGTGTGTCTGGGAGTTTTTGTTGGCGAATCAAGTGCATCATCAGCGATGCCCTCAATGTATGCGACGATAGCCAGGATCATTGCGCTTCTGGACTGAACTGTAAGTACAGCTCTGACTTTAGCTTACAAAAATGTGAATTAGAATAATTATCGAGTTATGTTGTGTTTGTTGACACTCTCTAAAGTGCACTGTAGAAAATACATGGGATAGAGACGGATATAAGTGCATGGTCGTTGCAAATGGGAAGCACTTGGTAGACTAACTTAGCTAACAGTTAACCTGCCGCTTAATCAATTCTGCTCGAATTCAGATAGCATTGAAGGAAATAATCGAGTTATGAAAAGACATATTTGCATTTTTTACCACCGTGTAGTGTATTATGGCAATGGAATATATTTAATCAATCAATCAAGACATTGAATTATAACTTGTTGCACCTAATTAAATATGCCGTTAATCTAGCTAACATAGCCTCTAATTCATTTTCATACAGGGTACCATCTTCATAAATTGTATAATCAAACACGGTACAATGTAGTTGTAATATTTGAGTTACTGAGGGGCTATTCACAGGTATATGTGATATTGTGTTGTAAGCTAACACATGCTTATTGACCCACATTGTCCTGTGCAATTTGGTGGTGTTTGCCATCCCCAGTAGTGCAGAGAACAGTTTTTGCTCCTACTTTCTCTCCCTTCGTCTCTCTATTGCTGCTCTGTGTGTGTGTGTGTGTGTGTGTGTGTGTGTGTGTGTGTGTGTGTGTGTGTGTGTGTGTGTGTGTGTGTGTGTGTGTGTGTGTGTGTGTGTGTGTGTGTGTGTGTGTGTGGTGTAGATTTCATCATGGCTCAAAAGAAGTTTAGGCCCTGCCCCTCCTGCCAAGAACCTAACCAGGTGAGGGAAAGTGGAATACAGCATTAGACCTATGTCCAATGTTCTAATATGTGGTTTAATGTTGTAGATTTCTCATTAGTAGGTCACGTGGACACTAAAGTATGCTCCTACTAATTTACTTTTTATGATATCTGTACTGTGTTCCAAAACAGGGATAATGTCTGGATTGATATAAATTTTGATTGCTTGTTTTTCATCAAACACCATAGGCATCATTGATTAGAGTAGCCTGGGTGTCTCATACCTCTGCCACTTTCACTGTATGATTATCTATCCTTTACCACGATCTGTTGTGTACTTAATCTCTGGATAATCCTGTGTCAACCCAGAGACGCATATTCTGAATTGCATTGTGCTTCATTTGTGCCTCTTTCCTGAATACAGCCAAATTAAAAGCTATATCTTGATTGTACTTCTTCTCTGTGACTGTGAATCTGATGTCTCACTTTGGTATACTTTTACCAAACCAGGTGAGCCGAAAAACCTGCAGCAGTTGTTTCGCAGCTCTCTCAAACAAGGGAAAACTAAAGGCCAAAACGGGGTCCCTGGATAGGAAGTGAGCGGAAGGGGTCCTGAAAAATCGAAACGCGGCAAGAGTGGTGAACTCTGCCCATATTGCAGTAAGTAGAAAAGCTCATATTTCATTAAGTATTAATGATTTGCTTCACCTTCATTAATACTTCTGTGATAGAGCAAGGACCTAATTTTACAAAAATAAGTGTAATCTGTAAGTGTAAAAAAGCAAGACTATATTCCAGGTGACCTATTTCAAAGCCACAATTTAAAAAAGCATTTGGGGAGATTGTAATGTTGTTTAAAGTAATTTTGTTTTTAATATGGTGGAAAAAGAATGCAGTGAGAATAACTAATGTTTGCTTATCTGCATTTATCTATTACAGGTGAAAAAACTAAGTGCATTGGGCTATGTCCCAATTTTATTTTATGCCAGAAGGGAGAAAGCCTCTGGAAAGTGGGTGGCTGATGTGATGAACCAGCTGACACCCACTGAGGATAACCTCAAAATTTTAGCCAGTATGAAAAAGGCATACAATTTTGTTTTGCTTAAAGAAGGTAGGATTTGTTTCATTTAAAAGTCATGACAGTTTTAAACGTTTTGCCTTTGCTGATGTGTACATATCGAATATCAACATACACATTTAATATTGTAGGGAACCAGCCCCAGCCCCAGCCCCAGCCTCAGCCCCAGCCTCAGCCTCAGCCTCAGCCCCAGCCCCAGCCCCAGCCCCAGCCCCAGCCTCAGGCCTTTGCCCTGGCCGAGCCCCAGGCCCAGCACCAGCCTCAGGCCCTGGCCCAGCCCCAGGCCCTGGCCCTGGCCCTGGCCGAGCCCGAGCCTCAATATCATATATTGGACCTATACCCTGTCTTGCCCCAGCCCGAGCCCGAGCCCCAGCCCCAGGCCCTGGCCCAGCCCCAGCCTCAGCCCGAGCCCCAGCCCCAGGCCCTGGCCCAGCACCAGCCTCAGGCCCTGGCCCAGCCCCAGGCCCAGCACCAGCCCCAGGCCCTGGCCCAGCCCCAGCCTCAATATCATATATTGGACCTATACCCTTTCTTGCCCCAGGCCCTAGCCCAGCCCCAGCCTCAGCCCGAGCCCCAGCCCCAGGCCCTAGCCCAGCCCCAGCCTCAGGCCCTGGCCCAGCCCCAGCCTCAGGCCCTGGTCCAGCCCCAGGCCCAGCACCAGCCCCAGGCCCTGGCCCAGTCCCAGCCACAGGCCCTGACCCAGTCCAAGCACCAGCCTCAGGCCCTGGCCCAGCACCAGCCCCAGGCCCAGCCCACACCTCAGGCCCTGGCCCAGCACCAGCCCCAGTCTCAGGCCCTGGCCGAGCACCAGCCTCAGGCCCTGGCCCAGCACCAGCCCCAGCCTCAGGCCCAGCCCCAGCCTCAGGCCCTGGCCCAGCACCAGTCTCAGGCCCTGGCCCAGCACCAGCCTCAGGCCCTGGCCCAGCCCCAGCCTCAGGCCCTGGCCCAGCCCCAGCCTCAGGCCCTGGGCCAGCCCCAGGCCCAGCACCAGCCCCAGGCCCTGGCCCAGCCCCAGCTACAGGCCCTGACCCAGTCCAAGCACCAGCCTCAGGCCCTGGCCCAGCACCAGCCCCAGGCCCAGCCCCAGCTTCAGGCCCTGGCCCAGCACCAGCCCCAGCCTCAGGCCCTGGCCCAGCACCAGCCCCAGGCCCAGCCCAGCCTCAGGCCCTGGCCAAACCCCCCCCCCAAAAAAGAAAGTGTAGGTGAACTTCAGTCTTAGCACACTATGTACGAATTTCCCATTTTTGTAATCATTATTCATGAAATACAGAAATCCTCAGGTGAATTTGGCTCCAGTCCTTTCGGCTAGGCAGTACGATTTTATTAATTATGTAATTAGGCTACATTTCGGCCATGAAATCACTGAATTTGATGGCTAATACATTCTCTGGTTACTTAGCTGTATTTAACTGGACCATGTTGAATGTTGTTCCCCCGATTTTATGAAAACTATCTAAAAATTAGTTAAAGTTTCATACAAATGCACAAGACTGCAGATCGTGTTACATTCCTCTACTTACTTTTTGACATTTATGGTTAATTAATATTTTCTTTTTTGTCATTTAAGGTTGCCGGAAATGTAGTAGGCAAAAAATATTTCATTATGACGCCGTCACAGAAAGGAGGATGAATGAGGTAAGATAGAAATATATTTTTCATTAGGCTGTCTGATAATCTCTCCATTGTCTCAGACTCATCTGGCATTTCACATATCACAAAACACTGGCCATTTAAGCAAGTGGTTACCAACTTCAGTCATTCTTGTCCTTGGCATGAATTACATGCAGGCTCAACAACGGCCATGGCCCTTTGCGTGATGTCCCTTTGAAAATCTGAGGTTCACAGGCCACTGTGGCCTTGGTGCCCCCTTTCAATATTCTGCTTTGCGTCCGACTATAGCGATTTTTATTTAGCCTATGGCCTGTCAAAACCATCTAATAGAAAATAAATGTTACAAGCAGCCTATATATCTGTACATATAAAAATCAGATGATTTACAGTTCAATGTAATATCTCATGTTTCATTTTTTTGTAATGTTTCATATAGTGATGCAGGTCTACTGCTGTGAATAGGCTAAATACAACTCCATTTTTATGTAGCCTACTGTATAGTTAACTTTGGCCTTGGTGCCCTGACGTGTGGCCTTTGTGCCCCCCACCAAATATGCCCATCTGAAGGCCAAGTGGCCTTGCCACTAAAATTATGAAATTCCAAGCCTGATTATATGTATGTGTCTTTCTGTAGGGGCGAGCAGAAGTAAGGGTGAGATGGTTACCTTGCTCTGCATGGTAAGCACTGGTTTATATTGCCTTCATACATGTATTTTCTGCTTCCACTTTTAACCATCTCATATGTATAAAGGTTGGAACGTATATTGTAGCACACACAACTTTGAATGTACAGGTGGGTCTCCGAAAATTAGAATATTGTGAAAAGAGTCGATGCAGCCTTCTACCAGAAGATTTTAGAGTTGACGAGTTTTATGGAGATGCTGATTTCCTTTTCCAGCAGGACTCAGCACCTGCCACAGTGCCAAAACTGCTAGTAACTGGTTTGCTTACCATGGTATTACCGTGGTTAACTCATCTCCTCTGAACCCCATAGAGAATCTGTGGGAAATTGTCAAGAAGACAATATTTTGAAATTATTATTTTGGTTTTCATGAGCTGTAAACTGTAATCATCAAGATAGATTAAAACCTAAGAATTGCTTGTAATATTTCACTTTATATCTAATGAATCTAGAATATATTGACTATTAGCTTTTTTGAAATACATTTGGGGGACAAATTTAACTTGTTCACAATATTGTTATTTTTGAGAGCCATCTGTATAATAATTACACTATTGGTATAGGATGGAGTAAATGCTGTGTCACATATCGTTTAGAGGATTTAGCCACTTTCTCTTATCAATATCATGCCTGGTGCCATGCATAATTGTCCCTGTGTGAGTCCCTGTAGGAAGTAGACATTCACCAATACATTGGCAGAACATCAGTATCGGCCAAGATCATCCTCGTTGACTGAGATCGGCTATTGGCTAGTTTACTTTCTATGACTTAATAGATGAGAGTGGCTGATGTGTATCTGTTACATTGCATCAAGCACTCTATATGTATATGTTTGTATAAAAACAATATAATACAAGACGTACAATACTTTTGGAAAATATATACGCTGTGAAACTATTATTTATTAAAATGGCTCCTCCATTTTTCACTGTTCTAATGTTATTTTGCGCTACTTTTACTTACAGTGGAAAAACCTGGGAGGAGACATGGGAGCTGGCCTGCCAGTTCCCATCCTAAGATGCCGGCCAGACTTTTTTCATTTATTATAATTGATTTTTGTTTAAAATAAAGGAAAGTATACCTATATTTCTGTTTACGTCTTTCCATTAGCCTTGTGGATTAAAGATGAATTAATTATTGCCAAAAATGACTGAATGAATTTTTGGTTTTACTTTTCCATCGTTTTTAGAAACATCATGTGACAGTTTTGTATTTTTTTTTAAATATTGTAGAAGAAAATATGGGAAACAAACATAAATAATGCATGATTATATTTGAAATTTAGTAAAATTTAACATCACAAATACATTATTATTTAAGTGGATTACATTAATGAACTGATATATTTCACCCAAATCATCTATATACAGTATAATGTAGCCTTTACCTTGATTGATTTAGTAAATATACATTTTCATTAACTTAATTACAACCCTCCTCTTGGTGGAAGAACTTCCAAGTATCCCTTCTAATTTCTTTGCTTCCTAACAATTTCAAAGGAACGATTGTACTGGGCATTGTATTTTTAAATACATTGATGTATTCCCATGATTGGAAGTTGGCAGTATTAAACTAATAGAGTGAGTTGGGAAACGCATTACAATGTTATTAATATATAAATGTAGTATTGTTCACTCTATTATATTGGGTTGTATATATATATTATATATATATATATTAGTGGTGGTGGGCCGTTATTTCCCCACCAGTTTTCGTCAAGAATCATTTTGTAACCAACACTAGTAAAAAAAAAAACTCGAGTTGAATTATTGTAACGTGAGGGTTCGATATGTGGTGGTGGATCACTCTTTATGAGAATAAACAGCAGGGAGACGGTCGGATGATTTTCTCAAGCGGTACTTTACTTTACTTTACTTTTCAACTCACAACCACAACACGTCCTTGTCAGAAGCTAGAATTTAGACTGAGGTAAACGTGAGGGAATCAGAGGCAGATTGAATAGAATATCCTGACTGACACATAATTGTGTAACATAAATATGTAAATGATTAACTGACTACACATTGTAAATATAAATTGTACTTTCAAATATGAATTAACTTCTAAACCTTACATTATTTTGGATTATTACACGGCTCCTCTGTAGACTGCTCCGTTCACTTGCATGGGCACTTGACAACTTCCGGCGGTGAATTATATTTGTTAATTCACCGTTGCCAAGTGTAATTGACCGCTGTCAAGGTAAACGAAAGGATTTTTGCGATTTGCCATTTTAATCTAGATTAATCTAGATTAATTCCAAAATTAATGTAGATTTTAAAAAAAAATCTATGCCCACCACTAATGACGTCTGACGTCTTGAAAACCTTTGGGTGTGTTCACTAGCCAGTAAGGCTATTGCTAGTAATCCGCGACTGCTATCGTTTATTAATCCATCCTACTGCAGGTATACTGAACTAAATCGTCTTGTTTGGAAGCCAGACCATATTAAAACAAATTATAGACCACATTAACACTTTATAGCAAGAAAATAGATCGAAGGTTGAGGTCTGAAAGAAATGCTTTGAAAACGTTGCTTAATACGTTACGCCATTAAACACACCCCTTTCTGTCGGCGAGATAGAGCAGCACGAAAAACCTAAAAATAGCACTAATAAATGTATTTGTTTATCTTTTTCATCAAATACATCTACTCACTTTATAAACGTATACGTTATGGTTATACTTTGCCGGTTGACAAATTAGCAGATGTATCATTTCTGAACCCTATACCGGAAATAGGATACCAGAACTACAATTTCTGCCGAGTGCAGTACACATCATTGTGCTGCGTCATAGCTTTTGTAGTTCCAATTAATTATCTCTATTATGTAAAACTGTGATCACGAACCATGTAAGCTTATTATATGTTTTTAAGTGTAGGAAGCACGCCTGTTTGGTCTGATTTTAACTTTTGTATTGGTAAGAGGGTGAAATCATGTTTTTTATAGGTTTTGACCCTAATCAGTGGCGCCCCCTATTGGTCTGCTGCCGGGTATGTTAGTATAGGTACAGAGCTTTCCAAAACTGTTGACCCTATGTCTGGAGCATATTTTGTTGTTGAATTATAAGCCTTCAAAAGTGTCACAGGTGCAAGGTTCAAAGGGCAAACCTGAAGAGCAAGAACTGCCCACACATCTCATATTGACATATGTTGCTCCCTATGTCAAGACCTTTCCAACTATGTCTTCACTGTTGTCCTACGACAAAGTTCGATTTTCTTGTTGGTACACATCATGGCTGTTTGACGTATACATTCAGAGACCTCTTGAAGGACCAAGCTGGAAACAATCAGTCAAAATCTTTCAACAGTTATTTTGTGGCCAGATTTATATAAGATATCGTTGGTAGTATTATACACAGTCATACTTTTCAATGTGGACCAGTTCTGAGTTTATTTTGATTGATTGTTTCACCTTTGGCATTTTCCCATTAACTTACTATGGCGGTTTATAGACCCTTTAACCCCTTCCCCAGTCTGACAGGATGATCCTGGATGATCCAATTTATAATATATTGTAGTGCTAATACATTCCTGTGTACAGTTTAAGTTTTGCAAGCACATCTTGTTAAATGACCATCATAGGACCTTTTTTATCCAAAAAGTCAGCATAGGTCTAAAATGCTGTGCGGAAGGAGATACATGTACAGTACTTCATAGAACACTGTAACTTTAACCTCTCCTCAAACCATCCAGAACGGTCCTATATTGTCCGGATGACATAGTCCTAAAACCTGTGTGTAGTTTCACGTAGGCCTATAGATAAATCTCTAAACGTCATGAACCAATGTACCCTCACTGCACATGAAAAGCAGTTGAATATAGTCTGTCAAAGGTGCTTTCATTGACCATCTGTAACAGGGGGAGTTGATGAGTCCAAATTTTGGAAAAATTGAGTTGTGTGTCTATAATAACCATGTAGTGACTAGAATTAAGTCACATTTGCAAGTTGTGGGCTGACAATGACTTAAGAACTTATGCATCATAATTAACAGCCAAATATGGCATCTGTTGTGTTGTTTCTGAGGATTTCTGCTGCCTTAGGGGCCGTGTCCACCAAAAGCCTTTTTAAAAGGCGGAGCGCTCCGTGCACTGCTTTCAATGCGTTTATGCGCGCCGCTCAAAAAAGGCGCACGGAGCGTTTTTCGTTTACGTCATTAATACACGTCATCGCTTGTATCCATAGATATACAGCTTCTATCTGTTTGCTACATCATCTGGCATCTGAACCCTCAAAGTCCTCTCTGGTTGCTCCTACAATTTTATTAGAAAATGAATGCAAGATTAATAGCGCTTCTTGCCGTGGCAGCGGAGGTTGCGGACGATCCCCCTGCGCGTGTCGTGGTAGCCCGGAGGAGAGTGTGGGTCCACAGCATTAATCGTGGCAGGAGGCAGTACCAACAATACCACCTTTAACGTGAGGTCGTACAGGACCGGACACTCACTCACAGCTGTTATTAAACTTTCGTCCGACATGTTTCAGTTTGTGTTCTGTTGATACTTTTAGCCTTGCCTCCTCCTCGATTTTGATTGGTCGTTCAAAAAAAGCGCCGATGACGTGGAGCGCTTTTCTTCAAAAGTTCAACTGTTTTCAACTGGGGCACGCGTCTAAAAGCGCGAGGGCCATCCCGCCCCGGGCCCTCTGATCCACCTCAGCCGGTCTCCTCTCCACCCACACATCAAAACCATGGGAACATTATGTACTCATAAAGATATGCTTATACATGACAGGGATAAAAATGATGTCGGTCTGTGTGGCAGCTTTCAGTTTGTTTATGGAGTGTAAGTTCATAATAGCATCAATAAAAACAGTACAAATAGCAATTAATCAGCGCAGCTTGTCTTTACTGATTGTAATAAATTCACTGTTCATACATTTTCTAGTCACATCAGGATATCAGGAGCGATGAAAGCCAAGTTCACTCGTCTGACATTTCAGAGTCACTGTCATATCCATCCCAGTCCCTCTGGAAGTCCATACTGGTTCCTCTCAAAACTTGAGCGTAACAGCCTCTCGCATGCTTCATCATTGTTGTGACTGCTTGCTTCTTTTTCAAGGTTAAGCTGCGGAGACCCTTGATCCCTTCCTCATTTAGACCCCACAGCTCACCTTATGGGAGTAAAACAAAAAAGATAACGGCCACATTAGAAATCTCAGGAAAAAATATGAATGACAATGTACATTATAGTATTCCAACATGTTACTTAAATACGTACTTTGCAATGGCTCACTGGAAAGCCGGCATGACATCTCCTTGAGCGTGTCTGCACGAGTGGAGAGAGACTTCCAATGCTTTGCCATCTCGGCAATGACAATCTTCCTCTCCTCCTCAAGTCTCTTTATTGCCATCACAACGTCAAACGCCTTCCTCTTGGTTTTCAAATCGACATTGTCTGGGATACAGTTGTGAAAAATAAGCCAAAGTACGTTTATTTTTCAAAGAATTTCTGAGATCATCTGAAATAAGGCATAATTGGCTCTGTGCTACTATGTGAATCATACGAAATTGTCAACTGATTTGCTTACATACCACCATGGGAAAGTTGCCACGGACAAACTGTCTCCTCAGAGAGAATGCTGTCAAAGGTGATTCTCTCTGCATCTGGAACCATGCTGTTGTATTTGTCAGCAACAGAGCCAAGAATGGCCTTCTCCTCTCTGATTTTGCGCCGCATCCGGGCCCGACCTTTGCTGCCATCGGTGTCTTTGTAAAGGCGCTGGGACCTTCTTTTAATGCTGGCCACCAGCACCTCCAATCTACTAGTCACCGCGTCCAGATCTGCATTCTTTTGGGATGTTGTTGCTGAGAAGAAAAGAAGTGTAAACATTTCACTTACATTTTCATGGTGCTAACTGCAATGAGCCAAGTCTCAATGTAACACAGAAGGCCACAGGGAAGTCATAAAGATTCTCCTTTTTTTCTGCAGAACTGACACATTGATCAGTAATAGTATAACTCTCACCTTCTGCCCACTCTTTTACGTCAGTGACCCAGCCCTCAACTTCAACCTGTGTCACTGCCAGTTGGACTCTCATGACCTCCAGGTCCTGAAGCCGGCTTTCCAGGCCTTTTGTGGCCTTTAAATAACAAAAGAAAAATGTTATCCCTACACAAATATACAATAGAAGGCATCTACAATATAAGAAACAAAATGACTCTCGTCTACCTTCTGATATCGGCGGGCAAGTGAAGTGTCCAAGTTATTAAACTTTTGCTGATTCCAGCGCATGGCCATCAGTGTAAGCATGTCTGTACGACCTGCAAAAAAAAATAAAATAAACTCATCTGTTTTTTACTACACGTCCCTCACCTGCAGTCTTGTGCCTTTTTCTTGTCAAGTGAACAGAACAAATTATTAGCAGAGAGTTGACAGTGGGGGAGAAGAGTAAACAAGTAGCTTTGTATGGTGTCGCATGACAGTATGACAAATGGCGCAGGAGAGTGGTACAAGTCAGTGTCTCGAGACATTTGGCGTCGAGTCTGAAAATGTGTGACCTCAACAAAGCTCACCATAATTACAAGAATCTGGAGGTACAGTAATTTGAGTGCTTTTGTTAACAGGGTGAGAAGGTGGAGATTTGCAGCTGCTACACTTTCCTTATAACACTTTCAATCTAAGAAGTGCAGTGTGTGGTAAACTTACCTGCTTTGGACATATGTTTTGTCGTAACAGCAATCCTAGAGAGGAAGGCGTTGCACTGCTCAACCTCCTCCCCAAGGGTCAATCCAGCCCCTTGCTGGTAAGCTCCACTCCATTTAACCTATTAAAGAAAATATTTATAAGCTGCCAACATACCTTTCCAGGTGTTCAGGGACAGTCAATGAGATGGTAATGTTTTCTTACCTCGCATTTAAAGTCATGGGCTTTAGCATGAAACACTGACAGGAATGGCTTCATGTCAAGAAGGTGCTGGAGCTCCGGGCAGCTTTTTGCCACTTTGTTGAGGTAGGGCCAGTACTTGCATGTAACATCCATGGCAAAAAAGGTTATTGGCTTATTTGCCAGCTTGTTCTGCAGGTAGAGGGGATAAGCGTAGATTTCTCCCCTGAACATGTTGAGAGCGCTGAGAAAAACTCCATGTCGACACACCGCAAGCTCAAGTCCCTCCTCATCAATTTTACTCCTGGATCTCTGAGATGTTTCTCTGGCTGCTGACCACTCCCCTCCACAGACACCTCTTCCAGAGACCTACAACATGGAAAACGGTTGACATAAATTGTCAGGACTCACCCAAACAATATCAACGTTAGGATGTTATTGGTGGTGTTTTTAGAAATATTATAGAACTTTACATGGTTGGTGGTAGAATGAATGTAATCCACAAATCTCTCTACTTCATCATCTTTAGCAATGAAGATGCCATCAAACAAGGCTTGCTCCTCAGATCTAAATGAAAGAGAGGTACACATTGACCGTCAATATGACACAGCAAAGGTTACTTTAACAACACTGGAAATTACACACATTTTTTTAGTACCTTGCTGCATTCTTAAAGCGGTAGTGCTTGCGATTTCCGTCCACTGAAACGGCAAGCATGTCTGGGGTGCATGCAGGACAGACAAAAGGCTCCTCCCTGCATATCTTGTCGACCTCAAATCTAACAGCCTCCCACTCCAAAAAGCTTTTTCTGAAGCTGTCTGCTGTGATCTTCCCAGTCTGTTTCAGAACAGTAAAACATGTCAACATATTTCACAGTATTTTATCAAAACATGATACTGTAGTCTAATTGTATACATTTACAATTTTCTGAATGTTTCTGAATGCAATCTGCATGACTATGACGTGACAAGGATCTTATACACGGGTCTGAATGAAATACATGTTTTGAGTGATTGAGTTGTTGATGATGTTCTATCAATGTATTGAGTATAGCTGAATCACATCAGTCACTCTGCTATACTCGTCATACTAGTTGGTAGTGATTCCCACCACTAATACTCACACGGCCGAAGCGGACAGTTCGTTGATCAAGCATTCGCAAAAAGGCTTGACAGGAAAGTCCTGGTGCTGCCATCTTCAACTCTTCGTATGAATGCAACACATCGGTAGAGTACACCGTGGAGAAGTGAAGGGTCGCAGGCCAGTAGTCATTACGGACCAAGTCATCGACTCCAGCACTCCAAGTGGCTTTGCATGCCTCGCATTTCATCTCAGGCATAGAGAGATCATATCGTCCTAGAAAAATCAAAAACACATTGTATATGGGATGAGAAGTGTGTTTGCTGGTGCGGGAGGAACAGATGAGTCACTGCACTTCCGCAAATGAAAATGTGAGTAAAATAACATAAATAAAAATAGTGTATATAATTATAGTTGAGCTGGATGTTCTGTCAGGCAGCAATAAAGAACTGTGTTGAAGCATCCTAACTGACAGAGATAGTTGTTTATTTGTCGGTTCAATTCTTTCCTGCTACTGAAACTTGAAAGCATGACTTGAAAGCATGACAGAAGAAGGGGACACCACTGGGCTACTTCAGATTGAAGTGCCTTTCTAAAGAAAGGTAGCCTACATTCAAATCTCCCCTGTAGTACATTCCGAACCGAGAAACTTAAAATCATACATCTGGCAGTCTTTCTCAGTTGTCAAAGTGACTCTTTTGTGAGACAGAAGCCAAAACTGAACATCCCTTCTGAGGTCTTTCGCCGCCAGAAGTCGGATACACGGTTACAGATGCGGGCGGGAGCAGGACTAAAAATGACACATTATTACGGGAACCGGACAAAATATTGCGGGAACAGGGGGCCGCAGGACTGAAAAATCTGTCCAGTGCAGACTTCTATTGGAAACATTTGAATAGAAATAACTCAGGAGACATTTACAAAGTCAATAGAAATGACCCTGGTTTTCCCCAAGTTCATTTTATTCTTACCATTTATTGTAACCACAGCAACAACTTTTCCTGGGTTGACACTCAACGTTCCCGGAGAACAAGTACAAATTTTCTCGGGCATCTCCAACGGCAAAATACACACTGAAAGACACATCATATGCAGGGATTAAAGACATACATCATCCTATGTACTAACTGGGAAGTATTCTGTAATCATTTAAAAATCAATACTTTGAAAAGCTTTAAGATAAAAGTTCATTAAGTGTGTTTCAGAGAAAGTACTTAAAATATTCCTGTGAAGCCTATTATACTGTGAAGTTATTGAAAATACATAATTGCGTTTTTGACAGATAACTGACAGATAAAGCGATTACTGCGATTAAGTGGCACAGCCAAGGAGGATGACGTGAATATAAAAGTCAAATGACAGAAATGTACCTATGCATGATTATTTGCGATTATTACGATTGCAACAATTGTGCAGCCCTAAATTTGACGCTACAGCTTACCACACTGGGAAAGAACCCTGTCCACGACACAGGTTGTTGGAGGCAATGGCTGAAAGAATCCAGCTATTGTTGCATCCCTGTTGTGGAACACCTGGTTTCTGTGTAAACTGACATCACACTCAGCACATAAGAGTGGGTGAGGTCGGCAGTCACGACAACGGACAGCAGCTGGACTGCTGCCACACTGTTGGCAGATCCCAGTTTCCGCATTTTGTTGTGCCACCATGGTATTCACCAGCCGGGGTCTCTCTTTCGCCCACCTCTCTGAGAGGAGACTCCTTCGAGTAGACCAGTCTAAGGAAGCTTGTGGTGGTGCTGGTGCTGTTTCCTGATCATCCATGTCATCATCCTGTGAGTAGTTTAGCTCTTCAAGGAAAGACTCTGTAAAAATAATACATAATATTTAAAAACTAAATTGAAGTGTGCAACATGGATGTTGTCTGTTATTCTGTCGCAAAGACAAGGAATTTACATTTGAATTATTAGAATTTATAAGCACAATGAACTAGAATAGAGACAAAATAAATAACATACCAACAGTGTCAGGAGGACAGTAGTTGGTTCTCTCAACGCTGCTTTCCAACATTGTAGTACGAGCACCAGTCTTGCGACTGTAGCTGTGACTAGCTGTAGCGGAAAATAAAACACAAATCAACCTTTACAGCATTACAATACCATACATTTTGACGAGCTAATTTTATTCCACACAATGATACAAACCTTTTATTAGCCAAATTTGTTGTCTATACCACTCTGGATGAATATGTAATAAAAACCTCATCTTATACCAGACCCATGGCTGATTCATGTATTCAATCCAAAGTGGTAAAACAATCAATATCGTTTTAGATCTATGTGAGAAATGTTCTCCTTTAAGTAATAGGACTGAAAAAATAAAACTGACCCATTTGGTTTCGGCATGATCTTGGTCTGTCATAGACAACATTTCCATCACTGTCCCTCTTCAGCCACATGACAGGTTGATGGCTGGTGGATGGTGGAGCCTCCTGGACCGGTTGATGGCTGGTGGATAGTGCTGCCTCCCGTTCTACCTCCATCTTATTGATGAAACCTTCCAAGGTCTGGAGTTCATCATTTAATTTAGAATGATCAACAAGCTCATCAAGCTCCTTAACGAGCTGCTCAACATTGGAGCAGTCACTCATGATGAACAAGACACACAAGACAACACAATGACAAAACACCAATAAAGGGGTAGGGGGAAGGGGGTGGGGGTAGGGGGAAGGGGGTGGGGGATGGGGGAAGAGCGAAAGAGAAAGAACCACAGGGAACCTGAGAGACTGACAACAATTAACTACTAGACAAACGTGGCTCTTAAAAGTGCCCTTGTTTTTACTTTGAAACGAAGCTGAAATTTTAAAATAAATGATGAAGGGACCTGTTGAGAGAAGGGAAAGAATATGAATTCAGATTTGAAGATCATGCTAGATACTACTACGTAAATACTGAATAACTAATGAGAAAATGTTGCTCTTGTTTGTCCATGCTTTGGGATGTGGTGGAAGAGGGCGGAGCCAGGCTGAGCCAAAGTCGGTGCTTTTTCCATATAGCCTGCATTAATTTTGTCATTTTGTAGTTATTATAGTCTTTATAGCTTTTTTTTAGCTGCTAGGCATAAAGAGTTCACCGTTCAAAGCGGGATGTTTATTGTGGGGGAGGAGCCAGTCGTGATCGTAATTTCCGGTTAGTGCACCACGACTGCCGCCGCGGCTTCTCCCCCCCAATAAACTCTTTACGCCTATCAGCTATAAAAAGCTATAAAAACTACAAAATTAATGCAGGCTATGTGGAAAATGCGCCGACTTTGGCTCAGCCTGGTTCCGCCTCGAAGTGTCCTTCGATCCACACTTTGCGATTAGCCCGTTTTGAGTACGACATCCGGGTCCTTGAAGTATACTTATTTTCGCCGGACCTGAATTGGAACGTACTACGTACTCAAAATGTGGCTAGTAAGTACGGATAGTACGGGTATTGGAACACGGTAATTTGGTCTCTGTCCAATGAAAGTAATAAAGTTACAGGGCATTTAAACTGTGCAAACAAACACAACGACAACTTCCTGACATATTTCGGTCATATCTTATATGTAAAGGTGCTAAGTTTCCTCATTCAGGTTAGAATGTAGTACCTACTTATCTATTGGAGTTGAGAAGCGAAATAACCTTGGGATCGTCGCAATCTTATTTATAGTCAATAGTCGCATAATGTGACGGTGTCACGTTAAAATTGTACCGGGGGCGAAAATTGTACCGGCCTACGTCATCAGTTGTTTACATCTTGACAACCTGCCTGGCAACAGACGACGCGTTACCGGGCAGGTTGCAAAAAACATTCGGCTCATGTTTCCAAAAGACGAAATAACATAATAAAGATAACGGATCGCTAGATAACACTTTTTTTTACTTCATGTTTGTATTGTATTTAATTGTTTAATCGAATAGCAACAGACGACGCGTCAAATGACGTAGGACGGTTCTTGAACATTCGCGTCCTACGTCATTTGACGCGATCGCCCGTTTCCCGGCAACAGACGATCGCGTCGTCTGTTGCTTTCGTCCCTTTTCGTCGGAAATTGACGCCAGGGATCCGTGCCCATCCCCCCACACCGGTCCAACAACAATATAAAATGATACCGTAATGCACCTGTTCTTTGTCTTTGGATCTTTTGAATAAATGGATCAATACATGATGAATCACAATGATCGCAAGCAGAGGACCGTGAGAGTTATTGAGCAGCAGATGAACCAGTCCAAAAATCTGACACGTTAACGGAGCACTGAACTAGGCCCTCTCGGATGCCATTTGTTTCACTACGACTTCTTTCAGCTGCACACCCCTCTTCCCAAGCGAGATAACGGCTAATACAACGCTTGAGGTGGCGTTTTGAAAAGAAAAAAATACATTTTTTTAGTACACGGTATAAAGATAATTATGAACCTTTGATTGATAACCACACATTTTCTGCGGAGACACATTCCTGCTCCCCACTTGTATTGGAGTGACTGCAATACCAGGCTTGGCCTCTGAGCACTTGTGGATTCGGGAAATATGCACCAGTCCTGGGGGCCTGTATTGTAGCGTCACAGGGTTTGGGAGGAAGAGGCGGGCCTTCTGAGAGGGGGTTCCGGGGGTTTTCTTCCGGGCGGGAGTTTTGGTTGTTGTAGTTTTCCGGTGGAGCTGTTCCTGCCTGTCCGATTGTGGAATCCAATAAACCTGCTATCAAGCTTACTTCGCTCACTACCTCGCCTGTGGTTATTACAATATCATTAAAAGTTACATAAAGTAACAGTTTAATAACAGAAACGCAGGAAACACGTGAGCTGCTAGTTTAGCGAAAGCAGCGTCCCTAGCAACCTGACGTCGTTGAAACATGCGAGCGAGCCGATAAAATCCTCCTAATAACTATAAAACTAAAGATCAGACACAATCACTGACTGAAGATCATGCAAGTAAAAAGCATATTTCTCGCCAGAAATGTTATTAGAAACACGTTTAACGGTGAATCGGTTCTAAAATATTGCATTTCCCATTCAGATAATAAAGATTAATAAAGATCATACACAGTCACTGACCGAAGATTATTCAAGGAAAAGGTACATTTCTTGCTAGAAATGGCATTATAAACACGTTTAATGGTGAATCTGTCAAACAAATCAATAGACAATAGCTACGGCATCACCATTGATTTCCTTTCGTCTATATCCGACGGTGAGGGATTAACATGAATGTCTATCTGATTGACCCCCGCGTTGAAAAACGACGCGAAAGGTATAACATGAATGTCTATCTGACGGACCCCGCGTCGAAAACCGACGAAAAAGGTACCCGTTTTTCGTCGGAAATCGACGCCAGGGATCCTTGGCCATGCGTCACACGTTTGACGAGTAGGGAGTGAGACTGTGTTGGACCATGCGGTATGCCAAAGCCGGAAATGACAGGAGCACAGTCGCACACACTCATCGAATGCAAAACAATCCGTTTTATCATAAACATTCAGTCACTGCATAGATTTAAAGACTAGCCTCTTATCATAAGTTAGAATGGACCCATAGTGTGTGATTGATACAGTCTGGTTTAGCTTTCGCTTGCGCTCCGTTTTTAGTATGACTTGTTCTCAACATTACGTCATTCTTCTGTTCGGCGCACATGGCTAATTTGCATACGGGCAGAGATCTTTAGCGCCCACTGTTTGGGAGAATTTAAGCAACATACAGACACTGACAACGTCTCTCCAAACTCTATTTGTGAAACATGCAGACACTGTTGTGACGCCGGCAGCAGGGAGCATCAGAGGGCTGCAACGACAGAGATACATTGCAGTCTATCCCTGGTGTTGCAACGCTACATTTCTTCAAAAGATCACTCAACCGCACACGCAGTGTATTGCATTGCGTTTTCATATGGTACTTTGAGTATGGAATAAAGTCTTTATGCATTGCTTTCCTTCATTATGGATCTAATCATTGTTTCTGTACAAGTCCCGTCTCTGGCCACTGCAGCGCTCTCAGTCCTTATGTGCTCCTGCTGTTTAAAAGCTACTTTGGATGCGGCAATACTCGCTTACGGCCATACCACCCTGATCACGTTTGATACCGTTCAGGTGCGAAGCCAGATAGTGAATGAGCAGAGAGAGCAAGTGGAGAGAGAAGGTGAAATTTATTTTATTTGTGTTAGATTGACAGTGAGTGAGTTTAGTTTACTTTTTGTTTTAGCTTTACTCCCCCAGCAGCTTGCTGTTCGGGGGAACGTCCTTTTTGTTTGTGTGTGTGTTGAATGAGCGACGAAATGGATAGGAGAGAGCGAGTAGAGAGGAGTAGGACGGATCACACGGCAACTGAAAGCGGACCGGTACACACAACGACACAGAATATGGACAAAGGCATGGAGCAGATATCGCCCAAGAACACAGACCATGGAAAGACCACGACTACGAGCAGGAACATGGACAGCAGCAAGACGCAGCAACCGACAACGAATGCCGACATTGGAAGGGAAACGGTTACGAGAAGGATCACGGACAATGGCAGGAATGCTTCGGACAAAAGTAAGACACAAACTTTTGAGAAGAGGCTGACAGTTGCTGTGGAGATTGTTGGGGAAGAAGACGTGTCAATGATGGAGTTACTGAAAGAAATCAAGAAGATATGTGGGGTGGTAGTCGGCTGCCGATTTAAAGCACCGAAAAAATATGAAATAACGATGGAGAATGAAGATGGAAAGGAGAAATTGTGTGATGGGTTAAAAATAAAAGACAGTTTAGTGTTTGTCAAGGAGATGGCAAACAATGAGCTGGTTGTCTCCTTTTTAAACCTTCCGACATATGTGCCTGATGAGGTGATCCTGGCGAAACTGTACGAGTGGGGAGTGAAAGCTGTCTCCCCGATAAAGAGAAGGATGTGGCCTGGGACTGACATAGCAGACGGGACAAGATTTCTGAAAGTACAATTCACAGAGACGGTGAAATCACTGCCGTACTCAACGAAATTTGATACACTGGAAGGCACAGAATTCTTCAGAGTAATTCATGACCGACAAGTCAGAGTATGCCGGATGTGCATACAACCAGGACACATCTTGAGGGACTGCCCACATTTCACGTGTCACAAATGCCAGATGCAGGGGCACTACGCGCGGGACTGCCCGACGCGTAACGGGAGAGGAGGAGACCGAGCAAATGAGAACCAGGAAGGGCAGCGGGACGGTGAAGCGACGGCGGCAGCAGTGGTGCTGGCGGAGGAGGCTGCGGAGGTGTCAGCAGCGGTGGTGGAAGCGGATACGGCGGCGGTGGCGCCGGCAGCAGCAGAAATGGAGCCACTCTGCAGCACTCTGGACGACGTCGTCCAGCCAGAGGATCCACCAACCGGGGGAGCGAGTGGGCTAGGAGTAGGTGAAGGTACCTCTGGGGACCTGGTGTCGAAAATTGCCCATGAACGCACCCTGGTTGGTAGAGGAAGTCAGAGAGGAGTTGGAGAGGACAACGCGGAAGGCATGTTGTCGGAGGGGGAGATCGAGGAAACCCCAGAGGAGGAGCGGGACCAAATAAGGAAGAGCTGGATGGAGGAAATGGACGTTGGGTCGGTGTCCGAGACTGACGAACCCATGGACGGAAAGGACAGAAAGGCAGAGCTGGTGAAGAAAAGGAAAGCCAAGAAGGAAAGAATGGTAGCAGCAAAAAAGAAAGGTACGAAAAAAAATGAAGGTTAGAAAGGAAACAATAATCACCTTATGTCTAATGTTTAGCTTAATCTCATTTAACACAAATGGTTTACGAAATCAAAGCAAATTGGAAAAACTATTAGTCAAATGTAAGAATAATGATATATTATGTCTGCAAGAAACCAACTGGACAGACAATATCATGAAGGATATAAAAATAAAATGGAAAGACACGGTATATGTAAATAATGGTACAGAGAGATCTTGTGGTGTAGCAATTTTGATAAAAAATGATATTGTACAGAACATAAAAGAACTCTACAGCGATAAAACGGGAAGAATAATAATAATAGAATTCAAATACAAAAATATAGTGTATCGACTGATTAATGTATATGCGCCAAATATAGAAACGGATAGGAAGGTGTTTTTCTTGGGTTTGGGGAAATGGTGTGTGGGAAACTGTATTATAGTGGGAGATTTTAATTTAAAAAGTACAAGGCTGGATTTAGCGAGAGGGAAAGAATTTAAGAGCGACACGTCAAGAAAGGTTTTTCTAAAAATGATGGAGGAAAGACAGTTAATTGATATATGGAGGAATGAAAACCCAAACAAGCGGGAATACTCGAGGAGACAAATGGTAATGGGGGAATTAAAGCAGAGTCGAATTGATCTCTGTGTTGCAAAACAGAGCATTGTAAAATATCTAAAAAAAATGAAGTATAACTTCACATCGTTTAGTGACCATGCCATTCTGTCGTTAGAGGTTGGTAGTGGGTTGGAAAGAAGGGGAGGAGGAGTATGGTGCCTCAACAGCAGTCTGCTTGCGGAAGAGAGGTATAGAAACAAAGTAGTGGCCTGTATAGAACAAGAAAAAAATAACATGGAAGTGTGCAGAAATAAGGGATCATGGTGGGAAAGACTAAAGCAAAAGATAAAAACAATAAGCATTCGATATGCGAAGTTCCGGAACTTTAAAGAAAGAGAAAAAGTAAAAGGCTTGACGGATGCGCTGGCAGAAGAGGCTGAGAGAGTGGATAAGGATCCAAATCATAGTATAGAGAAATATTTAAAGATAAAATCGAAATTGGACTCTTATGAGCGGAATCAATGTGAGGGGGCAATAACAAGGAGTAAGGCAAAATATGCAATGAGGGGAGAGAAATGCACAGGTTATTTTTTGGGACTGGAAAAAAGAAAACAAGAAAGGGTATATATCGAAGAGTTGGAAAATGAAGATGGAGAGACAATAAATGATTTTGTAGACATTATTGATACGGTTGGGACATTTTATAAAAATCTATTCAAAAAAGGGAATACAAATAAGGAAGATATAGACCTAGTATTAAGTGATATTAACAAAACAATCACAGAAGACGAGAAATGTATGTGTGATGATAATATAAAAGACATAGAAATAAAAGAAGCAATAATGTCCTTAAAAACCAATAAAAGTCCAGGGACAGATGGCCTTACGAGTGAGTTTTACAAAACGTTTATAGAAATTCTGATCCCTATATTAAATAGGATCTATGCAGAGATGGAAAAGGAACAGGAGATACCAGAGTCACTTGCAACAGGATTAATAACGGTACTATATAAAAACAAGGGAGGCAGAAGAAAACTAGAGAACTACAGACCACTAAACTTACTAAACACAGATTACAAAATTTTAGCAAAGGTATTAGCAAACAGAATAAAAACGGCGGCACCAACAGTCATATCATCAACACAGGCGTACGGGATACCAGGGAGGGACATATCAGACATCATTAGCACAATAAGGGACACGGTAGAGTACATGGGCAAAGCCGGGGGAATTATTTTAAGTGTGGACTTGAATAAAGCCTTTGACAGGGTTGAGCACAGTTTCCTTTTTTGCACATTGGAGAAGTTTGGGTTCGGAGAGAGAATGATAAATTGGATAAAACTGTTATATAGGAATGCAACAAGCAGCGTTAAAATAAATGGCGCTATAACGGATCCTTTTCCGCTTGAGAGATCTGTAAGGCAAGGGTGTCCACTATCTGCTGTATTATACAGCTTAACTGCGGAAAGTCTGGCTGAAATGATAAAAAAGGATAAAGAAATTGAGGGGATCCAATTGCCAAATGGGGGAGAAAGCAAAATTCAACAATATGCTGATGATACCACATGTACGGTGAAAAATATGAATGGCGTGAAAAGGATAATGGAAAAAATAGAAATATATGGAAAAGCATCAGGGGCTAAGGTAAATATAGATAAAACTGAAATAATGTACGTTGGGAATGTAAACCAGATTGGTTGTAGCATGCCTTTTAGAATTGCAAATGATTATATAAAAATATTGGGGATACATATTGGAGTGAAAGAAAAGGAGGCTAGAGACGAGACGTGGAACGGGGTTATAAACAAAGTGAAAAACACATTAAATGCGTGGAGGCCAAGGAGATTGAAATTGAAGGGGAAGGTTGTGGTGATAAATGCTCTGATATTATCCAAGGTTGTATATGCAATGACCGTGATAGACATGCCAGAGTGGGTGCACAAAGAACTAAACAGTATAATTAATAACTACATATGGGAGGGGAAACCAGCTAGAATAGCACATAAAACCCTGATAGGGAAATATGAAGAAGGAGGACTGAAACTGGTGGATTTAAATATAAAGAAAAAAGCAATAAGAATCAAGACTGTCAAAAAGTATATGCATGACAGGGTGGATTACGGATGGAAAAATGTTTTCAAGGAATATTTGCATAAAAACGGAAGGTGTGAAGAAAATGGATTAATTATGATAATGAAAAATACTATGTATGAAAAAGTACCTCCATTTTATAAAGAAGTGTTTGAAGCATGGGGCAAATACAGAGTCAACATTAAGTATGAATGTAACAAACTTAGTCAAATAATAAATCAACCGGTATGGTGTAATCCAATAATAACAAAGAACAATAACATGCTATGGGAGAAAAAATTCTTCTATGCAGGATTAAGGCAAATTAAGGATTACATATACGAATTCATACCTGGATTCCTTAGAGACCAGGCGATTATAGATACAGTACAGGAGTACGATGAAGACACGAGTGAAAGTAGTATTGTCAATACGTATGATAAAATAAAAGAAAGCATACCGACGGAATGGGTCAGACAAATAGAAAATAACGTGGTAACAGACAGAAAAATAACGTTTCCAGAGTTATATACAGAAAAGAATGGGAAAAAAATAGTACTACGCAATCTAAAAGTAAAGGACTGTTACAACATGCTGATTAAGGAAGAGCTTAAAGAACCTGCTTCCGAAAAGGTTTGGGAAAAGGTGTTTCCAGGTATGAAGGGAAAGGAAATATGGAAAAATTGGATTGTAAAGAACAATAGTATAGAATGCCAGAATCATGATTTTAAATTTAGACATAATAGGATGTTCACAAATGTGGTGATACACCAAATAAATAGAAATGTAAAGAGGGAATGTGATGTATGTGCAATTGATCCAGAGACATTAATGCACCTGTATTATGAGTGTGACAAGTTGAAGATGTTTTTTTTGAAATTGAAAAGATTCCTGCATGAGCACTGGGGGAGGGAGTATATTGAGGGTATGGAGTGGAAAAAGATATTTCTATTTGGGGTGTGGGAAAAGAAAGAAGGAGTTAACGTGAATATGTTAAATTACGTTGTAAGTCATGCAAGATACGCTATATGGCTGAGAAGAAACCTAGCACATTTTGAGGGAAAACATAGAGATGTATGGCCTTATTTTGAAGCTGAGTTGAAGAAAGATATCTTCTGGATATATAAATGCGAAAAGATGGAATTTCAAACCTTTATTAATGGATGCAAGTTCATTTCTGTGATGAATGACGGGAAACTTATGTTCAATTTTTGAATTGCATTTTGTTGTCGTTGGTTTATTTGCAGTGAAGAAAGGCTTCCTCAGCTGTTTATTTTTCTCTGTGCAATTAATATGAATGTTTTGTATATAAAATTGGACTAATGTTGATAATAAAAGAAAAAAAAAAAAAAAAACACGCCCGATCTCGTCTGATCTCGGAAGCTAAGCAGGGTCGGGCCTGGTTAGTACTTGGATGGGAGATCGCCTGGGAATACCAGGTGCTGTAAGCTTTTTTTTTTTTCTGCTCGAGATCAATGGCTGCAATGGTCTGCCGTGCCCTGATCTTTAGCGCCCACTGTTTGGGAGAATTTAAGCAACATACAGACACTGACAACGTCTCTTCAAACTCTATTTGTGAAACATGCAGACACTGTTGTGACGCCGGCAGCAGGGAGCATCAGAGGGCTGCAACGACAGTGATACATTGCAGTCTATCCCTGGTGTTGCAACGCAACATTTCTTCAAAAGATCACTCAACTGCACACGCAGCGTATTGCATTGCGTTTTGATATGGTACTTTGAGTCTGGAATAAAGTCTTTATGCATTGCTTTCCTTCATTATGGATCTAATCATTGTTTCTGTACAAGTCCCGTCTCTGGCCACGGCAGCGCTCTCAGTCCTTATGTGCTCCTGTTGTATGAAAGCTAGTATGGACCCGGTAACATTTGCGTACGGCCATACCACCCTGATCACGCCCGATCTCGTCTGATCTCGGAAGCTAAGCAGGGTCGGGCCTGGTTAGTACTTGGATGGGTGACCGCCTGGGAATACCAGGTGCTGTAAGCATATTTTTTTTTCTGCTCGAGATCAATGGCTGCAATGGTCTGCCGTGCCCTGATCTTTAGCGCCCACTGTTTGGGAGAATTTAAGCAACATACAGACACCGACAACGTCTCTCCAAACTCTATTTGTGAAACATGCAGACACTGTTGTGACTCCGGCAGCAGGGAGCATCAGAGGGCTGCAACGACAGAGATACATTGCAGTCTATCCCTGGTATTGCAACGCTACATTTCTTCAAAAGATCACTCTACCGCACACGCAGTGTATTGCATTGCGTTTTGATATGGTACTTTGAGTAAGGAATAAAGTCTTTATGCATTGCTTTCCTTCATTATGGATCTAATCATTGTTTCTGTACAAGTCCCGTCTCTGGCCACGGCAGCGCTCTCAGTCCTTTTGTGCTCCTGCTGAATAAAAGGTAGTATGGACCCGATAACATTTGCGTACGGCCATACCACCCTGATCACGCCCGATCTCGTCAGATCTCGGAAGCTAAGCAGGGTCGGGCCTGGTTAGTACTTGGATGGGTGACCGCCTGGGAATACCAGGTGCTGTAAGCATTTTTATTTTTCTGCTCGAGATCAATGGCTGCAATGGTCTGCCGTGCCCTGATCCTTAGCGCCCACTGTTTGGGAGAATTTAAGCAACATACAGACACTGACAACTTATATCACTCCAACTTATCCAACTCCAAGGCTAGGCTGCTTCACTAAGAAAGCAACTCACCACGAGGCCTTCGTGACCATGCGGTATGCCAAAGCCGGAAATGACAGGAGCACAGTCGCACACACTCATCGAATGCAAAACAATCCGTTTTATCATAAACATTCAGTCACTGCATAGATTTAAAGACTAGCCTCTTATCATAAGTTAGAATGGACCCATAGTGTGTGATTGATACAGTCTGGTTTAGCTTTCGCTTGCGCTCCGTTTTTAGTATGACTTGTTCTCAACATTACGTCATTCTTCTGTTAGGCGCACATGGCTAATTTGCATACGGGCAGAGATCTTTAGCGCCCACTGTTTGGGAGAATTTAAGCAACATACAGACACTGACAACGTCTCTCCAAACTCTATTTGTGAAACATGCAGACACTGTTGTGACGCCGGCAGCAGGGAGCATCAGAGGGCTGCAATGACAGAGATACATTGCAGTCTTTCCCTGGTGTTGCAACGCTACATTTCTTCAAAAGATCACTCAACCGCACACGCAGTGTATTGCATTACGTTTTGATATGGTACATTGAGTCTGGAATAAAGTCTTTATGCATTGCTTTCCTTCATTATGGATCTAATCATTGTTTCTGTACAAGTCCCGTCTCTGGCCACGGCAGCGCTCTCAGTCCTTATGTGCTCCTGCTGTATGAAAGCTAGTATGGACCCGGTAACATTTGCGTACGGCCATACCACCCTGATCACGCCCGATCTCGTCTGATCTCGGAAGCTAAGCAGGGTCGGGCCTGGTTAGTACTTGGATGGGTGACCGCCTGGGAATACCAGGTGCTGTAAGCATATTTTTTTTTCTGCTCGAGATCAATGGCTGCAATGGTCTGCCGTGCCCTGATCTTTAGCGCCCACTGTTTGGGAGAATTTAAGCAACATACAGACACTGACAACGTCTCTCCACCCTGATCACGCCCGATCTCGTCTGATCTCGGAAGCTAAGCAGGGTCGGGCCTGGTTAGTACTTGGATGGGTGACCGCCTGGGAATACCAGGTGCTGTAAGCATATTTATTTTTCTGCTCGAGATCAATGGCTGCATTGGTCTGCCGTGCCCTGATCTTTAGCGCCCACTGTTTGGGAGAATTTAAGCAACATACAGACACTGACAACGTCTCTCCAAACTCTATTTGTGAAACATGCAGACACTGTTGTGACGCCGGCAGCAGGGAGCATCAGAGGGCTGCAACGACAGAGATACATTGCAGTCTATCCCTGGTGTTGCAACGCTACATTTCTTCAAAAGATCACTCAACCGCACACGCAGTGTATTGCATTGCGTTTTCATATGGTACGTTGAGTATGGAATAAAGTCTTTATGCATTGCTTTCCTTCATTATGGATCTAATCATTGTTTCTGTACAAGTCCCGTCTCTGGCCACTGCAGCGCTCTCAGTCCTTATGTGCTCCTGATGTTTAAAAGCTACTTTGGATGCGGCAATACTCGCTTACGGCCATACCACCCTGAACACGCCCGATCTCGTCTGATCTCGGCAGCTAAGCAGGGTCGGGCCTGGTTAGTACTTGGATGGGAGATCGCCTGGGAATACCAGGTGCTGTAAGCTTTTTTTTTTTCTTCTCGAGATCAATGGCTGCAATGGTCTGCCGTGCCCTGATCTTTAGCGCCCACTGTATGGGAGAATTTAAGCAACATACAGACACTGACAACGTCTCTTCAAACTCTATTTGTGAAACATGCAGACACTGTTGTGACGCCGGCAGCAGGGAGCATCAGAGGGCTGCAACGACAGTGATACATTGCAGTCTATCCCTGGTGTTGCAACGCAACATTTCTTCAAAAGATCACTCAACCGCACACGCAGCGTATTGCATTGCGTTTTGATATGGTACTTTGAGTCTTTAAATAAAGTCTTTATGCATTGCTTTCCTTCATTATGGATCTAATCATTGTTTCTGTACAAGTCCCGTCTCTGGCCACGGCAGCGCTCTCAGTCCTTTTGTGCTGCTGCTGAATAAAAGGTAGTATGGACCCGGTAACATTTGCGTACGGCCATACCACCCTGATCACGCCCGATCTCGTCTGATCTCGGAAGCAAAGCAGGGTCGGGCCTGGTTAGTACTTGGATGGTTGACCGCCTGGGAATACCAGGTGCTGTAAGCATATTTATTTTTCTGCTCGAGATCAATGGCTGCAATGGTCTGCCGTGCCCTGATCTTTAGCGCCCACTGTTTGGGAGAATTTAAGCAACATACAGACACTGACAACGTCTCTCCAAACTCTATTTGTGAAAAATGCAGACACTGTTGTGACGCCGGCAGCAGGGAGCATCAGAGGGCTGCAACGACAGAGATACATTGCAGTCTATCCCTGGTGTTGCAACGCTACATTTCTTCAAAAGATCACTCAACCGCACACGCAGTGTATTGCATTGCGTTTTCATATGGTACTTTGAGTATGGAATAAAGTCTTTATGCATTGCTTTCCTTCATTATGGATCTAATCATTGTTTCTGTACAAGTCCCGTCTCTGGCCACGGCAGCGCTCTCAGTCCTTATGTGCTCCTGCTGTGTGAAAGCTAGTATGGACCCGGTAACATTTGCATACGGCCATACCACCCTGATCACGCCCGATCTCGTCTGATCTCGGAAGCTAAGCAGGGTCGGGCCTGGTTAGTACTTGGATGGGTGACCGCCTGGGAATACCAGGTGCTGTAAGCATATTTATTTTTCTGCTCGAGATCAATGGCTGCAATGGTCTGCCGTGCCCTGATCTTTAGCGCCCACTGTTTGGGAGAATTTAAGCAACATACAGACACTGACAACGTCTCTCCAAACTCTATTTGTGAAACATGCAGACACTGTTGTGACGCCGGCAGCAGGGAGCATCAGAGGGCTGCAACGACAGAGATACATTGCAGTCTATCCCTGGTGTTGCAACGCTACATTTCTTCAAAAGATCACTCAACCGCACACGCAGTGTATTGCATT